>NC_136848.1:35222-420094 GCF_951394365.1 Tetrao urogallus | reverse complement strand
TGACCCAACAACTCTGTGGTTCTGTGATCTTCAAGGACCCTCCCAACAAAAACCACTCTGTGGTTCTATGATCTTCAAGGACCCTTCCAACTCAACCACCCTATGGTTCTATGATCTTTCAGGACCCTTCCATCCCAACCATCCCATGGTTCTATGATCTTCAAGGATCCTCCCAACCATGCCATGGTTCTATGATCTTCAATGACCCTCCCTTCCAAAACCACCCTATGGTTCTATGATCTTCTAGGACCTTCCAACCCAACCATCCCGTGGTTCTATGATCTTCGAAGGAAACCTCAGCTCAATTGCCTCATTTGGCGGTATTTCTTTCTTTCCTCTTTTAATTTCTTTCTTTCCAAAGTGCTGAGCAGTTTCCACCACCCCAACAATCCAACCCCAGGACATCCACATCCTGCCCCCCAAAAAGCCCCCAAGTTGGGTGGATGGCAGCAAGGGGAGCTGGGCAGAGGCAGAGGGTTGGGACACGGTGAGAAATCCAACCTTTCTCCCATCTGATGGCATCTCACTGAACCAAACAATCCAGGCTTCTTTTTCTTTCTTTTCTTTTTTTCTCTCTCTCTGCATTTTTAAGGTCTGAAACGAGAGCTGTAAAACCCCCAGCGAGCTGGAAAGAGAACCAAAGTTCTCGAAACCGGTTTGGCAACGCGTGACCTTCCCATGAACAGTTTATACCAAAGCTCTTCCAGCAACATGCGCTGAAGGAACAAACCGAAACCATCGAGGGGAAAACACTCTGGCCACAAAACACCCAACGGTGGGTGAAAAAGCCCCACTGAGCAGCTCAGGGTGCATCGCTGGTCGTCCCCATCGATCAAAAAGCGCATCAATATCCATTCGTTCGGGGATATCAGCAGCTCTGCGGGAGATGGAAGCAGAATTAAGCTTATTCCGTGGAAGAGAAAAAAATATAATAATAAATTAAAAATAAATTAATGAATAAAAGCCAGGCACAAGCTGGTGTCAATTGGCCGCCATCCCGTTCCTGCGGAGCTCAGCCGGTTCCTCCAAGCGCGGGATCAGAGCAGCCGGGATCTGCCTCAATTCTCCCCTCCCTGGGGGGATTTTTCTCTCGCCCTTTGTTTTCTCTCGCTTTCCCAGGCCCCTCTGATCTATTGTCCTCCCGCATTAGGAACAGCTGATATTGGCTGCTGTCTTTGACAACGCTCGCGTGTGAGCGGCGCGTTGAGCCCTACCCAGCAAAGCCATTGGGCTCCATCCCATGGCTGCTCCTCATCGGCTGCTCCTCTCCCAGCGTGTCCCCTCCCCTTTTCTTCCTTCTTTTTTTTTTGTTAAAGCAATTAGGGTGTTTTTAAAGCTGCTGGCTCCCATCCGAAGGATTTTTTTGGGGGGGGTGGGGGGTGAAATTTGTGGAAGGGTGTGAAAACTCCTTAAAACAGAGAAAAACATCGGTGTACGTATGAATGAAAAGGCAGAATTTTGATGGGGGTCATTGGGAAGCCAAGGGGATGGAAGGGGTTTTGCTCGGAAGGGTTTGGGCATGTCTGCATGGGCAGATTGAATCGAGGTTTTCTTCTGCGAATCTGTGCCTTCCTTGAGCAAATATGAGAGGTGATCAAGAAACAGGGAGATGTGGCACTCGGGGATGTTGTCAGTGGGCATGGTGATGTTGGGTTGGGGTTGGATTGTTGGTCTTGGAGGTCTTTTCCAACTTCAATGGCTCCATGATCTGATGAATGGGCATGGTGGGGATGCCCACTCCCATTACTAATAGAATATGATTCTCCCTGGGAATCAGGAGCTGAACTGGTTGTGTGGATCCAGCCAGGAGCGGGTTCTGGACCTATCAACCCCTCCCTGCCTGCAAAAAACTGCCAGAAGCAATGAGCAAGGAAGCCAACCCACACCCAAGAGGGAGCCTGGTGCCTTCAGAAGGGGATTTACAACCCAGAAACACAAAGCTGAGCTCAGCAAGCCACACATCCCCACATTTCACTCCTCTGTCACCTTGCTGACCCTATAGATCTTGCTCTCCTCTCACTCTCCATCGAGGACCCCATGCACGAGCCGAGCTGACTGAGGGCTTTAACCACAGGGTGTTCACATCATCTCCTCCCTGCTCCATGGCAGGCACAGAAACCCAAGCTCAGCTACATGCCAGGACTCTGTGGGGTACAGGGCCAGTGGGGAGATGCTGCTGGAGACACCGCAAGGCTCAGATGGATGCATGGAAAGACTCTGCCCTCTCCCAGATCAGAGAGGGAGGGATGTGGTGCAGGATGAGTATCACATCATAGCTGTGTAATGAGGGCTACACAGGACTCTTAGAACTGTAGGTAGAGGAAGAGAATGGGTGGGTGAATAGATAGATGGGTGAATAGGTGCAAACTCAAACCCATTTTGGGTTTGGTGCTATTTCTTAAGAGCAATGGATGCCCAACGGCGTCACATCTTCCACTGGGTTAAGAGCGCATCAATTGCTTCGTTGGGGAATCCATTGCTCCACACCTCCACTTGAACAACACAGGGACAAAATTCTTCTCTTCCATGCTGGACGGGTGAAAATTGCAGGCTGGCTTTTGTGGGGATCTTAAAATCAAGACTAAAACATTAAGACTAAGACCAAATAGGCTTCCCTTGACCTCCATGGCTGGTGTTCACACCGGCATAGGCGACGTCCCTTGACGTCCGGGCAGCAAGCAGGAGCATCTGTGCCAGAGGGCTTGGGGGTGTCGGTGGAGGAGGGAGGGAGGAAATCTGGAACCCATAAGCTCCAATGCTGTTTGCGTTACCTTGCACCGCTGCATTGGTCTGCGCCTGATCCGCCCCCGCTCCTCCTCACCCTATCAGCAAAAGCCTTTCCCCAAAGTTATCCGAACGCCCTCCTCTCCGTCGCCCAAAGGAAAAACCAACGGAGCTCCTTGGAGGGCTCGGCGGGGCTCTGGAGGAGTTTGGTGGGGATGAAGGACTGATGCTGAGCGTTGCCTTCACCGATGCTCTGAGAGCGCGCTGGGAAAGGCTCCTAGCTCTGCCAAGAAGATGAAGGAGGAAAACATGTGCCCGGAGTCTCCCGAAGGCAGCCTGGTCACCAGCGAGGAGGAAGGTGAGCGACTGCACAAGAAATGCCTCCGCAAACGAGGCCAAGGGGGCAAAGCGTTGGAGGACAGCAGAGCCGCCTCTCCGCAGGGCAAACGCTGCAAGCGCAGCCCGGTGCCGCAGTCCTTCGAGGATGTGCACACACAGAGGGTGATCGCCAACGTGCGGGAGAGGCAGCGGACCCAATCGCTCAACGACGCCTTCGCGGAGCTGCGGAAAATCATCCCCACGCTGCCCTCCGACAAGCTGAGCAAGATCCAGACCCTGAAGCTGGCGGCGCGCTACATTGACTTCTTGTACCAGGTGCTGCAGAGCGATGAGCTGGACCACAAGATCACCAGCTGCAATTACCTGGCCCACGAGAGGCTGAGCTACGCCTTCTCTGTCTGGAGGATGGAAGGGGCTTGGTCCATGTCTGCGTCCCACTGAGCCCGGGTACGTATGGCGAGGCTGCAGAGCGCACATCCTTTGCTCCCGCGTCCCACATCCCATTATGCATCTCCCAGCCCACCCCCCTCGTGCTCCACATGCTGCAACAAACCCAGCCCATCCTGCTGGGTCTCGGTATCCCAGTCTCCGCTGTCCCTAAAGCAGGGTTGGGTTTTCCTGTGGCATTTCTGGGTGCCAGCTCTGGTGTTGGGGTCAGAGCCCGCCCGGTGCTTTGGGGAATCCAACTGCAAGAGGAGCAGGGACTCCGTCTTCTTGCATCCCAATGAGGGCCACCCATTGGGAAAAAAATTCTTTTTCTTTTCTTGGTCACTCTGGTGCACTCTCCTTAAGCGCCACTTCTCCTGCTTGGTCTTATTGGAGATGCTGTCAGAATTGGCAGAGCTGTGCTCAAATCAGTGGCTGCATTATGGCCATAAAGGGCCAGAAAAGGGGATTGAAATGGTGCACAGCCCCATTCCTAAGCCCTCGGCGCAGTGCCCGTGGGATCCCCATCTGTGTCACTGAGGGCTGCGGGATGGGACATGCTCAGCCCCTCCTGAGTGCCATCAGTTCACACTGCCTTCGTCTTTAGGGTGCACCTGGGGGAAGCTGGACGGCAAAATTCTCCTCTTTGCCCCATCCTCAAATCTCGAAAGAGCAGAGGGAGAGAAAGGGGAGAGCTGTCCCCGCTGAGACATTGCCAGACTGGGAAGCGGCCCAATGAAAGCTAGGCAGGGACCTTGGGTGAGTCCTCTGCTGAACAGCCCCAATTTCAGGGCAGCTCTGGGGACGGAGATGCAAACGGCGGCTGAAGATGGAGAGCGCTCCCATTGGGATTCCATTTCATGATTAAAATCTTACTTCCCATCCTGGGGAGATCCCTGGCACACGGTCCCAAATGTGGGGCTCTGCGATGCCACCCCCAAGGACCAGTGGATGCAGCTGATGCTGAAGGGCTGCACAGCACAGCCCTGCTCCTCTGCTTATAGGAGAGCTGGAAATGTGACCGGAGTGTGGAGAGCTGCAGGAGGAGCCCACGCTGAGGAGCACTTTGCTAATTGCCCTGATCTCTTCCCTTGAGGACTGTGGGGCTTTTTGGTGAGGGTCCCTTCCCGTTGGTTGCAGTGTTGTCTAACGGGCAGCTCAGGCTCCAGCTGCTGACTTCCAGACCTCTTTATTTGAGCTGAACGCTTGGCAGCAGCTTTGCTCCCGTGATAAACAGAGGAATGAAAGACCTTTAGCGATCCTGAAGACCTTTCTAAGTGAAAAACCTCCCCATGAAATCCCCCACGTGCTGCTCATCGCCCAACCTTAGCATCCGTCCCCGGCAGCTCCACACCTCGCCTGCAGGCAGAGCATCTTCGTGCTGCATCGATAACAACCCGCTTTGTGCCAACCTGCAGCGGCACTCGCTGCCAATTAGCAGCTCCCTCTTGGGCTGTGCGGTGAGAGGAGGATTCGCTGAGCTAAGAACAATAAGAGAGGAGCGATGCCGGCGCTGGGGAGGCTTCATTCACCCTCTCCCATAGGTGAATTAACCTGCAATGGGTCTGTAATGTTATAACATAAAGCAGCGAATGGAAGTCAGCCTATTAAATATCAAAGGGAGCTGGAGGAGCTGGATGGGGATGTGCCCTCGTTAAGCGCGAGCCATTATCCGGGGAAAGAGGGATGGAGCCCTCGGGCAACAAAATCCATGTTTGAAGTCCCCCAAGCTCACTGCTTTCAGCGCATTAAAATGGTTTCTATTTTGCTGGAGGAGAAAACGAGGCTGGAAGCACAAAGTGGGGAAAGGGGGGGGGGAGGCTGGAGGAGCTGGGAGGGTGAGATTCTGTGCCCTTCATTTGTCTCCCCGGATTTATCGTCTCTCTCGCGGTGCCTTCACTTAATTGTCTATCTTGAAAGACCTTGGATAAATCTTCCCTTTGGGGACTGTTGCTCTCGCTCGGAGTCTGCTTTGTCGGGCGGACGTTTCATCTTCTTTTATTTATAAATACGTCTCATTGCACGGAATTAACGTGGCAGGGCATGAAAGGAGCTCGGGGAGAGCTCAGTTTCCCCACTCAGCTCTGTTCAGAAAATGCATTGAAAGCGGTGTCAAAACGCACTGAAGGCACCACGGGGCTCATCTGCGCCCTTCTCTGCTTAGAGCTGCAGCATCCGCCCCGATTTGGTTCTACACGAGGGGTGAGGAATTGCCCGAATGCTGTGAAATCTGTGCCTAGGGATCGTGTTTCCCAATGGGTCCCGTTGCTGGGGTGGGTAAGCTCTGTGATCCCAGTGCAGGATGCTGCCTATGCAGAGCATTGCATGGGGCTGGGCCTGTAAACACGTTGCTCTGGGTGTGCTGGTTATGATGGGGAAAGAATATTCCACGCATCTGGAGCGCTCCCCAAAGCCCTGAAGCCCCGAAGCTCTGACATGGGTCAGCCCATGGACTCTGTCACCAACTCGGAAAGGCCTCAGGTTCGTGCTGAGCCCCAAAGCAAGCAGCTCTATGTCCAAACCCACAGCTGTGGGAGCTGCAGAGGGGCAGTGCTGATGCAACAGCCCATGGCACAGCCGTTTGCTCTCACACACTGTGTCTGCCAGGCCGTAATTAAGCAGAAAGCGAAACCAAAAGGCTGGGGAGGGATGTGTGCAGCGAGGAGCTGTGCTGGAGGGCTGCGTTTTGGGATGTGTCCTCGCTCCAAAAGGGTTCTGTTGCTCCTTGCTCCTGCAGGCAGTGTGGGGTGGGCTCAGGGGATGAATTGTTCCTCCAAGGGCTGCAGTTCTCTCCGATGAGCACAGAGCCCGCGTGGCACCGCCGTGGCATCTTTAGGACGCTGCCACGAGGGCTTTGGGGAGCAGCTGCTACCCCACATGAGAGATGTCACAGCCCAAACCCCAGGGCTCAGCTCAGCGACAGCTTTACCCCTCAGCCACGTTGGGTGTCATGAAGAGGCAGAGCCCACAGCGAGCCCCACACGAGCCGGGTTTGTCAGCTGAGGTGTGACAGCGTCCTTCTTCGGAGCCATGGGAGAGAACATGGACAGGTCTCCATTCATTTCACTGCTAGAAAAGCTTCCCCCCAGCAAAAAAAAAAAATAAAACACCTTCCACCTTTCTATTAAAGTCGGAAGGAGCCAACAGCCGCCTCTCCATCGCCAGGCAGGGGTCGTTAAAGTGAAAGCAGTGCTCCAATCACAGCCAGCCCTGCCCACACCGCAGTGCTGCTGTGTCCCAATCCCACTCGCTGCCTCTCAGCTGCGTTCACTTAGCTCGAACGGAGCCCTTATTTCATCCCCAAAGTGACCGCAGCGCACCTGGGAGCTGAGGGAGGTGTGCTTTTCTGTGCACTGAGATGCATTCATGCATTGGTGGGAGGGCAGCCCCGTGGTTCCCAGTGCTCCGTGCTGGAATGAAGCCCCTGGAAAGATGGAGGGGGGCACAGCCTTGGAGGATCCCATCGTCTGAGCCCTGCCAAAGTCCCAACCTATTTCCTAATGGTACCCCCACAGCTCAGAGCAATGGGACTGCTCTCTTCTCATGCTTTGGCGTTATTGTTCCCTCTGTGTCCCCTCTGCCAGCCTCACATGCAGCCCTGAGCCCAACACCACGCTGCAGCCCTTCCTCTGCCATCTCTGCAGCCATCCCACTGCCACCCCTGCTCCCAGCCCTGCAATATCAGCTCAGCCAGTGCCAGGATGCATTGTGCTGCAAGGGCAGGATATGGTGCAGGTGTGATTTATTCCTCTCCAAGCTCTGCAGAGCCAAAGGGCTCAGCCACTGTGCAAGGAGAAAAACGAGGAGCAAAGTGAGGAGGAAGGAGCTCTGCCCACTCCAGGACCTCACAGCAGCACCACGTCTCTGCAGACCCCCCCTGCCTATGGGGGTCCTCTCCGGTGTCACCCCTTTTGGGCACTGGGTTGGAGAGGGGATGGATCATCATGGGGCAGTGCTGCCTTTCCCGTGGGGACGCTCGGCTGCTTTCCTCCTCATTGCACTCCCACAGAGGTGTGTTGGGGTTAAAGCTGCAGCCCTCACCCATTCGCTCCCAGTCTCAGGATCATCTGCGGGTGCATTTCCCACGCAAGGTCTGGGCAAAGCTGGCAATACAAAACACCCACATAGAAGCTGGCAACCAAAGCCGCATCCCCACTGCCACGGGGGTTTGAACAACCCTACAGTGACCTCGGGCTGACCCCATATCTCCCCACAGGACCCCGGGAGCCGACGACCTCCCCCCATCAGCAGCTCCTTGGCAGCCCCTTCCCAACCCAGCATGCGGGGCTGAGACCCAACCCAGGAGCCGGGCGGGTTTGTTTGGAACCAACGCATCCAGATGGTGCACATCAACTCTCCAAGGAGCAAATTGTCCTGGGATGGAGCAGTGCTGTATGGTTCTGCTCTGTGAGCAGCAGCCTGAACGGTCCCTGCAGTGGGGAGAACACTTTGGGACTGAGCAATGCTTGGACTGCCGCCGGGTTCCGTCCCATGGAGCAAACAGCCAGCCCTGCAGAGCAATTCCCCAAAGCAGGACAGTTTTCTGGGGTTTGGGCTTTTTGTTTCCTAAGGAAATGCTGCAGCCGTGGGCGCTGCTGTGCGTCCTCCCCATTCCCAGTTGCATGCGTGGGTGCTCGGCTGCTTTGGGCATCTGAAGCAGCAAAGCTGAGCGGGGTGCAACCCTAATGAATGGGAGAGGTGTGTTCTGAGCAGCAGCAAGACTTCCCATCAGTGATCCAGCACACTGAAGGACCCAATGGAAGTGACAGTGAGCTCACATCACCTTTACTTTCCAATAGAACCCTCTATTTCTATGTACAACGTGGGCTCCCCAACCCGGGGAGGTGTGAATGCAGCCAATGGAAAGATGGGAGTGACCTTCAAAAATAGAAAATCCTGTTCAAATCCTGTTCAATTATCGACGGCGCCGCCTGGAGAATGAAGCTGCCTTTGGCAATAGACATTTTCTTTACAAAATAAAATAAAACATGCTTTAAAAATCAAAGGGAGTCTCTTTGTTAAGGAGAGAGCAGAGCTTTCAACCTTCATTCAGAGAAAAAAAGGGGTTGGGGGGGGTAAAGCATCCTTTAAAAATGATTAAAACTAACGTTGTCATTCATACCATTTCCATGGGGATGGTGCAGAGATGTCCATCATGGGATCTGAGGATCCAGCTGTTAGCAAACAGCAGTTCGGGGCTTTGGTCCCTGGGCTGATGCTCTCCAGCAGCAAACCCAATGGATTTCGGTGTCGGTTTGGGGTCCCCCTGCCAAGGCTGAAGGGTTGGGGTCCAGGCCGTGCTGGGGGCCCAAAGGAAGGGGGAAGGAAGCTGTTTGTTGGGGCACCTCCTCCAACGGCTGCACCCACAGATGGAGCCTGGGCTATAGGGCACCATGGCACCGAGTTTGGGTTGGGGGTAAAGCCCAGGCAACGTCCCCTCTGCCTGCTGTGGGCTGTACCCATAACGGTGGCCCTCAATGGCTTCAATGTGGCATGAACCCACCTGGGATCCATGGGGAGAAAGGGGGCTGAGGATGGAGGCAATGGGGCTGCAGGGCTCTGTGCAGGGAGGAGATGGGGTGCAGTGAGGATCAGCCTGGCGTGTGACCTTGGGTTGGGGACACACTCATGCATCCCAACGCTGGACAAGCAGCAGCTCCTGCCCCTCGCCCCCAGGGATGGAGGAACAGCATCCAATCCCAACGGACTCCAGAGAAAACAAGGAGGGCTTTGGGGTGCTCTGCAACCCACTGCGTTGTGTTGTCCCCCTCCTGTCCCCATGTCACAGAGGACACCCACAGTGCATAAGCGCAGTGACACAGTGACTTCTCCCCTCATCACACCACCCCATCTCACATCCTCTCCCAAAGCTCCGGGCAGTTTGAGACAATTAAATGTTTATTCTTCCAAGATCTTTTTTTTTTTTTCTTTTTTTCTTTCTTTCTTTGTTTTTCTTCTTCTTTTTTTTTTTTTTTTTAATACAAAATTTCCTCCCTGTGCCTGCAGATGGAGCCTGGCTGCCACCTGAGCTCAGCACCCCATCCATCCCCTTCTCCCCAGTCCTAACTGCCCACAAACCCTGCTGTGACACCCAGAGCCCAATGGGGGACACAGGGAAGGATGAGGCTCTTGGGGTGAGGATGCTCTGTTGCATTATGAGAGGGGAAGAAGGCAAATCCAGATGGATGCAGCACTTGGGGAGGCCTGACTCCACACCTCTGCCATGCCAGTACAACCCAGATGGGGAACTCTGGGGGTCCCTGGGGAGCTGAACTCCGAGCAGAGGGTGGCCAAGACTGGATCTGATCTCAGCTGGAGAAGTGGGTGCAGTCACTGAAGAAGGTGGGCACCGGGTGCCACTTCCTCCAAGGGGACACTGGAAGACAGCCAGGGACTGCAGGGACACAGATCCTCAGGCCAGGGGGTCGCTGGAAAGGGCTCAAGGCACCTTGGTAATGTCCACACACACACATCCACACACACACAGGTGTTTGTTCCCAAAATTCCCAAGGAAAGAAGAGTACATAAGGTTCACATTAGCACATCTCATATGTATATAGTGCAAATCAGAGCCCCAGCACCAGAGGGTTTGCTCTCTGGTTAGTGGTTAAGATGTCCCACGGGTGCAATCCTGGGCACTGCAGGCACTCCAGCCTTTGCTCT
This sequence comes from Tetrao urogallus, assembly GCF_951394365.1. Classification (NCBI taxonomy): domain Eukaryota; kingdom Metazoa; phylum Chordata; class Aves; order Galliformes; family Phasianidae; genus Tetrao; species Tetrao urogallus. The sequence continues at coordinate 409,942 of NC_136848.1, read as the reverse complement.
TCCCCAGCTGCAAAGCAATGGGTGCATCATCCAATGCTTTCCAAACCCTTCCTGTGCAGAATGAGGTCACAGCCCATAGCACTGGCACTCTTGCTCCCACCTTGTGCCCTATCGGAGAGGAAGAGGAGCACTGGGGAGGCCTTTGAGAGCCTGTCCCTCTCAAGCAAGACAGAGGGCTGCTGCTCCAAGGCACAGCTGACTGCAGAGGAGCTCTGGGTGCAGTTCTGATGGTGTGGCCACAACATCCATCCCAACACCCACCCGTTCCTCAGACATGAGGAAGATCCTAGGAGAAGGGCAGGTCTGCACCAGAGGGCCGGCGGCCTCTTGCACATCCCCAAGAAAGATTTCGAGTTCTGAAGGTTGGGGATTGATTGCAGGCACAGTGTAGGATGGCAGCACCGTGCTGTGCAGAGGGAGGTTGATGTTTTCCATCTGTCCCGAGCAGGAGGCCATCTCCAGGGTGGCTGCAGGAGCATCCTTTCTTGGATGCGTGGCAGCCAAAGGTCCAGCCCCCTTCAGGACTGTGACTCAGGGAGTGAGTGGCAAATGGGAAGCCAGGAGTGAAGAGCGAGCACTGGGCTCGGGAAGAGTCCAACCACGTCCTGGAAGCAGGGGAGCAGAGAACATCACCGCTCATCACTGGTTCATGGGCTCCTCTTCCTCCATAGGCTCATCTTGTGGCCTGGAGAAATACAGCAACATGAGATGAGGCCTGCTCTTCCCAACGCAACGCATTCTTTTCAGCACCGAGAGATAACCTGGCACATCCAGCTTCTAGTCCTGCTGCCCAGGATGACAGGGTTACAGGACCAGAGCTCCCAGTGAAGAGAATGGGTTCAACACCCATCTCCCACTCCCTGAGACCAGTTTACATCCAGCACCGCCCAGAGCTCCCAGCACCAGGCTGTGGGACACCAACCCCCTGCTGCCATCCCTGTGACACCAAGCATCCCCAAAGCTCAGAGCTTGGCACACTGTGGGCCACCTGCACGTCCCAGGACTGATGAAGAGCATTACCTCTTCTCCACCATCACAGCCACCGAGAGAGAGGCCAAGGCTGTGACCGTCTCCACCTCTTCTGCCTCGTGGTGCTGAGCCTCCAGGAAGGAGCAGCCCAGCTTGGAGGCGAAGCGCTGCACAGCCACCCAGTATTTACCTGCAGGGGAAGCAAAGGTCAGGACAGATGTTGGGACAGGGGTGGCCTAGGTGGCTTTCCATGTGAATGCATGCAAGGGGCATCATCCCCCCCTCCAGGGAGGAGCAGGAGGATGGAGGAGGGTTCCACCAAAGTGCTTCACGCAGTATTCCCTGCGTGGTTTTCCCTGGACAGAGGAGGAAATGGCAAAGCTTGGGCCATCCATGCTAACTCAGCCTCCCAGCTGTGGGACACTCACTCTGGACCTGGATCACCGCTTCCAAGGAGCGCACGGCGTTGGCATTGGGCTTCTGCCGCATGCTTTCTTCTGGGAGAGGGTCCAGCTGCCAAGGGGAAAGAAGGGGGAGTCAAAGGGAAAGAGCTGCACCCAGGGCTGGGCTCACAGCCACAACCCCTCCTTCCTGCTCCCATCGCTCCCAATGCACCCAACAGGTCCCAACAACCAGGCTGGGAGCACAGATTCTCCAAAGCTCCACTATGGGGACACAGCCCCCTCCTGGGGGATCCTGGCTCTCACCTCATTGCCCAGCAAGGCTGACACGCAGGCTTCGGATGCATCGCAGATGGCCGTGAGGTCGTGGCCTCCTTCCAGTGCCAGGACGATGGCCCCCCCAGCCAGGCTCATCAGCTGTTTGGTCATGTAGCCAAAACCTGCCCAGGAAATCCAAGGAGCAGCCATCAGCCTCCCTGCCCAACGCAGTGAGGAAAGAGCCCCCTGTGCTGTGCCAGAAAACCTCAGAGCTGTCCCTGTGCTCCGTGAGGAGCTGCCAGCCCCAGAGCCCAGCTGGGCAATGGGAAGAGCTCACGGTGCTGCTTGCACCTCCTTACATTTAGCAGAGACTTTGTAGCCGCCCAGGGGTGGTGGGTGGCCATCAGCTGCATCGAAGCCAGCTGACACCAGCACCACGTCAGGGGAGAATTCATGTGCGATTGGCATCACCACTGTCCTGTCAGGGTGAAAAAGAACAAGTAGTAAGAGGTGTTGAGGGTTGGCTTGGCCTGAAGATGGGGAAAATGCAGAGGAATGCAGAAAGCAGTACCTGAAAGCCGCCAGATATTCAGGGTCACCCATGGGGGGGTCAAGGCCTCCAGTCCAGGCTATGTTGACATTAAATCCCTCACCAGGGCCAGCACCAACCTGGGGGAGAGCAAGGATGATGGTGAAGGGCTGGATGTGGCCTGCAGGGATTCATTCTCCACCCATGCATGGGTCAGATCCCCTCTCCATCCTCACAACCATCAGCAAAGGGCAGGCAGTCCCATGCTTCACCATGTCCTACACTCTGGGAATAGGAGACCCCAACCCTGCATTAAGGCAAAGCAATGGAAACCAGCTTCCGTGGAGACCTCTGCCTGGTGCTGGAGGGGCTGGATACTTCCTTGGGGTCTCCCACTTGCAGGACAGCCCCAGCACTGAACCAAGGGGCTGCCCCAGAGCAGAGCTGCATGGATCTTGGGGTCTGTCTGTGCTTTTTACCTCATCAGCAGCCCCGCTGCCAGGGAAGAAGTTTCCATCGTCGTGACGATGCAAAGAGATGTAGAGAACATCGGGGTCTCTGTAGAAGATCTGCTGGGTCCCATTGCCGTGGTGAACATCCTACAGGGGGGAAAAAATGGTGTGAGGGCTCCTTTTTGCAGACTTGAAGCTGTCCTGCAGCCCAGTGGAGCTAAAAGCACCTCGGTCTCTGCCCTGTTTCACACTCCCCTGTCTCAGATCTGGTCCCATTCCCCCATCCTGACATGTCAGGGAGATCCCAGCCACGTTCCTGCGGCCAGTAGAGGATTCTCTACTCTCAGATCTAGCCCCAAATCAGACCTGGGATGTCCTGGGGAGGCACAAGAACCTGCTGGGGGACAGGAACGACTTACCCAGTCCACTATGAGGATCTTGTTGAGTTTCCCTTTCTGCTGCAGCTGCCTGGCGGCAATGGCCACCGAGTTGAAGAAGCAGAAACCCCTGCAAAGAGGGAGGTGGAGCTGATCAGCACCATGACCCCCTGAGCACCCTTCCCACACCAAAGGATGGGCTCTGCCTCCCCTCCCCCCTTGGTCTGGGTACAGAAGGGTCCTGGGGCTGTTAATAGGGCACAATGAGTGTTATCACCCCTTGGAGGACCCTGTGTCGACCTGGATTTTGGGGCTTCCCCTACACCACCCCTTTGGGAAGGGGTTCTTACATGGCAGTGGATGGATCTGCGTGATGTCCGGGCGGCCGCACCACAGCAAAACCATTCTGGGGACAAAAAAAAACATCCATGAGGATATCCATCACTGCTGCCTCCAAAATCACACCCCAGCAAGCCACTCCTGTTGCAGGGACACTCAGTGCCAGACCGGTGGGACCTTCAGTCCCCTCAGGCCAATCTCCCTACCTTCAGCTCCCTGCTGGCCACTTTGAAGGCCAACTCGGTGACGCTGCCTGCGGCCCAGCGGGCTGCATTGGAGGAATGCAGCTCATTCCAGATGGTATCACTGTCCACCTGCAAGCAAGGGAACAGTCAGACAGGGATGGGGACAGGGCACCTGAGCTGGGGAAGCCACGCTCTCTGCCAGTCACCCTGCTCAGAGGATGAAGTCTGGGCCACCCTGCACACATGGGGCAAGCTCCTCAGCTCCACGGTGGCCACTTGGGGACTGCAGTCAGGGTAACAGCTCCTTGCCATTCCCCAGGAAAAGCTCTGCACGTGGAGCAACTCACCCTGCACCCAGGGGCTAGAAGGAGTGACTGAGAAAACGCTCGTTACCTTCTTTATCTTATTTTATTGTTTAACCAAACATCTTGGTTTGATCAGGATCACGTCAAGGGCTGAGCCAGAGCCGGAAAACTCAAGTCTCTTCTGATCAACTCCATGTGTGCAACTCAAATTCTCCCCTCTGCCCCTCGAGGGGGCAGCGAGAGGAGGGCAGGGGGGGAGGCAGAGCAGGGAAAGTGGATGTAAACGAGGCTGAGAAGAGCTGGTGCCCAGCAGCGGGGGCAAGGAGAGGAGAAGAACCAGAAGAGGCAGCAGGAAGGCATGGGGTGAGACCCTTCCTGAAAGAGAGAGAGAGAAAAAAGGACAGAGAAAGGGAGAGAGAGGAAGAGAGGAGAATGCAATGAATGGAGAGAAAACCAGGGCAGCAAGCTCTGAGAGGAGAGGCCACAGAAATGTCCGGAGAGAAGTGGAAAGCTGATGTCCCCATGCCACTGTCCATGCCCCTGGTGGAAGCCCACACTGCACCTTGGCCATCCCACTGGGACATGGGACACCCTGCATGCAGCTGGGGTCCCATCTGTCCCACAAATCTGCTCCCTCCTAAAGCCCTTGGCTCTCAGATGAGGCTGCGAGGGGTTTGTGGTAGCAGGGTTCCCTGGGGGAAGGGTCTGCAAAAGGCCTGATTCAAGATGCTCCCAAGGATAACGGGAAGCTGTGCTACAATGATATCCAGCTCCCATTTGAGGGAGGCTGGGACATTTTCCTGTGTCCACATGCAGGCTGTTGTTGCTTGGGCTGAGTCCATTCTCCCTACAGAGAGGCCACAGACCAGCTTCTACCCCAGTCACCTCAAGACTCTGAGCTCCTTCAGGACACCCCACAGACACACAGGGTTGAGGGCTGAGAGCAGCCCGATGGCTTTGGGAGTTCCCTCTCCACTCAGGCCTGCGAGAGAGGCCCCAGAAATGAACAACCCCATCCAAAAACACCCTGAGCAAAGAAGGAGCACTTACCCCCACCCCTCCACAGGGCAGCATGACGAACATCCGCTGTGACAGGATCCCTGCAATGAGGAGACAAGGTGGATTCAGTGCCATGGAACAGCCAGGGAACAGTGAGACAAGGGCACGCAGCACAGGGACAGCAGTGGGTGCAGATGGGGGCTCACCTGCCAGCTTCCCATTGTCCAGTTTCAGGCGGTTGAGGGGATTGGTGCCATAGAGGAAGACGTGGCGTTCGGTGTGGACACACTGGAGCTCCTCCAGGGTGGCCTTGCGTCCCCGCAGACACTGCAGGGCACAGGGGATGTGACTGAGCCACTCTGGGATGGGACACGTGTTCCCCTCCCATGGATAGACAGGAAATATCAGCACTGTTTTCCTACAGTTGTAGAACTCTCTATGGCTCAAAGTCAGTCCTGCTAGATCTGGGCAAGCCTTCTAACAGTTGAGAGCTGACACTGGTGTCCCCCAAGCTGGCAAAACACCTCATTCCTATCTCAGCAGGGACTGTACCCATCTTCCAGCACAGCACATTCATGGGCACGGTCACACCAGTGTCAGCAACAGCCAAAATGCAAGCCCCCTTCCTAAGTCCTTTTGTTGTTTGGATAAACAGGCTGGGAAGATCTGGGAACAAAAGGATTGGAGGTGGGAGCAGGACACCCCATCACCTCTTTATAGCACCAGATCTGCTCGTAGCAGCATCCCCTCCCCTCCTCCTCACCTCGCACTGGCTGCGCAGACCCCTCTCCTGCAGTCGGGACCAGATGCTCTGAATCCTACCCGCGTGCTCTGGGTGGTTGCTGTTGTCACCACAGGAGCACTGGTGTTTGAGCATCACCGAGTCATAAACCAGTCCTGCAACAACATCCAAGAAGAGCTGTCATCCTCAGACCGAACCGGATGCCCAGTTCTCAGTGCTGCCAACCCTAATGCTGCCCCTTTCCAGGGCTGGATTTGAGGCTGGGACCTAAAACACTCTTAGTTATTCGGTCTGAATGAAAACATCTTCATCAAAACCATGTGAGCCTCCGCCCTAAGGCTTTTGATGCTGTCCTGCATGCCTACAAAGCTAAACCAATCCCTTGAAACAAGCAGGAAGGCAGATGTGGGGCCAGAAGGGCAAATTCTGCTTGGAAAATCACCTTAGGTGAGGAGAAGGGAACTCTCATGCCTTCCTCAGCCAGCCAGAGTGCTCCCAGGAATTCAGGAGTCCAGGAGAGATGGGGAGCGACATTCAACTGCCCCTGAGCACCCCCACCAGGGGCAACGTCCTACCTGTTGTGAAATGGGGCTTGCTGGTCTGCTCCTGCACCGGCAGGGAGAGCGCCTTGGAGGTCGTATCCTGAGCAGGGAGGGAAACAGTCGCCGTGGCAGGAGATGACTGGGCCCTGGAGAGGGGTCTGTGCCCTGCGAGGATGGTCGGGACCATGGGGGAGTCAGCCAGGGGCTGCCGTTTGAGGAGCTGGTGCTGCACACGCTGGTAGGGGTCCCAGAGATAGGCCTGATGGAGAGAGGTGGCAGTAAGCATGACATCACCCAGCATCAGGTGACACGCAGCCTTCTAGGAAGGCGAATGCCTCTGGAGCATCTGGATGTGACAGCTGCCTCCATGCTGGACGACTTGGAGCTGCTCAGTAGGAGCTGGCACGTATGAGGCAGCATCTGCTGCTCTCTGCTGGCTCAGTCCTGCAGTGCTGGGCAGCCCTGATACAAGGTGCAACAGTATGGGGATGCTGCCAGCACTTTGGGGATGATGCCCAGCCTTGCTGGCACCAGAGGTGGCTTCTGATCATGTCCCTATCCTAGCAAACCACCCCCGGACTGAGAAAGGGAAAGATGTGGTGCCTGCATCCCAACCCACACTGCAGTCCTTTACAGAGCTCTCTGGGTCTGAGCTGAACTTTCCCATAACCAGGACACTGCTGGGTTCGTGCAAAGTTTCACATGGCACCAAGAAACGTAGAAAAGTGCTCTGAAATGCAAGAACGTGGGAGGAGAATTCCATTTCTTACAGCCCCATCCCTGCCATTCCTTGCCTACCTGCTGGAGGACGAGCTCCTCCTGAGGCTGCAGCATCTTCTGAGGCCTCTCAGGCTCCTTCCCGCTGCTCCCTGGCCGTGCAGGCTCCACACATGCCCTTGCCTGCTCACTGCTCTCAGCCCCAGCCTCCATCCCCTCCGCCTCCATGTCCTCTGAGGAGGGGATCTGCCGCAGCCGGGGCTTCTCGCTGGTTTTCACCATGCGCTGCAAGCAAGTGAGCACACAGAGGTGATGGGGACAGGGCAGGCTGAGGAGGCTTGGGGTAGCAAGGCACCCCAGAGCCCAAGAATGATGGACATGGGAACCAATGAAGCCGAGCACGAGCCTCACAGCTCACTGCAAGGCAGCGGCATGCAGGCTTGGCCCTGGGTATCAGCTAATTGCTGCCCTGCAGAAAAGGCTGCGATCCTGCATCCTGCCAGCATCCTTCCCCCACTGCCTCCTGCACCGCATGCAGTTGCTCTGTGCTTACCTTGCCCAGGTGAGTCTGCTGCTTGAGCCTCTCCAGGAACTGGGCATGGTGCTGCTGGTACACCAGCTGCTGCTGGATGGCTTTGGGGTTTTGGGGCAGGGGCTCTGAGCGGGTCCTGCCCAGTGGTTTGTGGTGGCCTGGGAGCGACAGGCGCTCTGCAGAGATGAGCGATGGGGCGAAGGAGAAGGGGACTGTCCCCAGACCTGGCACTGCAGGGGAAAGGAAGGAGAGATGAGACGTTTCTTTGTCTATTGGGCAGACACTAAGATCAACGTCTTCCATCTCCTCAGCTGCAGCTCGTGGAAGAGAAACGGGAAACCAAAAGGCTGCCTGCCCCAAGGGAAGCTCAGTGCTATGCCTTGAATGCTGCTGGCCCCACTGCCTGCCCCCAGCTCAACATTTACCTGCCACAAGCGGAGCGTGGGTGACTGAGGGCTCGAGGATGATGACAGGCTGAAGCCGAGGGGACAAGGGGTTCCCAGCCTCGTGCTGTTCCAAGCCAGCAGGGATGAACATGGGTGAGTGAGTGCCCGTGAGGACAGGCCCATTCAGCACAGGCACTCGGTGTGCCAGGCCAGAGAGAGGGCGACGATCTGCATCTCCCTGCAGAGAGGAGGGCTGGATTAGTAATGGGACACAGCACAAAGAAGGGATGGCACGTCCTCCCCATACCCACAGGCAGCCTCGGACTACTCAGAGCCAGCATATGGCTGGCACCCACCCAACAATCTCAAGATCCCCCCCGCCTGCCTTGCAGGAACCCTCTGCCCAGGTCTGGGGAGTTTCCTACAATCAGGTCACCTACCCTGGCACTAGTGGTGGCTGGCAATCCCAGTGTGATGGCAGGAAGGGAGACTGCACTCTGCAAGGCAAACTGGGCCAGGGAGCTCTCCTGCATCATCAGGCGCTGGGCCAGGGGTGCCTGCACCAAACACGATCCATCAGTCTCCTGCTCTGGGAATTGCAGAGCTCAGCATGGGACAAGCAGCTTAGGACAGGCAGCAGAAGTGGGGGGGCCAAGTCCCAGCTGTCTGCGAGAACACCCAGGGCCAGGGGCACCAGGGACCCATATAGAGACAGCACATGCACTAGGAAAGCACTAGGGCGTGCTGCAAAGGAGGGCAGCACATCATCACACTGGGCAGAGGGTCCCACCATGCAGGAACAGCTGGGCTAAGGGCAGCTCAGTGCAAAACTGGGGTCCCCGGAGAGGATGCTAGCTCATCTTGAGCCTGGGGTGGCAGTGAGAGAGCAGAGCTGAAGAGCTCACCTCGTGGGCCATGCTGGAGGCAGTGGGAAGAGCTCCATGCTCAGCAGGAAGGCTGTCATTGGGAGAGCTGCAGCCGGACACAGGGGTGCTGCTACTGCTTGGGGAGGAATCTGTGAGCAAAGAGAAAGGGGAAAATGAACACCCATACCCAGAGTGGGCTACACAGCCCTGCCCCAACCCTGCAAAGCTCTCCCTCCTTCCAACAATTCCCAGTTTGCCTGCTAGAGGCAAAACTCTCCTTGATGAGGTGACAAGCTGGAGATGCAGCCGGCCACGGAGGAAGCCTAGCCAGCTGTGCTTGCTCAGGACCTTGCATGCTTCCAGCCTCACAGGTCCATCAAGGGCCCAAAAATCAGCACGATACAGCTGCAGCAATAACCTCCCCCACCTCATCCACCCCCTGTACCATCACAGCACAGAGCTTGTTCTCACAGGCTGTGCCCCACAGAGGGCACCAATAATTGCCAAGCCTCTGAGACATTAATTTCTCCCTTGGAGCCCCACAGCAGGCATTACACGCAACCCCAGGCTGCTCCAGCCTCTCTGAACTCCCAGGCTCTCCCCACGGAGGCAAAGCCCTCACCAATGGTCTCAGGTGGTCTCCTTTTCAGAGAGGGGGGAGCGCTCTCCTTCCGTGTCAGGGGGTTCTTGCGGCGGTCCAGGCACTTCCTGGGCTTGCAACGCACCTTCAGGTTGGGCTCAGATGCTGTGAGGGGACAGGGCAGTCAGTCCCAGCCCTACTACGGGTAAGGACAAAGCTGGACTGACTTTGGTGGGGTTACTTCTCGGCTCCAGCCATCCCCTGGCTGTGAGCTCAACGGCATCAGGGCAGGAGTGAGATGGTGTTGGCCCCCAGCCTCACCTGTCTTCCGCAGTGGAAAATGCTCTGGGGGATCAAGAGAAGTGCTAGGGACCGGGGACAGGAAGGTGCTGAGTACAGGAGGGGAAGGACCTTCAGGATCCAGAGGCTCCAGAGACCTATGGGGAAAAGCCTCATCAGAGATTCTTCCCTCTTTGCTGAGATAACCAGCAATGCCTCGACTCATCCAAGCCCACCATCAAAATGACTGCAGGGCAAACTTGAGCAGCTGCCCTGCTCTGGCTGGGTCAGATTATCCAGGGTGCTCTTGTTTTACCTGTATGGCATGGCTGGAGGGTTGGGGTTGCTGGTTCTTTCCAAAGCTGCTGCCTGCTGCTTCTTCAGGATGACCTCAGCCAGTTTCTGCTTCACCACTGTGCTGGCCACAGCACCTGCAGGTGTTACATGTCGATGATTTCCAGCTGATGCGGCTCTGCCTATCCTGCACCTCAGCAGGTAAAATATCACTGGAAAAATATCAGCATCCTGAGAGCTCAGACTCAAAGGGCAGGAGGGCAGCAGGCTCATGGAAACGGGGAACAGCTGCACTCCAATCTGAAGAGCTCTGCCTCTCCAAAAGCTCGGCAAGCTCCTAATGCAGCAGGCACTAGATGGCGCAGGGAGATTGCAGCAGCAGGTTTGCTCTCCTGCATGATGCAAACCTTCCTGCCCAGCACTCAGCACCCCCTGAAAACTCCTATGCTCCAGGCTTGGGGTCTGCCAGCTCTGGAAGGCAATTTGTGCCTTGCCTTGTGAGTGGGGCAGCACAAGCACCGCCAGGTTGGGCTGCAGCACTGCAGTGGCTGTTGGGCATAGTGAAACACCAAAGCAGGGCTCTATTGCCACCACTTGGCTGGTATCAATAAGAAGGATGCAAATCCTGGCCAGGGAGACCCAGGGTGCAGCTCACTGCTCGCAAGGATCCAGGCTTGCCCCACACTCTTTTCCTGAAGCTCTTTGATGCTCACGACAGAGATGCTCAAACCAAGAGCATGCAGAGCGTGGCCTGGGTAAGGGCAGCACTGTCTGCTGAGCCCCTGCTAGAAGCTGCTTTACCCTCACTCCCCCTGATTTTGGGGAATTGCCTCCTCAGGAGGCCAGATGTCAGAAAACACCGAGGCTCTTACTTCTTTTGCTCTTGTCCTTATTGAGGATCTGCCGCAGCTCCTGCTCCTGCTGCCCGGGCTCTGCCTCACGGTGCGAGGTCTCCATGGTCACCTGAGAGAGGAGAGGGCACTGTCAGCACCAGGGGACTAGAAACACTGTGCCACGGGGATGGAGCATCTCTGCAACAGGCTGTTACAGCATTTTTGGAAACCCAGTGGGCTGACAAGGACGTGATAAATTGTTTCATTGCTGCAAACTGGGCGCATCTTCGTCTCCCAGAGATGCTCAGTCCAGAGGAGGCCATAAGGATGCTCAGAGGCTGGAGCACCTCTGCTATGGAGAAAGGCTGAGGGAACTGGGAAGGTTCAGCCCTGAGAAGGCTCTGGGGAGAATTCAATGCAACCTTCCAGTGCTTGAAAGCAGCTTACAAATAGAAAGGAGAGTGACTTCTTGCAGGATGGGATGGGGGGGAACAGGAGAAGAGGAAATTCATAGCTCAGGGAGCAGTGAGGCCCTGGCACTGCTGCCCAAAGAACTGTGGGTGCCCCATCCCTGGAGGTGCTCACAGCCATGGCTGGGGCTCTGGACAGCTGATGGAGGAGTGGGAGCAGCCCAGGGCAGTGGGTGAGCTAGGGGAACTCTGAGGTCCCTTCCAACCCAACCATTCTGTAGTTCCGTGATGATGAAAGGACCCTTCCAACCCAAGCCATCCTACGGTTCTACAACTCTACTCCTGCAGGGGGACAAAAAAGTGTTTTTTTAGTACCCATACCCTGACGTGCTGGTGGGCGAGCTGCTCCACTTGCTGCTGGTGCAGGCTGGCGAGGAAGAGCTGGTGCTGCAGCTGCTGCGTGTGCTTCAGAGCCAGCAAGGCCGTGTCGGAGCCGGGCTTGACAACACGCTGCCCGATGCGCAGGTCCATGGGGACGGCCTGGGGCACCCGTGGCGAGGTGCACGGGGTCACAGCAGCTGTTGGGACACAAAGCAGGGCGCAGCTGGGTGAGGAGCAGCCACACGGAGGGGCCTCCCGTGCCCCCCACCTTTGGGAAAGCAGTGGGATGGGGATGAGGATAACCCGACGTGCAGGAGGGCACCGCAAGGAATGTGTGCTGCTGCTGAGAAGGGCTTGCCACATCCCATCTGCTGCCTGTGAGAGCCTCCTCCGTCATCCAGGCAGAAATCCTGTATGTTATACACCCTTGGAGCGCCTCCAAAGTGCTGCAGGCAGCTCGCCCTGACACCACAGTGTTGCAAACTGAAGGCGCTCCCATCTTGCACAGGGAACCCCTTCAACCTCGCAAGACAAACCTCGGCAAACCCTCGCTACAGACAGACTAAAGCACCCACTGCAGCAAGAGACCTTTACCACAAAGCTCCCAAAGCCTTGCAGCGCTCACCCTGCAGCGTGGCACTGCTGCAATGCTGCTACAAAATCCTACAACCTGCAATATTGTTCAGACTCTAAGCAGCAATGCCACCTCTGCAGCCCTGCCTCCATACGAGCAGTCCTCAGTGAAGGTCAGATGGAGCCATTTGCAGGAGCAGAGCTGGAGGGAACAGTCTTGCAGGCCAGATGGAGGCAGTGGGATCTCGCTTGCCCCCCAACAACCACCCCATTGCCACCCCCACAGCAGCCACATCCAGCACAGCTTGCTGGGGATGCTCTATGCACAGCATCTGCAGGTGGAAAGGGGATGAGCAAGCACAAGACTGAAGGATGCAAAGACAGCCCCAGTGCACCTATGGCATCCCAAAAAACACGCAGCCAAGGCAGCTCCACGCTTCAGGCGCTGCAGCCTAGGAATGAAAGAAGCTGGAAGCAAGCAGGTGGGCAGGAAATCCAGAACTAAAAGCCACTGCACAGGAATGCATCTGCAGGGACAAAGCCACTGCAGCCTGAGAACTAATTGTTTTCCTAAAGTAGTGAAGCAGCTCAAATTAAAAATAATAATAATAATAATAATGCAAATGTTATTTTTATAGGCAGAGAACCACACCCTGCACTGTGCAAATCTCAGCCTCAACGGCATCAGGGAGCTTGTGCTGACAACTGCAATACTGCAGGAGAAATCTCTGCGGGCTTCAGCCCCGTCATGCAGCAATGCAACAGGGAAACCCAGCACTGCCAGGACATCCTGCAGTGCCATGGGGGAAAAAAATGCCCCTGATCCATAGGGCAAATGTTTCCCAACACAGCAAAACCCCCAGATACACGTTCCCAGATTCGACCCGTAGGAGCTGATGCTCCCAGCCCCACGGCGGGGTCTGACCTGGTTCTCTTCATCTCTTTGATAACCACCCGGGATTTCATTTGTCTCTGGCTAATTAGTTCTAATTGCTACAGCCCGGGTGATAGGAGGCTGTGGGAGATAACAGCTGGAGGGTGAATGCTGCTGAGCTCCTATGCCCTGGGGCTGGAGGGGGTGTGCTGTGACCCCCTGCACGAACACTAAGACTGAGATGCATTTGATGAACCAACACAAGTTACCCCGACCCAGAAGACCCCTCCCCTCTTCTCTCAGCCCTTTGCTTCACTCTTCCAGTTCCAAAAACGCTGACATCCTTCACAGTGCTGACAGCTCATCCTCTGCTGCCCAAGCGGCTGCAGAGCTCCAGCCATCTCCCAGCTCCAGCCATCCCTGCATTCCTGCTAAACATCAGCGATTTTGAAGGATGGGAGCGATAAGGCTGCCTCCTCCCTGCTCCTCGTGACCCAGCGAGGAGGAGGATGCACAGCGGGAGGAAGGCTGCAGCACTCTCCCAATGCACTGCAGCTGCACAAGGATGGGCTGTAATGAGCAAACCTCAGGGTGGGAGATGGGGACTTGTAACAGCACCCACACACATCCCTACAGAGAGATGCTCACTATCTGCAGCCCCATCCATCCAGCCCATCCTGCTGCACGCCACCAAGGCACAGGAGTTAGGATCAGCATTAATGCAACTTGGTGTATAGTTTGATTATAAGAGCAGCCAATTACTGTTGAGAGGTGCTTGCACTGTCCACCTCCAAAATAATTCTATTCAGGGAAATAAGGCCCTGATTTCCCTCGAGAGTCTGTGTGCCACAGTAGTGAAGTCAGCGAGCGAGAGAGACCACTCATTAAAGCACTCAACTTTCCCATACAAATTCCTCTGCCCTGCTTTTATGCTGCCTATACAAAAAGCCACGTTAACAGATGGCAAGTCAGCACACTAACAAAGGATTTGGTAAAGCTCCCTTCGTTTCCCTCTGCTGGAGATTTATTCTTCAGCGTCGCGGTGTTGTTTGCAACAACACATTTCAGGCATCAGCAAAATCACACGAGTTACTCCAAATATAATTGCTTGGCTCTGAGATACAGAGAGCTGCGTGTGTGCAGGAACACCCTGAGGATGGGGAGGACCAGAGCAGCCCAGCGAGCTGCAGCCTCCATCCCCACAGCTGGTGGCAACCAGGGGAGCTCTGAGAGCAGTTGCAGCCTCCCTGCATGTATGATGCTCCAAACACCAGGAGGGAGCTCCATGCACAGCCCCTCCATCCATCAGCTGCCGACCCAGGGCAGAAAAGGGGCGGTTTTGTTTGAGCCTTTTTAAAAACAAACTCCAAAGCAGCACAAAGGAAGGAGCGGGAGGGAGGCCGTGCAGGCCAGCAGCCAGAAAAACAACTCCTCACTGCGTGCCGTGCCCCAAGCCAGGAAAAAGGCAGTCGAGCATCCCTGCAGCCAAGAGGCACCAGCACTGCTCCGCACACCGAGTGCCAGGGCACAGCTGCTTCCCAGCCTCACCCCCTGGGACCCACAGCACCCCAGGGCTGCCACCCACCCCTCCCGCAGCTCCGGATGCCCCCATGCAGCTCCTTTCCTTCCCTTGGGGCTGCTGGGTTCAGCCATCAGCTCCCTCCGTGGCTCGAATTCACATGGGGTTTGCAGCTGGGATGTGAGCCAAGAGCTACAGCGCACAGCTCCTCTCCGGAGCTCCACATGACGGAGGCAGGCGGCCAGCAGTGCGCTCCTCCTCTTCCCTTCACCCCAAGGAAGGGCCCTGCAGCCAAACCCAGCACTGCCAGGGCTCTCAGGGAGCTGCTCCCATCCTCGCATCCTCCTGGGGATCCCTGCAAGCACCACGAGGGGACAGAAAACCCCACAGAGGGAACGACACCCAAATCCACCGCAGAGCCATTGGGGTAGGGCAAAGCCAGCATCCTGCTCCCAGAGAAGAGGAGGATTCGGGGCCTCTCTTGCCTGCCAACATTTTTTTTATTTTCTTTTTTTTTTTTTGTGAATTATTTTTAGTTTGTCAGAACATTCGCATGGGAAGGCCGGCGCTCAGCGCATCGCCCTGCCACCAAAACGCAGCCAGATCTGGCCTCACTGCAAGGACACAACGCTTCCCCTGCACAAACCACAGCGTGGCACGGCACAGAGAGCCCAGGAGGGTCTTTGGGGTGCAATGCAAGCACGGCACCCCTCATGCAATGAAGTGAAGGCGCTGCATCACCCCTGTTGGCACCCCGTGCTGCCGTCGCAGTGCCAGGGTTGTTTATCTGGGTCACCGGGTGCAGGCAGGTGGCAGGGAGCAAAGCGCTGCTCCGCCAGCGCGCTTGGAGGAAGCCAAGGAGGCAAAAAACAGTGGGGCCTCGTGTGGAGGCGATGGCCCAGGGCAACCGAAGCCATTGCACAAACCTTCCCCACCTGTGCAGGTCACACTGCAGCTCCACACCCTTCCTCCACAGAAAGGGGAGATTGCAACAGGTCCTGGGAAAGCTGCAGGGCGAGCGTGAACGTGGTTCCATGTGGGTTACAGGCATTTTCCAGGCTGCTGCTCCTGCTGCTTTATTTTTTCCCTGCAGTGAAGCCTCTGCTTTCTCTGCTCTCTCCTCCTTGGGGTGATGCCTGCTGCAAGTGCCCACAGAGCACTGGATTTGGGGCTTCTCCCACCTTGCCCCCGCTCTCTGTGCACAGGGTGGCAGTGACTTTCTCAGGCTGAGTGCATTACTGCAGCGTTGGTGCAGCTCACTCTGTGCTGGGTAAGCACACTGCTGCACACAGATCACAGAATGGCCTGGGTTAGAAGGGTCTTCAAGGATGATGAATCTCCAACCCCCCTGCCACATGCAGGGCCACCAATCTTCCCTTTTAATACCAGACCAGGCTGCCCTGGGCCTCATCCAACCTGGCCTTGAACACCTCCAGGGATGGATGGGGCATCCACAACCTCTCTGGGCAGCTGTTCCAGCACCTCACCGCTCTCATCATAAAGAAAAGATAGACAGAGCCACCCTCAAGTGGAAAGAAAAAACAACAAGAAATCTTTGCTTTGTTATTCCCTGCTTTTTAACCAGGCATGAGCAGCAGTCAGCCAAGAGCTGCACTTCCATAAAGGAGAAATAAAGGCAGAAGCAAATGGTACAAATGCACGGAGCAAAGCAAGCTGCGGGTCTTTGCAGCCCTTCACCTCCAGGTTCTGCAGCTCTGCCATACACCAGGCAGCCCTTATACAGCCACTGAGCTGCAGCTAAATGCACTTCATGAAAACCCTGTCCCATCTTCTGCTGATTAGCTGTGAAAGGTTCAGAGTTCAGCCGGGTTGAAAAATGCATGTGATTAAAAACATTCCTCTGAAATAAAAGGAAAAGGTCTTCTCCAGAGCCACGCACAAGGAACAAAAAAAATAAAAAGCCAGCCGGAGGGGATTTGTTCAAATTAAAAACACTTAAATAAGAAACCGCACACACACACAAAAAAAGATTATGTTGAAATAACATGAAGATCACAAAGCTGGGACTGGAGCAAGAGGAAATCCCAGAGCTGGGGTACCTCACATAACCTCCCTGCAGCCCCCGGGGCGCACGCATTCAGATGGTGGCTTTAAATACAGGGCTGAGCCCTGAGCTCCCCACAAAGATGGGAAAAGCATCGTCACCCCGTTATCTTCGCCCCGCTACAGAGGGGAGGGATGTGGCAAGTGGGTGCTGCAGCCCTATGGGGATGCTCCACGAGTCTCTCTGCTCCCACAGCTCCACCTGCTCCCATAAAAGCAGAACATCTGGGTGTTTTTCTCCTCCCCAGCCCTGCAGGAGCTGCATGGGGAGCTGATGCTCGCTCCAGCCCAAGGGCTTGATGTGGGTGGGTCCCACTCCTCCCTACCAGACATCACATTCCTGCTCCAAAACAAGAGGAGGATGATGTATCTCTATGACAAGCCCTAAAGACTTTTTCCACAAGGGTAGAACTGCGTCTTTCTTTCACTCTGACTCTTGAAAGCCTCATTTTCTTTCCTTTTCCTCCCCTGCAGAAAGTTGCCAGAAAAAATCCGAGACACCTGATGACTGAAGCCTGGCAGAACCTTGCAACCAAAGCATGAGCCACCATTAAAAGCAATGCACCTGGAACCAGCAACCCCATGCACACACACCTGTGAGCAAAACACATTACTGAGCTATTTCCAGCACCTAAATCAGAACCTGAGCCATAAATGAGACCCACATAAGGCAGCAAACGGCCCAGGGCTGGCTAGGATGACTCCCACTGGTTATTTGCAGCTCGTGACCTTTGAGTCAGACATTTAATAGCCCTCCCTGGAATTTTCTCCCCACAAATACGTGCAGTTACATTTTGAAACTTATGACTTCAGGACCCAAAATCTCACAGTGTGCTGCTGGGGTCAGGTTGCATTATATGGGCACCAGAGCAAAATGCTTTGCACCTGGAGCTGCAGCTTTTATTAATGCTGGCAGGTGCAGAAATCCTATCTTTATTTCACTGGGCTATCTAGAATACAAAAGGGGAAAGAAAACCCCATCCATCCGGGCAGGATCTGTACCTGCAGCATCCTTACAAAGCAGAGGACGCAAAGTGCCAAAGGGAGAGGACTCAGGAGGACTGCAGCTCTCAGCAATGCATTCCTGCCTGCTCCTGCTGCACACAGGGTCCAGCTGCCCCTGCAGCAGGGGATGTGGGTGCCCATAACGCAGCCAGGAGCCGTGCAGCTGTGTTTTGGTGCCTTTTCCAAGGCAGCTTTTCAAAGTGTTCCCAAATCCACACGTTGGGATCGGATCTTTGAAGTGTTTCGCCCACAGGGCAAAAGCGGTCAAGAGGATTTCAGGTAACCCCGCATCACAGAATTACCCCCAGAGCCCCAAATATGTATTCCTAGCCCTGAATTTTGCTGTAGGTGATGCTTTAAACCAAGCAGCTTCCTTCACACTCTGCACAGCTCCCACAGCATCCTGCATGCGTGCCAGCAGCTCAGCACCCCCTTGTGCTGTCTCTGTTCCACGGGGAGGCTTTTAAAACCTCCAAAGCATCAACCACATCCATGCAGAGAGAGATGAGCCTGGAATCCCGCATGGCCAAACCTGGTGGTGGTTCAAGTTTAAATATGAGAGCAATTCAGGCACAAGGGCAACGCTGAGGGCACAGGATTGAACCAAGCCGTGGGCAGGCAGCACAGGAGTAAGTACTAAGCACTGCTTATTTTATTTTAATTGGTTTCTCTGCAGATAGATCACATCCTTGTGAGCAGCACCCTGGCACAAGGTGGGGCTGACAGCTCACGGGGTGGACATAGGATCTATCCCTGCCACAGCTGGACACCTCTGGCTGTAGTTCCCACCCACACCGGCTCCATCCCAAAGAGCAGCACCTGAGCTTTCCCTGGGAAGCTTCTCCTCAGCTGCAGTTTCCCCCTGAAATCCAGACAAATCCAGGACCAAAGAGCTTTGCTGAAGGGAAAGCCAGCAGCACTGCATGCTCCCCAGAGTCACGTGGGCAGCTTCTGCTGCTGGAAAGTGCCAAGAATCGGGATAAGTCCTCAGCCAAGCAGAGCACAGAGAGGAACCATCCCTCCCCGTTGGATTCCTTCCCCCAAAACCCCTCACCTGGTATCACAGCCTGGATGGGGTCTGCAGTGCAGCCCGCAGCATCGCGCACCTCCTCACCTTGCAGCACAGATCCCACAGCCCGCTCCCGAAGCCTTAAATACCACCAAGCCTTGCAGGAGGAGACAAAAGCAGGTGATGTGCAGCAGCTCCAAGCAAGCAAGTCCTCGTGCCGTGCCCAAACTCCAGCACCCCGGCGTCCTCCAGCAGCACCATCTCCTCCCTCAGTGCAAGCTCCAGAAGGAGACACTGTCCAGCCTCGGCACCACCGCCCTCCAGCAGCACTTCCAGAGCTTTGCTGAGGCTCTGGCAGCTCTCCCTGCACCCGGAGCAGGTGGGTGCAGAGCCCCAAGCAGCACGCAGGACGCCTCGCCTTCCCGCACCGGCTCCTTACATCAGCACGAGAGGATGTTGCCTCCGTGCCAAGGGAAGCAGAGGAGAGATCAAACGATTACATAAACCTCTCCCTCAATTACCAACCATTTGCACAAGCACAGGAGAGCGTTCCCAACCGGTTTGGACCGTGGCAGCCCTGCTCTTTGGTGCCCACAGCATCTCTGGGGTCCCCGGTGTCACTGTCCCTGGGTGCACAAAGCAGCTGCGCCCAGCATCCCACCCTCCATCCCCTTTGCTTATGCCTGTCCAGATTGCAGCAGCCTTGCTTAGTGCTGGGTCACTGCTGTGCTGTCACCAATGTTCTAGCTCAGCTCAGCCCCTTTTTTTTTTTTCCCTTCTCATTTTAATTGCTGCGTGCACACAGCAAGAGCCCAGCTTGACTCATAACCCCCCAGGGAGGAGCTCCGGGCTCACAAGCGGTGCTTTGCTTGATGTGGAATTGCTGAGACAAAAGCCTCGGCTCCCACAATACCCAGTGACTCCTCAAGGGGATCTGCTCTTTAATCAAGGCCTTTCTGCAGACTGCAGAGAAGGAAACCCCTTTGGCAAACGCTGGCCGAGGTCCAAAGCTGGGGATAGAAGCCAGATTTGGTCACGAAAAAAAAAAACAAGGTAAAAATAACCCAAGCCCAATGCAATACAGAGAACAAGAGAGCAAGGAGTAGGAAGAACTGCACTGGCATTGCACACAGGGAACAGGATGCACAGGGAACAGGGCTTACAGCGCTTCAGCATCACGTCCAACCAGCACTGGAGCTGAGATGTGGGCTTTAGGGCAAGAGCTATTTATGTCAGAGGAAGGAAGCCACAACACTTTCAATTTCCTGCACAGGTACATTTCTGGCATCCTTTGCCCTGGGTCCTCACCAAGAAGCTGCGAAATGCATCCTTCAGCTCTAAGCTGGTGCAGTGAGGCAAGGTGCAAGCATCAAACCCTCAGCACAGAGGAAGCTGAAGCGTGCCTGGATCCAACAAACACTCCTGCTGTGCCACAGGGACACCAGTAGCAACCACTTAAGGTCAGCACTGGTGCACGTGAGAGGCTGGGCGAGCTGCTGGGCTGAAGCTGGGGAATGCAACAAGGGTTGGAAAAGCCACACAAGGCAGCAGGGCCAGGTCTGAGCAGGGCTCATCCCAGATCTGGTCAGGATAGAACAGGAACAGCAGGCACAGAGCAGCTGCAGGACATGGGTGTCCCCAGCAGGGCACCAGGGCACACTGGGTGCTCACATAGCAACGCTGTCCAGAATGCTGGACCAATCCTGCTGCTGAGCTGTTTGAGGAGGAAAAAATAGTAAACAAAGCCCCAGAGAACCCAATGCAGAGGTTTTCCTTGCACCAAGGAAGGATTGCATGCGTCAGGGATGCATGCAGCGGCTCCTTGGTGGGTTTCAGACCACCACGCAGGGTCAGAGCTGGTGCCAAATCCCCACCCAGGACCCCAAATAACACCAAGCACCCCACTGAGTGCACATTGCAGTGTTGCACTCAGCCCTGAGGATGCTCCAGGCTCCAGCACCTGCAAGAGACCCTCCCAATCCCTCTGGCACAGTCAGTCCCACAAGTCACTGCATGTCCCCCCATGGCCAGCATGCCCCATGCAGCCACCCTGCAGCAGGATGAGCGATGCAGAGGTTGGTGGGAGCCCTGGGATCTCTCCCAGCAGCCACAGAACCGGGTGCAGCTACCACACCCCAGTGGTTCTCACGGGCAAGCAGGAACCTTGGCAAAGCCCCATCCTGCTGGCAGCCAGCCTCACCAGGCTCATTAAATGCAATTAAGCTGGAGTGGGTATTCCCCCCTCCGCCCCCCCAACCCGTCCTCTTCTCCTCCTCCTCCTTTTGGGGATATTGCTTTTAGACAAAACAAACAGGGCAGCTTTGCGTGGGCTCAGGCAGGTGGCTGGCACCTGGGCCCCACGCAGCAGCAGGTGGAAATGGCAAAGGCTCTGCAAAGGGGAACGTGCAATAAACTGGATCATAAAGGAGCTCATTCCCCAGCACATCCATTTTAGAAACAGGGGAAGGACTCAGCCTGAAGTTTGTTGCACCAGCATCCTGCATCGTTCTATAATTCCATGAAGATGCAGCAGTGCCTCAACCTGGGCACAGCAGGACGGTGCTTCGGAGCCCTTTGCACAATGGGCAGCCAGCAAAATCCTCTCCCCGCCCCCTCCCCACATCCCTTTGAGGCAGAAAGGAAGAAGGCTGGAAACATCCTTCCTCTCCTCCGCACAATACGATGGAAATAGCACGGGAGGAGCGGCGGAGGCGGCTCCACGCAGCCCCAGTGCCTGGCCAGCAATAAGGACAGCACGGCCAGCAGCTTCCTGCCATTGTCCCGGCCCTGTGCAGCTGCACCCAGCCCAGGACAGCAAAACCAAGAGCTAAACTCAGTTCCAAAGGGATTTAGGAGCAGAAAGAAGGCGCGATGAGATCCACTGCCCAAGCTGCCTCATTGCTGCCAAGTGCAACACTGCCAGTGCTCAGATTGTGGTGGTACCCCTGTGCCCAGCAGCCAAGTTTGGGATGAACCCCAATCCCGAAGCTGCCGGGCTTTTGCACTGCACAGGGAGAAAAGCAAAACAAAACCGAGAAAACCAAGAGGAGAGCAGAAGATCCCAGCATAGGAGGTGAAATTAAGCCCCCAGGGAGCAAGTTCAACACTACATCCTCACTCGCTGCTCCAAAGGAGTGGTGACGTGCCCACCCTGCTCCAGCATGCGCATCAGCAGCCATAAAACCCTGCAAGTAACTCACACCAACGTAAACCCACTGCTTGTGTGTGGGTGAGGCTGGCAGAAGAACCCACAGCCTCAACAGGGAGAGAAACAGGAGCAGGAAGGAGAGGGACAACACCAAACAGCCCCTTGCTCCTCTGCTGAGCCCAGAGCAGCCATGGAAGGACCATGAGCATCATGCAGGCAGCAAGGACTCTGCATCCCCACTGGCCCTGCCCAAAATACCTGCTGCAAAGTGGAACCAGGCACTCTCACAGCAGCAGCTGCTGCTCACTGCACCGCTGCCATCCCATCCACAGCCCAGCTGTGCCAGGAGAGCTGTGAGCCCGGCTGCTCCGCTCCCCAAAGGCTCCCAAGTGCATTTTTGTCCCTCTTGACATGTTAAAAATAGAAACCAGCAGTATTATTGTCCTGCAGGCAAATATAGAAAGCTTACATCCTCGCTTGCTAAACATCTACGCAGCAGAGACTATTCTAACACGCTGGAAAGCTCTATTCACCAATAGAGCAAAACTTGGGAAATCAGCACATCCCTAGGAGAATTTGATGCACTGCAGCTCTAAACACCAGTGGTTAACTTGCCCTCCCCCTCCTCTCCTCGCTTCCCTGGCTTTTTTTGCAGGCTTTTACGCATCTGCTCACTCTGGCCTCCAAGGAGGCTGCGCAGGCTCGCACGGCACTGCAGAAGAACGCGCTGCCCCGGTGCTGCCCTCGCAGATGGGAAAGCAAACATGATCCAATCTGGGAGTGGACTTGTCACTGTCCTCCCTTAACACTTTCCAGCTCCAGACAAAGCGTTGCTGCAAGGAAACCGATGGCACACTGAGAGGGGAGCTGGAGGACGCTGCATCCCAGGTTCCAAAGGGTGAAAGGGATTTGCACTTGCGTGCTCCTTACAGACCCTGAAGGGAAAAGGCAACGGTGACCCCAGCAGCAGGAGAGAGCTGAGCTTCCCCATCCGTCACCCCTGCTGACTCAGGAGGGAGGGGGCCCCAGCCTCATTCTTGGAAAGGGAAGATTTCTACGCAAGCTCGGCTTTTCCATGAGCGTTTGGGCGAACGCACTGCACCACTCCCACCCAGCTGGGACGGGGCTCGAGATCCAATTTCATTTCTCCAAAAAAGCAAATAAATAAATAAATGAAATCACACGGGAGATGGAAGAATTCATCGGGTCACTTCCAGCTCCAGGCAGGATCCCCACCTTCTGCAAAGGCAGCCCTGTGCAGGGACTCTCCGTCTTTCCTGCAGCTCCCCAAAGTGCTGCTCAACACGGAGATGCAGCATCAGGACCCGCTGCTGCCTCAGGATGGAGAACTCAGAGGGTCAGGTGCAGAGTTCCAGGGGAGCTGCCTCAGTCAGCCGGCCCCCAGCAGCACAGCAAAGCCCAAGCAGGTGATGGCAGCAGGTTTGTGCTGCGTCCCATGCTGCTGCCCCTCGCTCCATCCCACCTGCTGACTCCAGGGATCTACCAGCTCCAACTCAGAGCAGCATTTAAAGGCTGGCTTCTGCACTTGTGCTGTGCCACGTGCTGGCTTGCTGGACTCAGCAGAAAGGAGCAGCAGTCAAAGCCAGGATCATGCAGGCTATCACACTGCAGGCATCGACCAGCTCCAAACAAGGCACCCTCCACTTTAAGCCCAGCTCCCTGGGTGTAGGAGCACCCCAACAGGAGGACAAGGAAAACATCAGGGCTGATACATCACCAACACCCCAGCAAGCACTGCTGCAGCAGTAAGGCTGTAAATATTCTCATGCAGATGCAGTGAGCAGACTGAGCATAACTCACTTCAAACCCCCCCCCCTCCCTTTCCCCTCCCCTTCGCCCCAAAAGAAAACACACACCCAGAAACAGAAGGAAACCAGGCAGGAAAAACCCGATGGTCATTCAACAACTATTCCAAGCCTCCCTGATCCCAGGAGGGAGCTGCTCTGTGTTCCACCACATCCCCACAGCCACATCACAGCTGCCCTGTGCCCTCCCCCATCATCCCATGCCAGCTGCCAGGGTCCGGTGCACCAGGGCTGCTTTCTCCTCATTTCATGCCGTGCACATCTCAGCTGGCATTTCAGAGCCAGCCCAGTGCCAGATTTCTCTCTGCTGAGCCAAGGCGCTTGGAAATGCATGACGACTTCAGCAGATTAATTGGAAACACAGCCTGGGTGTTGCAATCCCAGGAATGACTCCAATTTCAGGAACAAATGTTTTCATCTCAAAGTGGGAGCAGTCACCCAAGTGGAAGGGTGCATTTTTGTTGCTGTAGCTCACCCCTCCCCTGGCGTGGGGGGTGGGATGGGAGCAGCACTGTGTCCCAATGGAGCAGCCAGACAGGCACTCGAGTCACCAGGAGCTGCTGCAGGGATCCCTGATGCTCCAGCTGGCTCCAGAGAGGGACAGCTGAGGTTTGCCCACGTTCTCTCTCCTATTACAGCAGCACATCATTCCTGCCATCATCTACAGCAAGAGGTGGGAGAAGAGGAGGTGGGGGGGTCCCTGTGCAGATCACCAGGTCCCCAACAGTGGCTACAAGGCAAGAAGAGTCCTCCTGTGGTTCCATCCACATCCTAAGGATATGCTCCCAGTTCTTGCACAGGTGACTTTCCAAAAGGTCACTAACCCTGCCTAGAGCCCAGCAGAACCTGCTCCACCACTTCAACCAGGCTGGAAAAGATGTCCCTTGGCTCTCCTAACTTCTATAATCTCACATGGATCCTTTCACCCTAAGGACCAAAGGTGGCCAAAGTGTTCCCAAAAGGCCTCTGCTGAAGGCTACGGGAGCTCAGGGATTCACTTTCTGGTCCCACCACTCTTGAAGGTGACACTTCTGCTCCGTGTCAAACGGGTGGTGACAGCCCAGGCCACCACACTGCAGCAGTGCTGGAGGAGATGCTGGCTGCCAGCACAGCTCCCCAGAGCCAAGCCCAGCAACAGGTCAAGAAAGAAGGGACCTATTCTCACAAGGAGTAGGGCTGAACTTGCCAGAGGCTGGAAATCAATCCCCACAGGACCATTCACTCCATCTAGTGGCAAGCCATCCCCGTGCTCCCATGTTGTTTCTCCTTCTCTATAGCAATAACTCTTTCCCCCTTCCAGGATTTTCAACATCAATTTGCCATTTCTTTGCTCAATGCTGTTTCCTGCCAACCTCCCATGCTCTCTTAGGTGGTCCCTCCACAGCCATCACAACTCTTGAACTCTCGCTCTCCCTTGGCTGACAAAAACAAAGTTCTGCCACGGCTTAGCAGCTGTGCAGCAGCTTCCCTGCTCCTGAAGGTGATAAGCAAAGAAGAAAAGCTGGTCTGGCCAGAGTCCTGGCAGGGATGTCAGCTCTGATAGCCTGCTGCCAGGGCTCCTGCAACCCAAGAAAAACTGTGTGGGCTGTGGAAAGGGCATGTGGCTGTTGCTGGAGAAGAAACCAAGCTGAAAGCCCAGGGATGGACGCTGGGAGAAGCCTGCGTGCTCAGCTCCTGTGAGCTGCAAGCACTGCTAGCAGGCACCCAAGTGGGAAGGAGGGATGGAGGTGCTGCAGCTGCTTTGCTGAGTCTGTGTCTGCTGCAGACACGGAGCAGTGCTCATGTCCACTTCTGATTTGGCAGGGGTGCAGCAGGACTGTCCCACACTGAGCTGCGAGGACGTGGAGCAAGCAAGAGCAGCCTGCCTTGTACAGATGAGATTGGGGAGGGGAGAGCTGTGATTTCAGCTGGATAAAAAGCATGCTCACCTTCCCTACCAACTCATTGCTGCAGGTCCCATTTCGGCTGGCTGCACCTCCTCCTCCAGATGCTTGGCTTCCCTCAGCAAAGCTTTGCCAGAGCTGGAGCTGAACCCAGAGCACAGCGCACACCACACAGTTTCTCAGCATCCCACTGGGCAGTGAAACGCTGTGGCACACCCAGGCCTGCACAAATTCCTCCTGCAGCCCCCTGTCCAGGCCTAGATCCACTTCCCCCCAGCCCCAAATCCAATTTCTTTCTAAATCCTTGCCTCTCACAGCAGTATTTTTCTCTATAAAATTGACATTACAAAGACAGATCCTGGCTAGAGTTTTGGCTAGGGGTTTGATTTTTTTTTACTTGCTGCCATGAAGATGCTAACCCCTCTCTTTGCTGGAACCAAGATGCTCTTACCTCTGCACTGCACCATGCTCAGAAGCCACCCACATCAGACACCTTCCAGCCAAGACAGGTCCAGCACACTCTTCCATTATAACTCCCCAAGACACATCCCAATGCCGTCCTAACCCACAAACCTCCTGGAAGCCACTGTGACCAAATCCTTGCATCAAATCCATGCAAATCATGGCTTTTCTGCAATTCATTTAGATATTCTGACAAAACAAAACCACCAGATGTTGTAATGAGATGCCACTTACAGAGCTTTCCTCACTCCAGCACCTCCTGTGAGATCTGCAATTGGGGCAGCCCTCTCTCCCTAATCAGGATATCTGAATGCTAAAAGCACGTAAGAAAAGCAAACTGCAGCATGTTGGCTTTCCAAACCAGCCTGGTGAGCTCCAGCCAGGTTTCATCTCTCACTCCCATGGTCAGCAACACCCAACTCACGAGCAGAGAGGAAAAAGCTGCACGGATGGAGAAGAAAGCTGTTAAGTTATGCAAGGATGCCCTCCGGCCAACAGCAATGCTGGGAGGCCTCCTGCCCCAAGCCAGGAGATAAGGCAGCAAGAAGAGAGGACACGCAGATCCAGCACACACCCAAGCTCACGCCAGCCCCAGCCCACAAATCCTTCTGCAAGTTTCTCCGTCCCACCTCCAGATGTGCCAGCACCCCATCCTACACCCTGTGCCCCTCCCAAGCTTCTCCTCTGTCACACCCTCCACCTTCTTTGCTCACTTTGGCACATCGTCCCCAACACGTCTGCGTGATGCGAAATGACCTCGGTGTGCTAGCCAAGCATTATCACTTGTTCCCATCGCTGTCACAGGCCATCATCCAGTCTGGGCTCCTGCAGAAAGGAGAAAACCTCCACCCAACAGCACATTTACTCACAGCTAAGCCAGACCCAACAGGACATCCAGCCCCGACAGCACGGTCTCACCAAGAAGGAAAAATTCCTTCCAGTTCCTTGAGGCTTGACAGATCTTTCAAGGGTTCTTCATTTGTCGCTGTTATGAATCCACACCTCAAACCACAAGCAAAAAAAAAAAGGCAGCCAATAAGATAGACAGGAGCTGCAAAACAAACCTGGGAGCTCTTTGGAAGGAATGAGGCTCCAGACAGTTCTCCAGGGGCTCCTTTTTGCTGTGATTCGATGTGAAATCAGATCAGACACGGTACTCCTAGGACGGCATTACGGGGCCAACACACAAATTGCAAACTGTCCTCTGCCCCCACCACTGCTTTGCTCCATTTCTTTGGGTCTCCTTGGCTGATGAAACCAACCTGAGCTCCGCCACCATGCCCTCCTTCAAGGCAGATCCAGCACTGTGCAGCCATGAGCTGCACAACAAGCCACGGCCCTTTCTGAAGTGGAACTGCTCATCTTTGAGCTCCAGAGGTGATGGAAAGTCCTTTCTCCTACCTGATGGCCCACCCATGGCACCATTCAGAAGCAGACTCGAAGCCTTTAGCCCTGATCAGTTATTTTTGAGGACCAACAGCACTGTGGCATTGCCACCAGCATCATTGCTCCTGACACCAGCTCCTGTTGATCCGCTACTGATAAACCTCTGAGAGCAAAACCAACAAGATTTACGCACAACCTTGCACGTGCAAGGAGACAGAAAGCAAAGCATGCCCAAAGAGGCAAGCTGCAGACACTTCTGCTCAATTGCATCCACATCAGGAGCACTCCACAGCTTCATCTGAGCTCCCAAGGAAGCTCAGCATCCAGCTGCAGTATTTACAAAGCCAACAAGAAGCACTGAGCTGGCATCTGCTGCCTTGCGAGGCTCCTACCTGTCCATGCAGGGCTCCTCAGGTTGCTGCTCGCCCCCGAGCTGAGGTTGCATTGCAGCAAAGCCTCTTTGGTGACAGATGAACCACCACCACCCTCTGGTTGGTTACAACCCACTATCAGCATTTATTTATTTTATATCAGAGCAAGTGAAGCGTCAAAGCACATCTCTACAATCCGCACAGCAGGTTGGGGAGTGGAGCTCTGCTTCTGGAGAGCCTTTACCTACAAAGGTTTAGCATCACTACACACACACACACAGGAGTATTGGCACCTGAGACCTTCAGGGCGTCCCACAAACACTGTCACGAGCTGCAGGAGCTGAGGACACCCAACAGCCATCGTCCCACTGCTTGTAAAGCAGCATAACACACAGCACTACTCCATGGTTTTCATGGCTTCAGTGCTCATTTTATCATTTAAATTTCACTGAGAGACTCAGAAATAATGCAGAAACAGCCTCTGAGAGGCACTAGGAGAGAGAGCAGAGCTGAGCATCACCAGACTCTTTGGCCCCTTATCTGACCTGGGATACACATGACAGCACCTGCACTGTTTCCCAGTCAGTCCTGAAAAATAAACCTCTGGAACCTGACAGCAAGGCAAGATCCAAATCCAGTGGCTGCAGCTGCAATGCATCAACCAGAGTCCACGTTTCAGAGCTGACTGCAGCTGCAACCCCATCACAGGCATTAAAACACAGCACAGCAAGGATGGCTGCAGGCTCAGATGTCAATGCCTCACCACTGCAGACACCTCAAACTCAGGGAGCGCAGCCTCAACCAGGCGCTGCTCCCAACCTCTGCTGGTGTTGCAGATCCGTTCTCCTTCCATTCCTACAACAGTTCCCCTCCCCAAACCCACTCACACAGGAAAAAAGTCCCCAGAACGTGTTGAAATCCCCCGCAAAGTTCTCCCAATGTGGCAAGGCCATGTCAGCAACGGTTTAATTGGTGCCAATTTCACAACTTCTCTGAGAAACGAGGAGCTTAACAAAGCCCTTCCTGCAATTTAGAGGAGCTTTAAGACTCTGAGCTGTGCACTGAAACTGCCCAAAAGCTACTGGAAAGCTGAACCCGTAGATGACAGCAACTTCCAGCCATGCAAAACCTGCTCTGTGCCCACATGCCTTACTGCTGGAGACCTCAGATCAAAGCCCCAAATCCTCAAAATGCAACAGGAAGAGTCAAAGGATTCCTCCCCCACCCCCAAATACCCCACCAGCAGCTGCTCCAGCCCTGGGGTATAACAGCACTCTGGGGCCTGCACGGCTTTGAGCATCTTTGAAAGCTGTAACCAACCGAATCCAGAGAGCACAAAGCTCAGCCACGTCTCTCCCTGTGCATCTCCAGATTTTGGGGCACAGCACAGCCTCGTGTGAGCTTTTCTGGCACAAGCACAGGGTCAGAACCAATCCAACAAGCACTGAAACTGCACCACGCAGCTGCAGAGGGTATTTGCAGGTGCTCTGTGCCCATACAGGTGTATAGCTTGGATGTTTGCTTTCCTGGGTGTTTATCTTCGGGCTGTGTCTGCACACAAGCTTATCTCCCAGGGGAGGGGTGTGTTTCTCCTGCACACACTGTTATCTCGAGGGATGTGGGCTCTCTCCGAGGCGAACACCGCACGCGCATCCCAGTGCCAGCAGCAGTGCAGGCAGTGGGGATGGGGCTCCTGCTCCTCTCCATCATCTCCATCTTTTATCAGAGAGAGGGAAAGGAAAACACAGCAGCTCTAACAAGGAGGGGAAGGGAGAGAGATGTGAGAAGGATGGAAAGGGAAGGAAGGACGGCAGGGTCTTAATGGAAGAGCACCGGTCCCATCTAGATGTGTTCAGGGTCTCCTCGAAAGAACCCTGGTTTCTCTATAAATGCATTATCTCCCATTACCTTCCCAAAGCCCTCTTGTTCACATAGGGGACAATTAACACAGCCACTCCTAATGCTCATTTCATGTGCTGACCCCTCTGGAGATGGACACTCCAAGCTGCCCAGCGCATCCTCACCACGTCCTAGCATAGACAAGAGCTCTGACAGCTGCCATCCCAGACCACCATATAGCAAGGCACTAATTAGCTCTCTCATCACCACAGGATTATTTGAAGGCTTCCATCTCACTGCAAGCAGCACCACCTGGCTTTGCAGCACCAAGCTTCAGGCTGCACCCTATGGCCCCCCCATCACCATGGTGCTTTTCTCCATCACTCCACCCCCCCCCAAAAAAAACACCAACCAGTTCCACTCTGAAACCTCCCAGACTGCTGGTCATGCCCTGGGACCTTGGCTTTCTTCACAACACCAGGACCTTGAGCCAATCTCAGCCCAGGCAAACATCCAGCAATGTCTCACCTGAGCAGCTCCATCCCCTGCATCCATGCGGGACCCTCGGCGCTGAACCTGCTGCAGCCGGCATGCAGAAGCTTTCTCCCCCAGCAGAGCTCCCAGCCAGCAGTTTGTGCAGCTGCCGCCTCACATCTGCCTCCTCTCTTGCCAATTGCCCAAGAGCCCTCAGCCTCTCATGCCCAACAGTTCAGCTGTCATGGGCTGTGGGAAACCTCAGCTTTGGAAACGCTGCGTTTACACTGATGCAACCCGGCAGACATTCGTTTTCCGGAGTTGCTGTTAAGGGGGAGAGGAGGAATATCCAGCCTGGGTTATGGGCTGACCCGTGTCAGGGCTGTGGCCAAGTGCAGCCTCCCTGGGCTGTAACTCTACCTCTTTCCTCTCTCCCCCCCCGTCCCCCTTGGTCCCATCCCACTGCTCGCTCCTTGCGATTCCTCCACCGGTTCCACGCGCCATACGGCTTCCTCCACCATCTGGGCTCCATTTAGGGGAGCTGATGTTTTTCACAGGGCTGTAATCTAAACTTTGGTATTGAGTTTACATCTCGCATACCAGCGTCTCACCACTGCGCCTGGCCACGTCGGGGGGGTGTCTGGGCTGCCAGGCTCCATCCTGACACAGAGGGATGCAGCACCTCGGCAGCTCCACGTACCTGCAAACCATCAGATAGCCCAAGAACTGCAGATGCTGATGCACAAATCCCACATGGATCTAGCCAGGCGCTGGGCACAAGGCTGGAAAGCAGAGCAGCTCACCCTGGGAGGCTGCAGATGGGAGCTGGAGCTCCTAATCACTGTTATCCAGCCTCCATCACCAGCAGCAGGAAATTCTCTTAATTTTTTGCCTTAAGCCCTACCCTTATCTCCATCCATACACTGCAGTCAGACCCCGCAAGCAGCATTTCTCAGAGCAAGGACAAAGGTTGTCCCTTTGGGGAGCAGAGGATGGACACTGAGAGGCACCAGGCCCTGCAGCATCGCACTGCTTGCTGCTGCTCTGCTTGACCCAGACCAACCAGATGCAACCATCAAAGCCAAGTTCCACCAACAGCAAGCCCACACCATCAGGGAGCGGGAGATGAGAGGGCAGGAAGCAGCAGCAGGTCAGGGGCTTCCAGCAATGAAGAATTGCTGAGTTTGTAGGCACCTGCATTTGCAGCTGCCTGTGCTGCAGAGGTGGGACAGGAAGATCTGTGCTCCCAGGACACCTCGCTGGACCGGGCTGTGAGCAGACTGCTCTCCATCCCCTTTTCTGCTCCACTCACCGTATGTTAAACGGATATTAAAAAGCACAAAGTCTTCGCCCTGAGCTGCTCAGAGCTCTCCCTTCCCAGAGCAGCACGCCCTGAACACTTAGCATTGAGTCTTCCATCTTACAGCCATACAAACCCGAGCAGAATCAGGCAGCCAGGCTGTGATGAAGACAGCACCACCACCACCACCCAAACTAACAAGCAAATTCAGGCACCGTGCAAGCAGCGAGGAGGAGCTTCACCGCCCAAACACAGTTAAGGTGCAGCATTTGCAAAGAGGCTGGCACGACAGCTCCTCTACCAGACACTGGCCCAGCTCTCCAGCCCCCACAGTTATTTATGAACTGCGAGGGCTTGCAGGCTGCCAGCACACTCTGCCAGCGGGCACAGCAGCATCAGAGAGCACCATGAGCTGGTTGCATGCTGCAAACTCTGCTCCAAGCCCTGCAGCAGCTCCCACCCCCATCTCCTCGTCCCCCAACCCGAGGGTCTGCTCCGCTCTTTGGCCAAGCAACCAGGCTGGCTCCATCCCAGCAATCCACATGGCCAAGCCAAAAATGAGAAGTAATGTTTTTATACTTGGACTTTTCAGGCAGGATTTAGTCATTTGTGGACACGAAGGCTTGGCAGGACGCTCTGCCTCCACTCACCTACTGCAGTGAGCAGCTGTTTGTGACGGCAGAGCCCTGGAGATGGAAGAAGAGAGACTGCTTGTGATTTATTCCAGGTGAACCCTGATTTAATCCAGAAGCATCCAGCTGACGAGGAAGGAGTCACATCCAGCATGCAGTTGGGCACAGACTCACAAAACACAAACATCCAACAGCTTCACAACAACAAATCCAGCGGGGACTTCTACCCCAATCTACCTAATGGCTAAAAAATTAGTTATAGGCAGAAAAGCCAAACCCTCTCTGAGTGCACACTTGCTTTAAGGAGGCAGAACAACTGAGACCTGGTCTGTCATACTAGAAAAGCAGGTTCCAGCCCAGCTCTGTAAGGATTGTACAAACCCTGTTTGCTTTCCCTGTGCCATGGAGAAAAGCTTCCTCCCGTGAGCCCAGCCATCACTGCCCAGCTTTGGGAGGCCCAAGGAATCACCAGCACTGCAGGAGAAGCCCACAGCCCTGAACACGCTCTGCTGGGGCTCCAAGCAAAGCTCTGTGCAGCCTACAGACTTCCTATAGGGAGTCAGTGTGCTAGCAGGCCTTTTTGCACTTGTGCCCTGATTGCAATTCCTTAATTCTTCCTGCCACGTCGACAGCAAGGTTTGCCACTGCTGCCACAAAGCAGAGGGCAGCTCACGTTCCCAGCATTGCAGAAGGGAAACGTTTTGTCCCACTGCAGAGCAAAACCCTGCAGCATCTGTGGGGAGGCTGCAGGCTCTGCAGCGTGTGTTCAGTGAAGATTTGCTCAGGGGAGTTTGCACCATGCGGTCACATATCTGAGCCTGCTGGCTCATCCCACCCTCTCCTCAACAGCTCTGGTGCTGTAAGCAAGCCCTGTGTGACAGTTAAGGCAGGGCAGAAGGTGAACTGAGCCTAATCTGAGCTGCCAGAAGAGAGAGACAGCAGCAGGAGGGGAAGGGGAGAGGGCACCATCCCCTCCATCTCAGCAAAAAAAAACACCAACTCCACTGTAAGTCCCCACCTTAGGGCCAGAGCAAAACTTCTCAGGCACGAGCCCAAGGCTTATCTGCTACTCCCTCCCTACTCCCACATTTCTGTTATCGAACCAACGCTACTTAATCTACAAATCCTGCCTCTTAAACCAGCAAAGTCACGCCAGTTCCTGCAGTGCCGATGCTTGGCTGCGTCCCTCAGCTTCAGCAGAGAGCCCCAGGATCACCAGAAGTCCCCACGGCACCCTGTGACTGATGCCACATCTGTCTGTCCAACTGCATCCCCTACGTGGGTCCCACCACCGTGCTCTGCAGCCACTGACCCTTTTCCCATAGGTTAAACCACTTCAAGCATCCTACAAGCCGAGTTTATTTAGGAGCCCGTAACAAAACCTTGAAGGAAAGGGAGTCAATCCGGAGCTGTGCTTCATAACCAAGCGTGGGATAAAAGCTCAAAAAGGAACACAGCAGAATTCACCACGGTACAGATCAGCAGCACAACCCCATTAAACATTGACCACTGGAGGAGAAGTGCCTCAACCAGGAGCCTCTGTGCCCCGCAGGCAGGCTCCTGCAGCAGTCACACAGCTGTCCCGGCTTTGAGACAGATAAGGCTCAAATGATTCATTCACTCTAAACCTTTATTTGTTCTTGCTTACCCAGAAAGAGCCAGCAGCTGCTAATGCTAAACTGGGACAGCTCCCAAGCACAGACAAAGGCCTGCAAAAACAGGTTTAAGGAGGAACTGATTGCTCAAAAAGCAATCCTAGAAGAGGGAGTTAGAAAGGAGCTCAGCGCCGTGCAGGAGGAAGAGGAAGCCAGAAAGCACCTAAAAATACATCTTTAAAGAAGCAGCCAAGCACAGGACCAAGGCCTCGCCTGCACGTGACCATCACCCACAGCATAGGCAGGATGTGAGCTTGGTACACAGCACTCACTCCCCAGCAACCCCACATAGAGAGTGCGTAGCAAAAGCCACGGCCAGCAGCTTTTGCCCCAAGAAAGCTCAGTTCTGCCATGCAACAAACATTCTGGGTGCGGAATGCTGCCCCATTTGTGTTCTGACCACCCCACACACCGTGCCAGATCCACCCTAGCTGGGAACCCACCTAAAAGCCAGCAGAAATGGCATCAGACAGCTTCAACAAGCTCAAAGGAAGTCTGGAAAACAAGACTGCTCCCAAGATGTACTCTAAAGAACAGCTGGGCCCTGCTGAAGGACTAAACACAGGGTCAGTCCTTTGGGCTGTGTACCCAACTGGGCAACACCTTCAGATGTGATAAGTGAGTTTCCTGTGAAGCAGCCAGAAATGGCAGAGCAGGAAAGCTGAGACTGCCCTGCTGCTGCTACAGCTGGGGCTGCCACTGCCTGCTCCTCTCTTGCAGCTGCAAGGCTGCCGAAAGCTCTCACATGGGCACAGGGCAGGGAATGGAGGATAAGTAAGCAAAGCAGCAAAGAACTTGACCTGCTCCTGCACGGACCCAGCGGGGTGAGAGCTTCAGCTCTGCCCCATGCAGGCACCACTCCAGAAGGATGCTCCCAAACACCTTCAGCCAGTCCACAGCACTGTGCAAGGAAGGAAAACCCCCCCAGGGATGTGAGAGGCACTTACAGGACGGGCTGAACATCACCAGCGCCGCAGACAGAGTCAGAGCTGTGCCCTGAGGCTGAGAACATCCAGCTAGTTCCGCTCCCGGGAAGCCACCGCTCCGCATCCCACATTCACTTCTGCTTCGTTCCTGCTGTGCACGTATCTGGTCATCGAGGCAGCACCGAGACGCAGCAAGATAAGCCTGCTTGAAGATGGGCCAGATGCAAAAGGGCACTTAATGAACTCTCGTGCACTGAGTCATCCCATCTGCAGAGCCGTCTGCCTCCTCCGGAGCGCACACCAACGCCGGCAGCTCTTATTTCGTGCTCACGTCGGTGCAGAAGCCTTTGAGCACGGCAGGCTGAGGCTGCTGGGTAGGGCTGTGCCCGAGCTGTCCCTTCAAAGCTGCCATTAAACGCAAACAAAACTTTTGCATGGCACAAGTTTGCTATTCTTCACCCTTCGGTCCTTGAACTCATGACTACTGAGCAAGGCGGCTTGCTCAGCTAACCAGCAGGCTAAGAATAGAGACCTTGAAGTGAAACCTACAGGGATTGGCAGCTATTTTGAGAGCGCTCAGCCGGCGGGGCGGCGTGACATAAGAGGATATAAAGAGGAAACTCTGCACAACAACTCTCACCTCACCGAGATTTGGTTAAGTGAAGGTAGAGCCTCCATGAGTGCTTTTGAGGCAAAACAAACACAGAAATGGGCTCCCGAGGCCACCTCCACATCAACATGGGATTCCAAACCAGGGCTCGCAGCTCCGTAATGCACCCCAGGAGCAGCTCAGCCCCTTCTCTGTGTTTCCAACCCCCCCTCAGAGCCTCACAGCTCTCCAGCAAAGCACACGCATAGAAGGGAGGGCTGCGATCTGCCCGGTCACCAGATGTGTTTGAGAAAGATCTGGTCTCGGTTAGCAGCCAGCATTAAGATTAATGTAAGGAAATTTAAATGGCAATACTCAGAGCGTATTTGATTTCAAGCCTTAGGTACTTGGAAAACAAACATACAAGCTACGGTTTCTGGATATCAAGCCTGCCACCTGAAACCAGTCTCTGCAGCAGCACACTGCAGGGTGCTCCCTGCATCCACCTCTCAGCACGTGCAGAGCAGAGGCTCCGAGCATCAGAACGTCCTCCTCAGAGCTGAGAATGGTGATTTTCTCCTTGCTTTGGGACAGAAAGAAGCTGCAGGCAGGGACTCCCAATTTACCAGCTTCATCTTTTATAAAGACATCCCACCAAAACCTGCACAGGGCACTGGTAGAACAGCACACCTCCAGCAGCTGTTACTATCCTCCCAGCTTACCACCAGCCTCTCTGCAGCAGATATTCTCACCCTGTAGCCACCAACAGACAATACTGGAAAGCTTGTGGCCTCTTAAGTGTTGCTTAAGGCAGCTGGAGCTGGAAAATAGCAACAGGAAAGAGGAGACTCTTCTCAGTAGTTGTGCCCCCAGGCTATGCACAGAAACATCCTCTGAAGCCTCAAACTGCGAGTGAACCTGCAGGATTTACATAAGCCTTGAAGTTTTGGATAAGCATCGAGGAAGAAATTCAGAAGGCAATCCTGTATCAAGCTCTCTGGGAAGTGACGTTCTCCACATTTTCTGTGCTGCCCAAGGTTTCACGCTTACGCAACAGCAGCTTTTGAAAAAGCAGCATCAGCATCAACACAGCCTTCCCCTCCCTTGTGTAAGAGATTCCCCTTCCGTGAAGGCTTGGTTTGGAGGCATTACTTTTGGATAGCAGTCAGTAGGGCTTTTTTGATCCTGAGCAAACCAGTAAATGCACTGAGCACCCGGGAGAGCCATCAGCAAGCAATGCCACAAGCTGGCAGCCCGAGCTGTGCACCACCCAGCAACACATCCCACTCCCAGGTTGGCACTGGAGGATGCTCCAGGCAGAGGCACACCCTGCACAGCCAAAGCATTTCTCCATCGTGATCACAGTCCCTCCTGGAGGCCAGTCTGAGGTCCTCGCTGCTCTCAGCGCTATCCCAGCTCCCACCTCTCCCTCCTCTTGTACCCCACAGTGAGCACCCATAGTCCCAGCCCAGCACACAGTCCCCCACTGCAGTGCAGAGAGATTGCAGGGTGAGCGTAACCACTTTGCTTCACACTGGTGGGAGCACTGGTTTAATCCAAGCATGCAGTGCAGCCCTGGGAAGAGCTAAGCCTCTCTGTAGTAAATAGCTCATGGGATGGAGCTGGATCTGTCCAAGTGATGGGGCTTGTGGTTGTGACAAGGTGCAAGAAGCCAGGTAAAGATGCACTGACCACAGCACCGTCCACTGCACACACAGCCTTAATCATGGTGGACTGAGATTCTAAGAGGAGGGAGGGCAAGCAGGTATGTGTGATGGATGTGTTAATGCACCCAAGTGTCACACAGAGCTGCTGCCCCACTCCAGCCCATCCTTGGGACCAGGAGCACCACGGACACCCTTTACTCTGAAGCTCCCTGCCCAGGAGCAACGTGGCTGGCAGCCTGGCACCAACTCATGGCTCTTTCCTCAACATCCTCCCATATGACCCAACAGGAACCACACTGACGGGGACATACGTAATGACTGCCACCTCATACAATGAAATACAGGTTCCTGTGCATCACCACCTCCAGCCCTGCTCTGCCCAGGGCTGCTGTGCCCCAGCACAGATCCCTCCTTTAAGGTGAGCCCAGGGAACTTCCAAAGTCAGCCCAGCAAGCTGACTTGGGCTACATTTACTATTTATAGTTTGATGACTGGGATGAAGCCATCCAAGCATTCCAGCTTCACTTGCTCTGGCTAAACTCAAGCACCAGTGACTGAATCCTGCACAGCACACAAAGGCTCAGAGCTCATTCAGTGTTAGCAACAGCTGCTATATCTGGAAGACTGTTTCAAGGGAAGCTGGAGCTCTCCAAGGCAGAGAAAGAAAACAAATCCTTCACATACATTCTGCAGGTCAGCGCTGCCCTCCTAAACATCCTTGGCTCAGTCTAACAAACCCACGTTTAAAAGTCCCTGCTAAAAGCAACAAACTGCAGCTCACCAGTTCTGCACCCCGAATGCTGTCCACCTGCTGGAAAACCTCACGTCACATCCCAACACCAACACACAGCCTCAGATCTCTGAGAGCAAGAAAACTGCCTGTAAAGCACTGCACCCTGCTCACCAGGGAAAGGCAGCTTGGCAGCACGGGAGTGGAGTGGCCAGACCCAAACCACACTCGCTGCAGGCACCAACAAAGGAAGAAAAACATCACGGCAGCTCAGCACAGCCTTCTGCAGTGTTTTTAGTGCGAGCTGCAGGGCCTTCTGTAGTATTTTTAGGGCGGCTTGGCAGAGAGCAGGGCTCTCAGAGCCTTGCCCACAGAGGGCTGCTCATGCCTGACACGAGCCCACCCAGCTGCAGCCAGACTCAGCAGGGCCAGGACACGGTCCCATGGCCATCAGTCATCAGCCCCGTTTTACCAACGACACAAAGTCAGCAAAGAAGCTGCTAAGAGGAAGCCAGCAAAGCCTGAAATCGGGGAAGGATGCATTCTTGCCTTCAGGGAGCATAGCAAGATAATGAGACACAGACCTCGGGAAGGATTCGATGCAACAGCTCACAGCACTGACTCACCTCCCCGTCCTGCGCAGCCGTCCCTGTCCCCACGCTCTGGCTGGAGGGAACAAAGCAGGACACTGCTACAGCTGGAAGAAGACAAGAGGTAACCGATCACATCAGAAAAAATAAGGCCCTGGTGCTTGAACCTTCGACAAACGTGGTTCCGTCCCCAGCCAAAGCAAAGGGATTCGCACACAACCCTGCTGGAGCTGGGTAATGATGCAGGAGCTGCCCTGGTTCAGAGCACTGCCAGCACTCTGGTTTGTTTTTTTTTCCCCTCCTCAAGGTCCCAGCTGTTAAATACATGACTGCAGGATCTCTTGGTCTTTCTGAAAAAAGCACATCTACCATTTCATCCATCACTTGAACAGGAAAAAGCCCCAAAGCCTGCTCCACAAAGACTCCAGGCACACAAAACCTCTCCCTACTGACATTTTCAAGTCTTAATATATTGCCTTTGAACAGTTTCTAAATGGTTCGGGTTTGGCAGAACTGGCTTTCAGCCTCCCAAGAGTCATCTCTAAGTGCCCTGAAGTGAGAGAACTCTGCTTGGCCTCAGCCCAGCACCCCAAAGCCATTGGTGTTGCCACTCACATCCCTAGAGCCACCTGCCTCAAAACACACCAAGCCACCGTTCCCAACCAAACCCGAGCTCCCAGCATCAGACAGAGCCTGGGTTTTCATTATAACTTACAGCCCAATGAAGTGTGAACACAGAAACAAGGGCCAAAGCCGTGACACTCGTGCTTCAGCCACTGCAGACCCGAGTTCCTCAACTTTGCCAGTGACACACCACAAATCCACACCCGCAGCCTCCAGGATGCTGGACTTCATTGCTCTAAACATCTAGAAACAATGCTGCAGAGCTCCAAAACGCTTCTGTCAAGTCAGAGCAGCCCCAGACAGAACAGAGCACCACGCACAGACCCAAAACTGGGCACCATCCCCATCCCAGAGAGCTTCTTGCCAATGCAAGACACAGCCAAACAGTGTCATGAACTGCTGGAAAAGGCACCTCATGTGCACTTGCACTCCACCTCCTCCCTCCTGCCATGATGCCCAGGACAAGATTACACACCTGCACGGATTGGCCCTAACATTTCCACATGTCCTTACACAAACTACACATCAGAAAGGCCTGCTCTTGCCAGCTCTAACCCCATCACCTTCCCACATGCCCACGTCTTGAATGCTTTCAGCCTTGCTGCAAAAACTTTTGCTGCCATTTTCGCTCTCGCACTTCCTGCTCACATCAGGCAGCCAAGCAGGAAGGACTGAAATCCTCAAAGCACACCAGGAAGCACCAGAAATCTGCTGTGATGTTCTGAGCGAAATGCTCTGCAGACACCTGGGCAGAGGCTTCCCAAAGCAAACAGCTTTGTAAGGAGCTGAGACCATTCTCTAGGCTAAAAACAAGGCGAAAATCACAGCACAGCCCAAGTCCTCAGGGAATTTGCTCCCAGAAGTGACAACTCTTCCCTCCTGCATGCAGCCAAGCATCCCCCTACTATGTCTGCAGGAGCCTCCAAACCCGGATAATGCTTTTATCATGGAAAAAAGGTGTGGGAAGCTCTGCTTTTTTGGAGCATGGGAACCACCAGCAAAGACCAAGCACAGGATAACCTGCAGGTCTGCAGGCTGCAGCAGGCACAGACTGCACAGCTGGGATACTCCATGCATCAACACCGCTTTTCTAGAGCAGCTGTTCCCATCCTTTCTGAGCAACTCCGAGAGAAAACAAGGACGCAACTTCATTAAACGC
Organism: Tetrao urogallus; assembly: GCF_951394365.1. NCBI lineage: Eukaryota > Metazoa > Chordata > Aves > Galliformes > Phasianidae > Tetrao > Tetrao urogallus. The sequence goes on along the minus strand of NC_136848.1, from coordinate 370,261 downwards.
GACACAAACCGACGGAGCCGCCGCTCCCATCCCTTACGGCCCAACCAGCAGCAGAGAAAAGGACCGGGACCGAACGAACCCCTCCACCAGAACCCAAACCCCGCACTAAACACAGAACAACCCATCTCACACCGCACAGAGCCGCGCTCGCACCCCTTAAACCCCCCCCGCCCCCCACCTCCGGCCACGAGCATCCTCAGTAGAGCAGAACCGGGGGGTTGTGGTGGGGAGGGAGGGAAAATACCCCAAAGCGGACCCCCAGGACGCTGCCAACCCCGGACCCCCCTCACCTCGGGCGGGGCCGTGCAGGGATAAATGCGAAGCCGGGAGGTCGGCGAGGCGTAGAGGCCGTTTTGAGGCTGTTGGCGACGGGGATCCATGGCTCGGAGCTCCCGGGCTCCACCTGCAACGCCGCAACGGAACGGGGAGGAGACGGGAAGCCCGGACCCGGTCCGGCCCACCGCGCTTTGTCTGCGGGCGGCACCGCCCCGAAGCCGCGCTGCAGCCAATGGAACCGCCCGCATCGCCGGGCCGGGCCGGGGGACTTCGGGGTGGGGATGGAGCTGAGCCGCCCCCGAGGGTTCGAAGGGCTCCTGGAAGCGGGGACCGAACGGGGCGTGGGGGGGGGGGTGAGGAAGGGGGAGGAGGGGTTCAAAAAGGAGATCCGGCTCTTTTGGCGTGGTTTCGTATTGAAATGAGGTTCGTGGCGCTGTGCGGTCTGGTGTGGGTGAAGCCCACCCTGTGCCACCCTATGGTATCCACTGCACCTCCTGCAGCACCTCCTGAATCTCCTGCAGCACCTCCTGCACCTCCTGCAGCACCTGCTGCTTATTCTGCAGCACTTATTGCACCTCCTGTAGCACATATTCCACCTCCTGCACCACCTATTGCATCTCCTGCAGCACCTATTGCTCCTCCTGAAGCACATATTGCATCTCCTGCAGCACAAACAGCTCACACACAAACACAGAGCTGGTGCCCAACAATCAGAAAAGCGTCGTCTTCTCAATGGTTGGACTTGCTGATCTTGATGGCTATTTCCATATGGGATGCAATGCAGGGCCCCAGCCATAGCAGGGAATATGAATCCCCAGAAGTGTTTGCAGCAGGCAGCTGGAGGGGCTGCTCTTTGGGAGCACAGTGCTGAGCTGAGTGTTGTTTGGCCACGTGTTTGGTCCCAGCAAGAGATCCCCTCCCATCAGCAATGTGACAGCAGAGAAATCCCAGAGAGAGAAAATAGAAGGGTCAGGTTGGTTAAATGCAGCAACTGGGGAAACTTGCCTCCTGCAGCACGAGCTCTCTGCTGTCACTGCAGCTTTTTACCTCTTTTCCCAAACCTGCAGGACCCTGCTTCGTGCTGGTACAACCCACAGGCCAATGTAAGGAGGAAAAACTAGGAACTGCACGTTGAAAATCTCTCGCAGCTGCACCCTGACTGACTCTGAAGCTCTGGAAAAGACCCTTTGCCATGGATTTACTTTGAAAATCTGAAATCCAGCAACGCCTTCAGCGAGCAGCAGCAGCACAGGGCTGGCTGCTGGTGATTGCTGCCATTTCCTGCCCTCTCCCTCAGGACTCGCTCCCCACCGCTGCCTCCACTGATTGGATGCAAAGCATCCGCCTGCTAAAAGCAAAGGTTGCTCCGGAGTGATACAGGATGTGCAAGCAGGAAAGAGCTGTGCAGCTCACAAGCCTTTTCTTTGCTATTTGTCTTGCTGCCTGAAGCATATTCACTTTGAAAATGGAATGGTACCAATCCAGAATATTATGCAGGTCCATGGTCTGCCATTAATTCAAGGAGCGTAGCAGCTCTATTATTACAAATTGAGTCAGATACTCTTTTCATAGCAGTATTCTCATCTTTAAGGTCCCTTCCAACCATTCGATGATTCTATGAGATATGTAAGTTGTCAAGCAGTCAGCATGGATCATCCTGGCCACCATGGTGACCACGAGCCATTAAGGGTGCTCTCATGGACAAGAAGACCAACGGTGTCCTGGTTGATCAATGGTTGACCAACAGTTGACCAAAGATTGACCATGAGCCAGCAGTGTGCTCTAGTAGCCAAGAAGACCAATGGGATGCTGGGCTGCAGTGTGCAGAGCGTGGCCACCAAGGCAGGGAAGTTCTCCTCCCTTCTGCTCTGCCCTGGGGTGGCCACAACTGGAGCACTGTGCAGAAGGCAGGGGAAGCATCCCCACATCTCAAAGCAAGAAAGAGGAAAAACAAAGAAAGAAAAAAGCCACATGTAGACCCAAGGAGGTGGTCCTCAGGGGCTTCAAATCACCCCCAAAGTTATCCCACAGATTTCCCTGCTGACAGCCAGGAGCATCCTGCAGGCGGGGGTCACTTGGCTCAGCTCTCCTGCCAGAGGACAGCAGCATTTCCAGGAAATCCGAAGCGGGGGGGATTCTCTGACCACCGAATCACACTTCTCTTTTCCAAAGAAGAAATCACTTCAGATGCAGAGCAGAGCCCTGCATCATCCCAGAGCAAGGAGACCTGCGCTGGGCTGCGGCTCAGCCATGGGGCTGCACACCTCCAGAGGTCAAGCAGTGCAGATGCAGTGAGATAAACACCGAAACACGAGTGGGCAGCAGCTGGGCTTTTGCTGAGCTATTTTGTTCGCTTTTACACGACCAGAACAGAATATGGGAAGTTACACATCGAGCATGCATGCGTGCACGCAGGCTGGCACCCGATGTGAGCTATTTTCGGTGCTCTCTGAAGCTGGCTCAAGCTGCAGCTGCTCACATTGAGTCCCACCTTTGGGGTTTTCCCTTTCCCTTTCATCGATGCTTTTTTCCTGGATCGGCTTTTCCTTCCCATTCATTTTCGAATCTCATTTATCTCCAGGTTCATCTGGAATGTTTGGCTTAAGCCCCTCTGAGACGATGCTCGAGCAGCACCTGATGGTGCCCTGAGCTTTGAGCCCACCCTGACCTCACCCCACGCAGAGCAGAGCACATCAAGGTGCCCCCCGAGCTCCAAACGATGCCAAAATTGCCACTGTTTTGATGACAGACAGCTCATTCTGAGAACGCCCAATAACTTGACAGTGAAAGTCCCAGCAGTGCCCACTCTGTATATTTGCATATCACTCAGTGACACCAATCCAAGATGCAATTCGTTGGGATCTTTCTCCACGCTTTAAGTCTGGCAGCAGCAGGAGAAAGGGATTTATTCTCCCTTTTTAGCCCTTTTTTCCTGCTCAGAGCCCTAAATTCCCCTCAATCCATCCTTCCAAAGGATGGGGAATGCAGCCAGGGGTTGGGCTTCCCGAGCTGGATCCATCCCTTCAGCCCTGCTCCTGGCTCCACGTGGAACCCAAGGGCAAGCTGCTGTTTTTCTCTTCCAAAACAAAAGCCCAGTCAGAAAGGAGAGGTTTGAGGCTGGCTGCCAAAGGAAGAATCGTAGTGATCTTTGAAATTTGTGATCATCCTTGCAAAACCTGCCTCCAACTGCAAAAGTGTCCCACTGAGACCTCCCTCCATCCAGGTGTGGGAGAAGGCCAAAGCTCAGATGGAGACATGAGAGCACTGAACCAGCTGGCAGCTCCGCACCGCAGGGTTGACGCCAATCATTCACCAGCGATTATTTTGGAAGCACAGGCAGTATTTTTAGCCAGGAAAGCAGGCACCACTTCCCTTTCTGCCATCTCTCCTCCCTCTGCCAATGAGCCAGGCCTCTTTGCTGTGGCCGGGTGGGGGGATGCACCCAGAACCCGCTGCTGGTTGTGAAAGAACTGTGCTGCTATTTTGATCAGAGGAGCTGAACACGCTTCACCCCCATGAGTTTTGCAATCCTCGTGCCGACAAAGGAGGAGCAGCCACCACAGGCTGCCTGGGTTCACCCCAATCCCTCCCTGATGCCCACAGCATCCTGCAGCCAGGAGAGGGTCCACGGGGAGGGTGGGCAGTGATGGCAGCACCTCATTCTGTGCTGCTCTGCATCCTCCTCCTTCTGCTTCTCATCCCCATCTTCTTCCACCCATCCCATCTCCTTCCTCCTTCCTGTCCTCCAGCCCCAAAACTCCACACTCATTGGGCCCATTCCAGGTCTGCACCCCCCACCTCATCTCTGGACCTCACAAACTATGAACAATCAGAAGTTTCTCCTGCTTTCCAGGAGAGAATGGAGCTGTTCTTGCTTTTCCAATGGAGCTGTGCTTGCTTTTCCATCTCCTTCTATTTTTCTCCCATAGATCCCCTGCTTCGGGTTGAATTTGGGATGCTGGAAGCTGATCTGCTGAGCCTGCCAGCCACGGCTGACCCAGCAGGCAGGCAGGAGGTGGGCGAGTTGCTGACTCGGGCACAAGAAAGCTTGATGCTTTTTATTTGCTGATGTATGAAAGATAGGGGAGCAGAAACTCACACCCTGAATTGGGCAACACTGTGCTGGGCACAGGAGGAGGCTGCGAGTGGAGCTTTAGGGAACTGCAGCGGTGGAGCGATCAGGATGCATCCTGGGTGCAGACCTTGGTGCTTTGTAGTTCGGGGTCTCCGTTTGTCAAAGAGAAGGCAGCAGAGGCTGAGCAGGGGATGAGGAGGTCACCCAACCCAGCATCAGCCTGCTGCTGGCGCAGCTCTGTCCCCAGCTGCCTCCTGAACACACAGGGCAGAACTGATGCAGCCCTGCAGAGAGCAGCTGATGATCACAGCGCTCTGCTGTGAGTTCTCTGCTTCCATTCAGCAAATGGAAAACTATTCACATTTCAAAGCAAAACACCGAGAGCAGCACACAGAGCTGGCTGCCTGCTTAATAGCCTCCCTCCCCCGCAAACCTTCGCCTTGCATCACCACTGCAGGATCTGACCCTCCTCTTTGGAGACCCTCAGAGGTTCCCCAGCACCCGAAGACCCCCAGCACGGCAGGGCAGTGCCCAGCCCGCATCCCACCACCCCCATCCTCCGCTGTTCTTATAACCAAACAACCGCGCTCACCCATCAGCCTGGAGGTCTGTTTTAAATAGACACTCCTTCAATAAGACCTACAAAAATACCTTTGGTCGTCCTTCTGCTCAGCATGAAACCACAGCGCGGCAAAGAGGAACCAGCGACTCAAAGCAGGGCACGCTGCAGCCCGGCCGTTCCACCCTCCCGTTGCTGTTTGCGCAAAGCAAAGGGCAATTATTGGAGATGGAAGATGCGTGCTTCACCCGCCCGCTTCCCCCCGCCGCTCTTGTGGGTCTTTCGGACGGCCCCAGGGGAGAGAAAAACATTTGTTTTAAAAACAGGAAAATGTGATTGTAAAACCACAACAATGGGCCGGGGAAGGAGCCGGAGCAGCTCTCAATTTAGCTTTCGAAACAGCCTTCCAGTTGACTAAATGTTTCTGTAACAAACAGCCGCCGCTCCGCGCGCCCTCTCCTGACTCCGGCAGTGCGTGCAGCGAGCGCTGCTTTGCTGCCTTGGCCACATCTGCACCGCCCACTGCAAAACCCCTTCCTTGTGCGAGCACTGGGACAACCCACTGCAAAACCCCTTCCTTGTGCGAGCACTGGGACAGCCCACTGCAAACCCCTTCCTTGTGCGAGCACCCGCTGCGCTCCCCGTTTCACGTCCCCTGCGCTTCCCAATTGATGCAGCATTTTCTGTACACCTTTGGCTTTTTCTTTCTAAAAGCAGCTCCGGCGTGGCAATCACGTGAAAACCCACTGCATGGATACGCAGACCTCTACCTGCTCGTCCTCATCCTTGCCTTTTTCCATCAGAGAAAAGCCAAACGTTTTCACATAAAGGGGCTGCGTGAGGTTGCGGCACAGTTTGCGCACATCACCGCCACCTGAGCGGCTGGAAATTGTTTATTTCCTTTCCAAATGCCCAGAGGGTTTGTATCCAGATAAAGAAATAATAGCTGGCAAAACTCTGTTTTCCAAAACACAAAGAGAATGCACTGCAGGCAGACCAGGCTCCTGGGGCTGCTCCTGGGACTGGGAAGCCAAAAGCCAAAGGAGCCATTTGGAGGTTTTCCCTTTTTTTCCCACCTTTCCAGCTTGTGCCATGTTCAGTTCTTGCTTCATAGCGTGACTGACCTGTACTGAGCACAGCCTTGAAGGGTGGGAAGCATCACAGCAGCTCAGCAAAGGTCCACTGACTGCCCATCCTGTTCAACGAGGGGCTGAATGGAGAGCCCAATGCACCCCATGGGGAGGCTGTGGGGTGAGATCTGCGACTGCGGGCGTCTGCATGGGACCACAGTTCTCTATGCAGAAAGGCCCAACAGCAGAGCAAGATCCAAAGTGAAATCATCCCATTTCAGTGAGAAATAAGGAAGATGTAAGGGGTGCTATGGCCCAGACATGGACACGGTACTTTCCACAGAGATGTCACAACTTGAATCCACTCCCGTTCTCCTATTAATAACAGTGCAGACCTTGCTCTAGCAGCCCAGTCTTGACACAAAGAGCACTGTGACGCCCTTTGGGTTGGGCTAGAGAGGAAGGACCTATCTTTTTAGCAGCTTTGTGATGGCACACAGTCTACCTGGATGGCCAGAGCCAGCTGCAGACAGAGCAAAGTGGTCGCACGAGCAGACGAGGCGGGTCTGCAGGGGAAGGTAGATTCTTTCCTCCCAAAAAGGCTCAGAAAATACATCAGGAATGGCAACGCTAGTAAGTCTTTCCACCCAGCAAGCCATGACCTCAGCTCCCAGCCCTCCTGCAAGAAGCTGGAGGCGATGCTCAGCTCCTCGGTGCCGGTGTGCAGTGAAGGAGTGACGTGGAATAGACTGTGAGAGACCAAAACCTCTCAGCTCTCTGATGCTCAGATTTTTAGCATCAATTCATTTTTATCTTGCAGCCTTCCTAAGCTGGGACAGCACTCGCTCGTGAGCATTGCTGCTGTGCTGAGCATTCAGAGCCACCACGTCGGGTGCGTGCAGATTACTTTGCTTTAAGGGCCTTGCTGCTTTACAGGTGTCGGCTCTCCCAGTCTGCACCTTTGTTTTTGAAACACCCTGAGCACATGCTCAGCCTTCTCTACAGCCCAGAGAAATGAAGCAAGATGGAAATTCCCATGCTGGGCCGTAGGAGCGTTGCACCACTCTCAGCACTTTTGAAGCAGGGCGAAACTCAAGAATCCTTCCATCGCAGCTTCCCTCCCCCTCCCCGTGGGCTCACAATGCACACCAGTCTATCTCAGTGCCATTTCCCAAGCTCTTCACCAAGAGAAAATGAAAGAACAGGGAAGTACCAAGGGTTGACCAGAGAAGAGGGGAGAGCTGCCCTACTTTGTGACAAACGGAACAGGGAGATGCTGCCCCGTCCCTTGGTCCAGGCAGGGCGAGGGCTGGCAGGCTGAGGAGCTGCTGCAATGTGAGCAGAGTGCAGCTGTGTATCCTTATGGTTTAGCAGCACAAAGGCACGGCCGGGTGAGCAGGAATCAGATAAAGCCACCCGTGCTGTGGGATGTACAGCAACGCTGTGCCTGCAGTGCTGTGCACGAAGACGGGTTTGTGGGGCAGCAAAGAGAACTTTGTGCTTTGAAGGTGAGAAGCTGAAGCTGAGCATCTGGGCCACAAACTGGTGAGAGCACAGGTGACCCAAGAGAGCCTTTTAGTGCTAAGTGAAAAAGGAAAAACTCAAACCCAGAGCGCTGCTGCTTGGAGGAGGGGAGCGGTGCCTACCTGTGGGGAGGTTTTCCTGCTCTGCGTGGCCCACATGCATGGAACGTGATCGAGAGCCGCTGCCCTGTGTGCCCTTCCCCTCCCAGCTGGTGGCTGCCAGGAGCAAGGAAACGAGCCCTGTGAGATGGCTCAGTCCAGAGCAGCCCCGCAGCGACGGAGGGGGATATATCAGAGCACAGTGCCAGCATGGATCAACCAGAGCAGAAATCCCAGGCAGAATGCACCAGGGTGAGGCCGGAGCAGAAATCCTGTGTACTCCTGGGAAGGCTGCAGCAGAGCAATGCCCGGGGCTGCAGTGCACACCAACATTTGCTGATGGTTCTCCCCACACTCCTGCATACACGAGAAGCTCCAAGAGCCACCTGCAGCCTCCTCTTTTTGCCACCCTCTGCCCTGCGCTTCCCGGGGCAGTGGACAGCCAAAACCCCACACATAGGAGGACAGAGGAACACCACGGAGATGTTCAGCAAAGAGCACAGTGTTAAGAAAGCCCAGAGGGAGACACGTTAAGCCCAGAAGATGGTTTGGAGGAGTACCTTTGTTGTCAGTGCTCATCTGCCCGGCCCGCGTGCGGAGCTGCCTGCTGCCCTTTAGCTTTGTCTCTCTTTCCCCCCAGTGCATTGTGACAGTCCCCAGGGCAGAGCAGCTCTTTAGTGTGGTCTGCACCGTGTGTGGTGAGGAGCCCTGCTCTCTAGCTTTTTTCTCAGTGCAGTTTCCATGCTTGGTTTCAGAATGACGACCTCTGATGTCGCGCTGCCGCGGGCAGCAGCTCTCTCTCGCGCACAAGTGGGTTTATCTTGCATCCTTTCATTTTACTCTCACACCCAGCTGGTGGGCTGACGGCTTTCAAAATAAAATCAAGCTGCCAGGAGGCTCCTGGGGCTCTACCAACCTTTTGCAAAGGCTTTGTTAAAAATGGCCCTTTTCCATCAGTACTCCCATTGGTATAATTGGTCACCTGGGGATTCCCGGACAATGGGTACCCCAGGAGCAGATGCAGCGTGGTGCCCAGCTTTATATCTGCTGGGTGGTGCAGAAAGACTAAAATTGGAGCTGCTTCGAAGCCACCCACGCTCACCCAGGAAGACAAAAGTCCCTCCCTTGGAGCACGAACAGCCCAAACCTCAGCTTTCCAAATGGCACCCAAGCGATCGAAGGGCTGATCCCAATTAATGGCACCAAAAGACAAAGGTGCCAACCCCCTCCTCATGCTGCAAGCGATGCCCGAGTAGCAGGGGCAATCAGGGGATCTGTAACATAGGCAGAAATTGCCCCAGCTCTGCACTCAGCATCTCAGAGCACTGGAATTGACCTCTCCATCCTCGGCAGCGCATCCCCCCTGTGCAACGTTTGCTCTGCGCTCGCTGCTCCCAGCACCATCCCTGCAGCAGATGGAGCAGCTCTGAGCAAACAGAGCTTTTTTGCATCTCGATGGGAAGGCCAGGAGGTTTCACTTGCTGCCGGAGCAGAGAGACTCCGAGGGGGCTGAGAACAAGAGAGCTCACAGAACACCATCATGCGAAATAGCCGTGGGCAGAGAACCTGGGCCGGTTGTTCTGCTGGAAGGACACCACAGCTCACACAATGCAGCACTGTCTTTTCCCCGCTACGCTGGGGGAAATTGGTTTTTCCTCCTTTTAATTGTCCTTCTGTTTGCAAATTGCTCGTGTGTGCTTTTAGTCTCAGTCGCTTCTATTTTAGGAGCGAGGCAAATGGCAAACAAGGAGAGAGAGCAAGTGAAGTTTCCATGAGACTTCTGCCTCCACTGCTGCGATGTGGGACAATCCCTCAGGGCCGACACGAAGCGACACAGCCCCAAATCACCCCCAGCAGCCCACACCCCATGCACAGAGCGTGCTCTGCTCGGATTTATTGCTTCAGAGCAAAAGCCAACAGTTGGAACTCAGTGCACGCCGGGAGCACGCGCAGCATCCGCAGCGCCCATTGCAGCGGGGAAATGCCAGCAGGGACCATTCCCTGCAGAGCCAAGGAAGGAAAACCCCAATGCTGGTCCTCCATGTGATAAAGGGCAGCAATTCCTGGCTGTAACCACTGTGATTTTGAGGGGACACAACTGACAGGACAAAGGCACACGGGTTCCTCTGAGCTGTTGCCATCCTCCTCTTCACCCCACCAAAATAATGGGTCCGCGAACGTCGGAGAAAAGATATCCCCCAACAGGAAAAAAAAAAAAAAGAAAGGGAAAAAAAAAAGCTCTTAAGAAATAGAAGGTCAAATTTTCTTCTTATGCAACTCCCTCGCAACTTGTAAAACCTAAAGCTGCAGGACATAAATCAACCACTAACTGCCTGGGGTTACAGAGACACTTCCTCTAATAGCACCCGATTGCGTAAGTGCCTTTTAACGGGAGTTTGGCTGTGCTGAAATCTCTGTTAGGGAGAGGCTGAGCAGCCCCTGCTGGGCTGAGGCTTTGTGCAACTTTTTTGCCCCGCTCCCCTTCTTGGGGATACCCAGGGATCCCCTCTCTCAGCCCCTTTCACACCTGGAGAAAGGTTGGAAGAATCTCTAAGCTCAAACACCGTTTTTCTCCACGGCTGCAATTGGGAGAGAGCAGTGCGATCCCACCCTTCTTCCCATTGCAATGCCAGCTACGGGGTCCTCTGCCCACAGCACATCAGTTCCAGCTGGAAACAGCTTTATTTATATGTTAGTGCCTCCTTTGTTCCCCCCCCCCTTCATCCCCCCCATCCCCCATCCAAAAACAAAGACAGAAACCGAGAGAAATCACTGCGCGCCGCTGCTGCTTCGGAGCATCGCGTTGTTATGGCCAAAAAACACAACAGGGGAAGGAAAGGCCATCGTGTGTCCCCCGTCCCCCCCCCACCCCCCAGTCCATGGGACAGAGCCCTGCACCCAACGCAGCCGTGCTGTTTGTTTGGTGACTGTTCTGCTACGGTTATTTTTAGCTGGTGACGCCTGGGGTATTTCGCTTCAGGATGTCCGGTCTGAGCCTCTTTCTGGGAATCCCATGTTCTCTAATTGTAAACAGCCCCACTCAGTTGCTGCAAGCACCGAGAGGCCCAGACTCATACAGCAGGGCTGTCAGGTGTGAGTCAAACAGGAAGCTGCCGCCGCTTCCACAAGCAAAGTGTCGGGTGTGAAAAAGTGCTCCATTCACACAGCCCCACAGCCCAGCCCAGATCCCACAGCATGGGATGACCCTGGAGCGGGACCAGCTCCGTCCCTCCTCCAAAATGTTGTCCCTAGGAGAAAAAGGGTTCCTGAGGGCCTCGTGTGTGGATGTTGCTGCAGTGGTGCAAAGGGAGAGGGGATGGGACGGGGATGAGGATGCTAAAGGAATGAGATGGGGATGAGGATGCTGAGGGAATGGGTTGGGGATCAGTGGGGACAAGGATGCTGGAGGAATGGGATGGGAATAAGGATACTGAGGGAATGGGATGGAATGGGGAGGGCACAAGGATGCTGAAGGAAAGAAGTCGGGGTACTGATGAGGATAGGATGGTGATGCCAATGCAGGAGGTGTGGAGGCACAAGAGGGGACAGGGAGAAGTTATAGCCCTATTTCCCACCCCATGGGGCTGAGCTGAAGCAGATGCCAACCCGAGCTCAGAAACTGCCAGGGAGCGGTTTGGTCCTCTGCTAACAGCAGCACACTGCTCCCCCTGTGCACAAAACCAGCTTGGGGTGACCCAAATGCACATGCCTTGTGCCACAGGAGATGGGCATCCAGGTCTGCATCACCCCAGGGTCCAATCACTGTGCAAAGGGATGGAATGTAAGGGCATGGGATGCTAAGACAGCACTGTCAGGACAGGACCTGCCACAGCGACCACAATTTCTGCAGCACACAGGATAGGAAGGCACCAAAACGCGTGTCCTAATTTCACTGTGGCCACAAAGAGCTGCAGCAGCACCAGCAGCCCTTTGCACCCCATCATTTGAGCCCTCAGTTTCCAGCAAGTAGCAGCGATGGCACCACTTGGGGACCCAGCAACAATGCTCACAGCTCAGATGCTCTAAAGGTCCCAAATGTTAGCAATGCAACAACAGAGACAGCAAAATCCTCCCTTGTGTTTCTCTGAAGTCGCAGCATCACGGAGACCTCTGCATTGGAAGCAGTTTGTTTTGCATAGGGTAGGAAGGTCAGAGCCAACATCTGCAGCACTGTTACAGGAGTCTGATGCTGCTCCAGCCTCCCCAGTGCCAGGAACCCGGTGCACCTTGCAGCCTTTTGGGACTCTTTTGGACATCACATTCTTCAGCCATCCCCCTGCCCATCCCTGCCCTGTGCATGGGCTAAAAGCCCAGCGAGGAACTGAGCCAGCTGAGCAGCCCAAGGGAGCTTTCATGGCTGAGGAAGGGCAGAGCACAATGCTTACAGAAGGGTAAGGATGGGCAGGATGCTAGAAAGCATCCTGTAGGAACCCATCCACACCAAACATCCCCACAGACCTCAGCACTGAGCTCCCCAGGAGGAGCCATGCATGGAGCGCAGTTGTACCCATCCTTTATCTGACTCATTTCAGCATCTCAGGGGAAACCCTGGCATCGATAAACAGCGCTCTGCTCTCTGCCTCCACATTCACCAACCGAAATCTGGAGTCTATTTTTAACTCTCTGCCACCCACAGCCAGGAGGGAGCCAGCAGCTCCCCGCACTCGTGCTGTTGTTTACCGGGTGGGTGAAGTGACTGCAGCGCTGGTGAGGTATCGAGCAAAGTGAGACCAAAACAAGAGTGCTGATGTGTCATGCTACCACTTTCCATGCTCGGCGCCTGCACTGTGCCCCCGGATGGGGTATGCAAAACCAGAAAGCTCCCATGTTTTATTTTCCAGCACATCCCCAGATGAGTGCGTTGCTCAGCTTGCTCGTGGGCCACTGCTTGCTGAGGGGCTGGGCTGCATGCATGGCCATGAATGAAGGGGGAAAAGAACACAACGAGGAGATGGATTCATTCTGCAGCACGGACATGGCACGAAGGCTGCCTGAATCCAGCAGGGCGGGCAGAGCTGCCACTGCTTGGAGCCTTCATGGAGCTTTTTGCACACTGCTTGTGCACGGGGGAGCGGATGCAGCCTTTGTGGTCAGGGCAGGACGCGGCGTGCTTCCTCCAGTGCTGGAGGATCCAAGAGCACAACTTCCAGCTTTCCCTTGGGGAAACACCTCCACTCTGACCACTGCGGGAGAGAGGTCTGCTTGTAATTCCTGCCCGAACAAAGGCTGCCTTGAACAGCAGTGTCCCAACCCCACCTCAGCACAACACCTGATGCTTCCTTCCCAAAGCCTCCACGCTCCCTGCAAGGCTTTTGGCGACCACTGATTCCAGGATGGTTTTAGGAAAATTGCTGGCTGGCTCCTGGCACCATGACTGGGAGCTCTTTTTGCTCTGCTCTCTGTCCATCGCATCACCCTGGGCTCCTTATCCAGCCAGCAGCCAAAGGGCAACACAACGTCACCCAGGAGACATTCTCTCTTTGGGTTTCATGATGGAAACCAACTGCTGTTGCGTTGCTCAAAGCTTCACTCAGACTTTTTGCCCTCTCTCTGGGCACCAACTTAAAAGCACCACGTTGCCTCCCCAGCAGCCCAGAAATAACTCAGAAGATGCAAATCCATTTGGTAGCCCCAGTTGGTCTCCATTTCCTCATTGGAGATGGGGGCAGAGCCATGTGCCTGTTCCCAAGCTGCTCGTCCCTCTCTGGTTTTTCCTGCTCCACTGCAGCGTTGTGCTGTAAAACCTTCATTTCCTGACACGCATGGGATGAGGCCAAGGGGTCGTGTTTTGGACAACTTGCCTTTTCCATGGCAACTGGCAATGATGTCAGCAACGTGCAATGATGGGAAGGGGCCAGGGGAATGGTGAGCTCTCCAGGAACCGGGCAGGAGGGGCTGCTGTGCTGGTGCCCTGGGTTGGGAGAGCCCTGAAGGCATCTGCCCTCCTCCCAGCCACATCCCTCCATCCATCCCTGTGATGCTCTGTTCACCACCACTGCACAAAACGAAGCATCCAATGCTCTCCCCTGCATGGGTGTCTGCAGGACGTGTCTGTGCTGTGGCTGTGGGTTCTCCATTCCCTCTGGTCCTCCAGCTGCTCTGCTCCCCATCACAAACCCTCTCCCTCCAGTAGAGCCCCTTTACAACAGCAAAGTAATTAAGAGCTCCAGCAGATGAGCGTGCGGGGCACTGATGGCCAGCACCAGCTTGAATGCTCCCACATCGCCGTGTCTGTCTGTCTGTCCACCTGTCCGGGATTCCTGTGGCTGGAGGCATCTGCCACCACAGCTCTGAGCACACTGCTACAGCAAAGTCCTGTCTGGGTCAGCTCTGAGATACCAACAAAAACTTCCTATGCATAGAGTTGCCAAGGGATCCCCATCCCAGCTGCCTTTGACACAACTGGAAATCCTATGGAACTCTTTTCCACCCCAGAAGCACCTTTCCAGGTGGGAAGTATCATCACTTCTGCCCCCATTCCTTATGTTTTACAGACTGACTGACCTGGGCATGCAGCTGCAGCCAGAAGGGAGCAAAGCCAGAGGAGCATTGCAGAGATGAGAAGCAAGCTGCTGGGAAGCACAAGCCATGCACCCACAGCAGAGCTCTCACACAAATTTAATGGGTCATCAGTAATAATATTTACCTGCTGCATTCCCACAGGGCAGTTATCTGCCTAAAGATCCCAGCAAGAAAAGAAGCAAACAGGGCAGGCTTGGTCCAGCTCCCTGCTTTAACTCTGTCCATGACGGCAAGTTGTTCAGGTGACCTGGTTCAAATGTACCTTCCAAATTGCATCTGGAACAACCCATAGACATAAACAGAACAGCAGGGAGAGACAAACTGGGTGACTGCAGGCATGGATCTGCACCAAATAGGTCTGTGAAAGCAGAGGGATGCGCTCGTGCTGTTGGTGGTAGCACAAAACTGATGGCAAACGCCATCCAAACAGTGGCAAACCTCATCCAAACAGTGGCAAACACCGTCACAACAGTGACAAACACCATCGAAGCAGTGATGCTGCCTTCCCTGCATTTTGGATCTCACTGGGAGATTTCAACCAAATGTGGGGAAATGGCCCCCCACCAGAGCTCAGCCCCTCTGGGAACCCAACAGCACCGTAATGGGGAAAGGGAAAACAAAACAACCCCACGAGAGGACTTCCAAAAACGCTGCACGAAAAGTGAACACTCAGCAGAGCGAGGTTTCCTGCGCAGTGAGAGTTGGCCGCCAAGCGAACAGGAAATCACTGCTTCCTGCATGCAGAGGAAGTGCCTATCTAATGCCTGTGATCAAAAACAAACAGCGCTTCGATTAAACAAACAAAGGGCCTAAAAACTTCAGCAGCTCGCAGCTGGGGTCAGCTCCAGCAGTGGGGGGAAAGTGGCCAAAAATAAGAAGCTTTTCACCTTCAGAAGGGCCCTCGTCCCCTTCCCTGTGTGGCACTGTGGTTGCACTGTGTGCAGGAGGCAGTGGGGGCTGGCGAGGCACATCTGTGTCCCCAAATCTGTTCTCACCCCACAGCATGGAGGGGACAGGGGTGGGCACCAGCAATGGCCTCAGTGCTCGGGTTTGGTAAAGCGTTGATCAGATGCCCCCTCAACCTTCTCCAAGCAAACAGCACTGGGGCTCTCAGCATTTGCCCATCAGGAGATTCCAGATCCCCACCAGCTCTGCACCCTCCATGAGGTTCTCTCCAACAGTTCCCAGTCTGCCTGGAAGTGGGGAGCACAGCACTGGGCTCCAATCAACCTTTGGTCAACCTTGGTCAATTGTTGGCCAAACAGGATACTGTCAGCCTTCTGGCCATAGGGCACACTGCTGGCTCGTGGTTTCTGTGCCTGCTCTTGGATTTGTTTTGAGATTTAATTTCATCTCTAGAAATATTTCCCTTCCAAAGCACTGCAGAGATTCTTTTTGTTCAAATGCAGAATCCCTTATTTCAGTATAATGAATTCAGGCTACAGGGATAGGAATACTTTCTTATTCCAGAGAAGGACTTACAGAACCCAGGCTATAAATCATCCCTGGAAGCAACACGATCGTGAGGCTCTGCTCATCTCAGGGCTGGAGGACACTGCAGGTTGTGCAGTGCCCAGGAACCTCATGCTGTTATTCCAGCTTGCTGCAAACCTTTTGTTTTTGGACAAATCCCAGCTGGGAGATTGATGCGAGGAGGCAGCAGGATCCAGGTGCTGCCCGGCCCCAAGCACAGCGCCAGCCATGCTGGGGGAATGGATCTGTGCAGCCTTCATCCCCTGAATTATGGGCTCTGGGTGTCACCGAATGCTGCACACGTGCTGTTCCCCAAATTTAAAGCACAGCTACAGAGAGCTGGAGGAGGTGGTTTTGCTTCAAGCCCAAAGCAAAGAGTGGGGGTTTTTCCAGCCCTGGCTGAGCCCGAAGCTCCAGCATCATTCATTCTGCACACGTCTGATGCTCCAAACTGTCCTGGCTGGAAAAACCCTGCTCTCCCAGCACGAAGCTGAGCACACTAAAAAGAAACAAAGAGGCCGGGGCTGACGCAGGATGGCGTGTTTGAAAGGCAGCACTCCTCTGCATGGCTCCCAGCAAGACGAGATGAGAAATATGGTTCAGGAACAAAGGAGGGCAGGCAGCAAACAGGGCTGACCCACGAGGACAGGGAAAGGACACGAGGACAGCGCTGTGCACGCCATCTCCTTGCATCCCCCACCACTTTGCATCTCCAACCACTTTGCATCCCCCACCACTTTGCATCCCCCACCACCTTGCTTGGCCCTCGCCTTGCTGTGGGTTTGCACCAGCACTGCAAAGCTCATGATGGGTTTTGCAGACCCACACACATCCGCCAGGCCGCGGCGCAGGGCAGGACGCAGCAGCTTTTCCCCTCTGTGCATTCTGCACTCAGAAGATGCCAATGCAGAGAGCAGTAGATCCAACCACAAGCTGATGGAAAAATGATTCCAGCACCACCGATAGCCCCGCAACGGACAGCAAGTATGAAGGGTAGGGGAATGTGCACTGGGGCCTTCCTGTGTGGCCACCACACAAAATCTATTACTGAGCAGTTTGTCCAGTGATATTAAAACCATCAGGTGCAGCCAGCACGAATTTGCTAAGTGCTCACAGCATTGAGGCTTTTTGCCTGGTGCACCTGGTTTGTTAAAAAAATAATTACAGTTTTCCCATTTCCTGCTGTGGAAAGAAAACTTCCTAACTAATCACAGCCAGTTAATATGCATTTAAAGTGCATTCTCCTATGCAACAACGTAACACAAGGTTGTTCCTGTGCAGGAGGATCAGCCTATGGATGCTCCTTTAAATGCTGTCTGCTCCTTCCTAATGCAGAGCTGCAGTCCCATGCTGGCGGATTGAAGGGTTGCTGAGGCTGTTCCATCCCTGGCTGGAAAATCCATGCAACATCCCTGGAAAGTTGATGGCTGCTGTGGAAGCGTTGGCCAATTTCCTCATTGTGCAAGTGCCAAGAACAGAGATGAACTCCTGGAGGCTGCGCTGGAGGGGGCTGTGGGCACTGAGCTGGGGAAGATGGCAGAAGGACTTTGAGCTTTGGGGGCAGGAGCAGCAGCGAAGTTCTCAGTTTCTCCTAATGATGCCTCAGAGCCTTCATCTCCATTTATATAAGCACATCAGCTCCTGCTGGCAGCACAGCTGTCCCAGGCAGCACAGTGGTTCGGGGGGGGGTCCTCCTGCTGCAGGACCTGGTCGGTGTCACAGCTGATGTTGCTCATTCCATCTCCATCTTTACTTTTGACTTGTGAAGCCCAATGTTATCCCTCAATGGGATTCAGCTGAGTGAGGCAGTTTTCTTTTAGCTGAAGGATTCTGATCCTCCCTGGAATGGAGCAGCCCTTCCACAATCACCCAACCCCAAACCCCTCCCCCTACAGCTCCCATCCCATATCCAGACACCCCATAGCATTGCCCAGAGCTGCTGCATCCAGCAGAGCTCCCTATGAGCAAATGCCACAAACACAGATGGGATGGGAGGAAAACATCCAGGGTTGCATTGGACCAAGAAATGTGATTTTAAGGAGGAAAAAAAAGCTCAGCACACATCCAGGCTGCTCTGACACAGCGCTCTGAATGAATTTTGCACAACAGGTGCTGCTCTTTCATACCTTGCATGATAATTCCCTGGCTGTAACACCCAGAATCACACTCAATACCAGGAGGTTTCTCCTTTCATAGCCTCCCATTGCCTGCTCAGGGCACAAAACCCATCTCCTCAGCCTTGCATCTACAGCTGATGGCACAGGTTTTTCTGTTTCTTCCTCCAAAGAATTCAGCTCCCATGAGATTAAAGCACATTGAAGGCTCAGCACTGCCCAGGCACCCCACTGGTGGCCAAAGCCTGCCCAGAGCTGCTTTCCTACAGCAGTCACACCACTCAGCATCTGACCTACTTTTCCTGTTCTCAGCTGCACTCTTCCAGTGCTTTTTAACATGAAATCCCATTGCTTGCACATGCCCAGGTTTACCCTGTTAACCTACATTTCTCTCTGTCAGTGCCTTTTCCCTGTTTTCCATCAGCTGCTCCTAAAGCCCCCACCAGGAGGATTCCATTCATCCAGATTAGAAGCACAATCAAATATTCCTATTGCTTGGGCTGAGTGGTTGCCAGAAGAGCCTCCTCCTCCTCCACATCTTCGTCCTCTTCCTCCAGCCACCACCAGGTTTGTCCCCTTCACCTGGATGGATTCCTGCTAACATGGAATCCATCCTTACTGTGGTTATCCCACACCTCCCCTCTATGTTCCAGAGCAGGAGGCAGCAATGTGAGAAGCTCACCTGTAATAAAACTTTGAGGCTTTCTTATCTGGTTTTGGCACAGAGGATTATGACAGGCTTTAGGGGCTGCTCTTTTCCATGCCCAGTCCCAAAGACCTCAGGCACCCCATGGCATTTCCCAGACTGAGATCCTATTTCCTACGAATCAGATTTCAGCACAGACAGCAGATCCTGGAGACAGAGGGAGACAAGGAGGAAAATCCCCACGTGAAAGCTGAGACATCGATTGCAGCGTCTGGGCTGGACTGGGCTGCTCAGTCCTTTGCAGGGTCTGTAACACATCTGGCACTGCTGTTCTCTCCCTCTGTACCACAGGGCTGCACAGCCCACGTGCATCACCTGTACTTATTCTGCATGTTGCATTTCTCCCCATTCCCCAAAGTAAGGTGAAGGTAAGGAATGCGAGTCATTCAGAGAACAGAGGAGCAGACACAAGCAGGACAGGGGCTGCTCTGACCTCAACATCCTTTGGAATTACAGCCCCTGCTCTTTTGTTCCCATTGTCACCTGGGCACTGAGAGCAAAACAGCAGATGAAAAGTGCACAGCAGCACAGGCAAAGAGGGAGTGCCTGGTGAGTGAGCACACGAAGTGCACGCAGAACCCAGAGAGAGCAAGCACCTTAAAGGAGATTGCTGTGAGACCAGAGTGATAGCTGATAGCCAGGGGGAGAAGGGGAAAGGCACCAGGAATGGGGAACAGAGCCCTTCTGGTGCACATCAAACACAGCACATGTCCTGGGCAGCTCAGGCCAGGGGAGCTGCTCTGGAGGAGCTGGCAGGTCTGCACTGTGCTTCCTTGCAGCGTGCAATCCCTTGTGTTGACCTGGATTAGGCCTGAGTGTCTGTCATGGTGAATTGCTTGGGCTTTCCTGGGAGGTGAGACTGGGATCTGTATTGCAGGCAAGCCAGCAACCCCAGTGCTTGCCCTGAACTCCCTTAACTAACAAAACCTGCATCCTTGGTTTTGCCTCCTGTTCTCTGTGCAGGAAACAGTGCTGCAGCCCCAGCCTGCGCTGCTCCCCGCGGCCCCACGTCACCAATCCCTGCACGGCGGAGCTCCCTGTTGCTCCAGCCCATCTCTTGCTTTGCTGCTTAAAACAGGAAAAGGCAGAAAGCAGAGGAGGGGTGCAGCCCCCACACTGTGCAGCCCCCACCTCCAAAACCACACACCTGGCATCACAGCACAGCCCTCCTGCAGCGCAGCTCCTGGGAAACACGGTTGCATCACGTTTGTTTTTGCTTTGCTTTGCTTTGGAGAGGAGGATTCCTCCCACCATGCTGAGCAGCCGGTGTCATACAGCTGGCCCAGGTGACACAGGTGACAATGCCACCCACAGATGGGACAGTGCAGTGGGGATGTGGGGAGAGCACAATGGGGACAGCACGACGGGGACGGCGCAATGGGGATGTTACAGTGGGGACATGGGGACAGTGCAGTGGGGATGGTACAGTGGGGACATAGGGGCGCAATGGGGATGGCACAATGGGGATATAGGGACGGTACGAAGGGGACAACATTGGCACCAGCTCAGCTTGGGTTGGGTTGGAGCAGTTGGGGCACTTTGCAGCATCACGCGCGTGGGACCCCCGGTACTCACCGTGGCTTTGTCCTTGCATCCAGAGGAGTTAAAGCCCTTGGAGATGCGGTCGCATTGTCCGAGATGTGCTGGGGGGGGGGGGAGGCAGCTGCTTTCTTTATATCTCAAGATTCACTGAAGTTCAGGAAGAGAGAGAGAGAAAAGAGAAGGGAAGGCGAAAGGGGAGGGACTGAGCAAAGGGCCCAGAGGCCGTATAGAATGACAATGGAAGGAAATGCTTTATCAAACCTAGAAAGCCAACCCTGTCCTGGGAACACAGAGGGAGAAAAAAAAAAAAAAACAACTTGCCGAAGAAAAGCGAGTTCAGCTGCCTCGGTTCCTCCCTTGGCAGCAGCCCTCCTCCCCCATCCCCTCACTGCAAACACAATGCGAGCCGAAAGCGTCCGGCTCCAACACTTTTTTTTTTCATTAAACAGAGAAAAGTTTCAGTTCTTTAAGAAAAAAAAAAAAAAAAGAAATCCAACAACCAAACCCTGCCCGGGAATGGGAATGTGACGCTCTTCCCCCTCCCCCGGCTGCAGCCTTCCAAGTTTCTATGAGTCAAACGTTTGCAATGTGTTACCGAAATGTTACCAAGCTGGAATGCGGCATCCGAGAGGGTTTGGCCAATAAAACTTTTGTTTGTTGGTTGGGAGAAAGCGTCACCAGCACAGAACGCCGCTCCTCTTCCTTTTGCTCTGCCCATCCGGGTGCTGTGTTAGAGGTGCTCGTCGAGGGGCCATCGATGCTCCCAATGGGAAATGGTGCTGCGAAGGGAGATGCTGAGGGGAATGGTGAATCTGATGCTGCAGGTGGGGAATCGGAGGGAGATGTGAAATGGTGGGGCTGTCCTGAGGCACGGTGAGGGCAGGCCCAAAGCTGAGCACCCAAAGCGCTGCAGGAAGATTTTGGATCAGCAGAATGCTATTCCTCACCCCACAGCTCCTGGGTACATCATAGCTTCATGGGATGGCTTGGGTTGGAAGGGACCTCCATCCCAAAATGTGGGACAACTGAGCACCATCTTCATAGCATTTTCCAGAAGCATCTGCTATTGGTTTGCATGCATCAGCATCTCAATTTCTTTCCTCCAGAACCCAGCAGCATAACAATGAATGCTTTCTTGTGATGTTAACCACCATAAGCAACACCCTCCTTTGGCTGTGCTTAGCTCCTGGAAATGGATCACTGCTATGCATTTTATGCCTTTCAAATCTAGGAAACCCAATACTTCCCAGTGTCCCTAAACACACAGCAGGTGGGAATTAGACGGTCTTTAAGGTCCCTTCCAACCCAACCATCCCATGGTTCTATGATGATGGGATGTGATAGCACTGGATTTTGATTTTTGGGTTGGAGAACCATCACTGACCTGTCCAGCCCATGCATGTTTTCTCCTTTGATGCCTCAAAATGGCAGGAGCAACAACATTGACATTCAACAGAATGGAACTGGGAAGATCTATCAGACTTCTGTGTCTTTCTCCCCACATATAGAGGTGCTCCAGGCAGCTCTGTCCTGAAGGAGCCCTACAGTTCCCAGGTCCAATCGTTCTGCACACAGAATTGTCCTGGAATTGTGTTTTTGGCACCGGGTGAGTTTTACCACACCTGCAACAGCTGCAAAACCTATTGAGACTAAATAAAAATATATATATCAGGCTAGAAACTGTTGTTGGGATTTTTTCTGACTGGCTCAGTTCTCAGGTGAAAGAATCCGATGTGGCTGAAGAGAAAAAAAATAGGGAGAAAATAAAGAGGATGGGGAAAGAGGAGATGGCGACGGTGAGGATGCACTGAGAGGCTGGGAAGGAGCCATGCAGACCATGTCCCCATACGAGGTCACTGCTGCTCTGCTTGGAGCCAATCCCGAGTTGCAAACTTTTCCCCAGTTGGATATTTGCTCTGTGTGCACATTGAGGTGCGTGGAGTCCTTTCACACAGCAAACTGCCAAAAGCAGAGCTGTCCAAATCCAGAGATAAGGGACAGGGCCTTACTTGAACAAAGAGACATTTCCATATCTGAGGAAGTGAGGCAATTCTGCCTCATTAAGAAGGCTGACAAAAGTCTCCTAGGAGGAAGAAAGACAGCAAAAGATTAAAATCTGTGCATTACAGAGGAGAGCAGCCAGGAACGCTCAGGTCCCATCAACTGCAGAGTCAGAAAGAGGCTGCATGGCACCTCCAGCGCTGGGGCTGACAGTGGTGGTGGAGCTCAGGGGGTGCCTGGAGGGAATGGAGAGACCCAGAGATGGAGCAGGCAGTGAGCAGAGCCCTCAGAACTGCACTGGGACCCATCCAGGGAGGGAAAGCCAACGCTTTGCTGCTTTGAACTCAGCCATCATTGTGCAAACGTTGAGCCCCAGTGCTCTAATCCGTGCTGGCATGTTCCAGGAGCACTTCTGCAAGGCTTTATCGTGAAAAAAGCAAACCACTACACATTCCAGCAGGCTCCTGGTATCCCTGGCTATGCACACAATGCTCTCCAAGGGAAATCTTCACGTGGCCTGCACGTGTTATTTGCCATTCGCACGGCTGCTCCGTGAGCACGCCCTGCTGCACTGAAGGGTGCACGTGGAGAGAAAGGATTCCAGAGTTTCTGCTAATTCAGAGGGAAGTGTAAGATAGCAAAGGGGAATGCAAAGCCATCCATGCAGAGTGCTCACACTGTGCAGATTGCTCTGCATCCAGCAACGAAACGGCTCCGGATGGGTTGCACTGGCCTCATTCTGGCTCTCTCTATTGAAGATGATGCCTTTCCAAGGTGCATTCCCAATGCTGACAGCCCCTTCCCAAGCTCAGCCCACCAGACCTGGTGGTCCAGCATGGACCAACCTGCGCAGTGCCTCTTCAAGGTAAGATTTCCCTTTCACCACCCCAAAATGCCTAGCAGAGAAGCCCCAGTATCACCATCAGTGGGAGATCTGGGGGCACAGCAGAAAACCCAAGCATCTCTAGGGGCAATTTGGCTGCAGATGCCACAAGCATTTCCAGCACAGCAGCACATAGGTACCCTCAAAGCACAGCACGTCAGCATCAGTAGTTCATTTGGGGACGGGAGAGCAGAGGCAGCATGGGGAAGAGGGGAAAGGCTCCATGCACAGGATTGATACGCCAGGTATGTTGGCCAGAGAGCTCTCAGAGGATGAATAACATTCCCTGCATACACTGAAAAATGTCAGGCTGCTCTATCTGTAATGGTATGGCCTGTAATGGTTGGAGATGGTGCTTAGGAGTAGAAAGGTGCAGATGATTTTGAAAAGTCTTCAGGCAACAAACCTGTAGAAGCTCTGCTGGAAATCCTGCTGGGTGCCCATATCTATTTCTACACACTGAGCACAACCTCAGGGTCCCTCCTGGCCCTACATGGAGCTCCCAGCACTGCTGCTTCTCCCAGGGGCTCCAGCTGGGTTGGATGAAGCCCACCTGCCCTGGAACACCGTAGAGCTCTGCTTCTGCCTTCAGGCAGCTCTCACAGTGTGGAAGGTGAGCAGAGCAGAGCACAGCCCCCAGGCACAGAGCAGTGCCTTCAGAGCTGCAGGAGCAGCAGCGTGGGCACAGGGGGAGGAGGAGGAGAGCTGCCTGCAGCTGCCATAGAAGGCAGAAGAGAAGCAGGTTTGTTTCTGCAGGGGGAGAAGAGTTATGTCTGCAATTCATAGCAGCTAAAAATACTCCCTGCATGGAGGACCGGTGTGTACGAGAGATGCTCAGCGTTCCCAATGGGCAGCACTGAGGTGCCCAAGACCCAAAAACTTGTGCATGCTTCCATGCACTTTGGCTCACTTCACACTGCAAAGCAGACACAGTAGCCTGGGCTGGCCTGCTTCTTACTAATTAGTGCACAAAGTAATCGAAGACCCAGCTCTGCTCCGCAGATTCTTTATGTCAACGGCGTGACTGCAAGGAGCGGAGATCAGAGCCCAGCAAACAGATCCCTGGGGGGACTGATGCCTCTGTAGTGTACAGAGCAACACAACTGCATTCTGCATGGGCTATGGCCAGCAGTGACTGCTCATGCACTGCAAACCCAGCACAGACTGGGGGCAGGACCAGTTCACCCCTTACCCAAGCTCCCATGGGTGCAGAGTTACGCACATAGCTCCCTTCTGCATCACACCAGCACCTCCCAGGGGACCCCATCCAACAGCAGGCCTGCCCGAATCATTTTGCATCTTCTCCAGTTTCAGCTGACAAAAAAAAAGAAACACAGAAAAAGGCATCTCCAATCATTTTTCCCCTTTTGAAGAGGCTCATCCCCTGCGGACGGCTCACAGCAAGGGCGTGAGGAGGAACTCAGCTGGCCCCAGTCCCAGTAAATCACGGCTCAGAGACAGACGAACTCCATTTTGTGATTATTAACCCCAGCCCTGCTCCATTTGTTTGGCCTGTCTGAGGCTAAATATAGTGAGGGGAGCAGGCATGGCTGGGGAGAATTGTGTGCAGCTGTTAAGTACAGCCCCCCACTCCACAACCTCTCCCTAATAACAATTAAAAAATAAAAATAATAAAGAGTTCCAGCAAAACAGAAAGACGACGGCTGGGAAATGAGAAGCAGCTGTGAAGAGGAGGGATGAGTTGTCCTGCAGGGAGGCCTGACTTCAAAACTTGCAGGAAATGTAAGAGAAATTCCACAGGCGCTTTTCCAATCCATCATCCCATCCATGTCCGGGGTGGCCGAGCAAAGAACATCTCCAGGGGAGCTCAGAGAGCCCCATGAAGAGCTGCTGGCTCTCCTGCTCCATCACCAATCCCCTGCTGTGCCTCTGGGACACGTCCTGGTCGCTGCAGATGGAGGGAACATCAGCAGCAAGCAGGGGAAATGAAGAAGACCCCCAGTACCATTTTCTGCACACCAGGCAGGATGTTGCTACACCAGCACTCTGCACACAGAAGCTTTCCTTTGCCTGAAAACCACACTACCCAATGTATTTAAACTGATTGCTTTCCCTTCTAGGCTTTCTCTGAGCAGACAGTTCCACAGCCAAGCTTATCTCACTGCATAACGGCATTTATCTGACTCAGATTTCCCTGGGCAGATACTCCTGTCCTCTTTCCCTCGTGGCAAAGCCAGACCCTGCCTGTTGTGCTGACAAATTGCAACGGGGAAGCCTTCACTTGAGCCTGAGCCCCTTCACTGGGGCAGTGTTGGGTTGACCTTCCCTCCCAGCTGTGCTCCTGGAGGTGAAAGGAGCAGCACCTTACCCAGACACCGGGCATCCTCCAGGACTTGATGAGCACAGGGAAGCTCACTGCTGACCCCTAACCACCAGTTTTGCTCCATCTACCAGCAGCTCTGGCAATGGCCGCTCACACCTAAGCTGCTTCTCAGGCAGCTGCAGCAGCAGTTTAAATTTTCTCCCCCAGGCAAAGCTCAGAAAAGGGAATGGAAGCACTCAGCCCGCCCTTAGGTTTGGATATGGGTGTCAGTGTACCAGCTGGCCAGGTAAAGCCAGGTGCATGCGTTTAGCTGCAATGCATTTATTTCACTTCACTGGAAGTGGTGTCTGGGGTGTGTTCCCATGTGTCCACATTTAGAGTATGGCTTTGGTTGGACAGGTCCTTAAAGATCATAGAGCCGTTGAATGATGGAATGGGTTGGGCTGGAGAACCGCAGAATGGTTTTGGTTGGAAGGGACCTTAAGATCACAGACTGATAGAATAATAGAAAGGGTTGGGCTGGAAGAGACTTTAAAGGTCACAGAGCCATAGGATGGTTGGCTTGGAAGTGTCTTCAATGCCCCCCAAGTCCCAACCCCTGCCCTGGGCTTCTCCCACCCCTCCATCAGCCCCCCAGGTCCCCATCCACATCCATGAGCACCACCAGGGATGGGGCACCCACACTTCTCCAGGCAGCAGTGCTGGGGCCTCACAGCCCCGCAATAAGTCACTCTCCCTCCTGATTACGAACTCTCCCACCCCTGCTCGTAGCTTCCTGTTTGCCAGGGCAGCTCAGGGTGAGCACAGCCTTGTTTTCGCGCAGCTCAGCCTTCCCGCAGGCTGCGGTTTTGGCAGCTGACAGCACAGGGCACCCCACAGCCAGGTGTGACCACACTGGGTCGGTTCGGAGCGAAGGAGAAGAGCGAGGAGCTGAGATCAAGGTGTGCATCTGCAAGAGAAGGAGCTCCCCAGCTCAGCCCCTCCTGGGGCTTCAAACCCCACCGAGCTCTCTGGTCCTACACCTGCAGGGCTGCTCACCCGGTCCAGGGGTTCTTTATTCAGTGAAGCCCATGCAGTGCTCTGGAACACACATGGGAAGTTCGTGTTTTCCTTTGGAATGTGTCTGATATATTTGATATTTGATATTTTTTTACTCTTCCAGAACAAGGAGAACAATTCCCTGCGGAAGGTGCTGTGGCTCCTGGCTGCACCCAGCCCAAGGTCCTGCAGCATCTCCACGTTTCTCTCCTACAGAGGAAGGGGTGAGCAGAGCACAAGCAATGCACACTTTGTTCTATTCCCTCCATCATCTCTTCATGCACTGCTCCAGCACAGCAGAGTGGTCCATTCAAAACCAACCCACAGAGAAAACAATTCAGGCCTAAAATCTACCAGAAATTCCCCCAAATCACCCCCTTCGTACTCACTTTTGCCCCTGGCTTTGCTGTGCCCATTTAAGACAAGTGCTGGGTCCCATCAGAGCTGCTCAGAACGATGCTCTCCCTGCTGCCTTTCAACCAATGGCCCCAGCTCCCTCCAAACAGCCACTCCAACCCCACCATAAACTGCTCCAAAAATGATAAATTCCTCCCATGAAAACAGGAGGATGGAGATGCCTCCAAGCAGCTCCATCCTGAGTGCAGGCAGGGGAGGGAGAACACAGAGCGAGCATCTCATGGTGCAAATCCCTCACCAGGAGAAGCTTGATTTATTTACTGGGGCCAGGGGTACTAAAAAGCTTGGACAGGAATTTGCACTAAACCTTTGACACACAAGACATTTCCCTTTCTGGCCAAGACAAACAAAGGAAGGAAGTGTCTGGGACATTTAAAGCGACCTGGTGGAGACAGGTAAGGGCAGATAAGGGCTGAAGGAAGAGCGGGCTGGGCAAGGGAAGCATCTCGTTCTAAAGATTTGTTGGATTCCTTCAACTCTGCAGATAGGGTTGGGGGAGGCAAAACTGCCTGGGGGGAACTGCTTGCAATGGGAGAAACAGTGCTGCAGTGCTCAGCAGCAGATTTCTCCTTGCCCATCCTTTTTCTGCATGCCCAGCGCTTATCCTAATAGCCCACGGGACTTTGATGCCCATGAGCTGACCACCATCCATCTCCTGAAAAATTATGCTGTGCGGGTGCCTGGGTGATGCTTGCTCTTCCCATGCCAGCAGCATCCCATGAGTTCCCAGCTTTATGGCTTGGTACAAAAGACTCCTTGCCTCTTTCCAGCACTTGTTCCCATCTTCTAATAAAGACAGCAGAGAAAATCCTTCTGGAGCGCACTTATGACGTGCATATTTTCAGCTGAACACTGCAAGAGTATTTGCCTTCAATTAGAAAAGTGTTTTATTGCTTTCAGGGGTACAAATGCTGTGTTAGGGTGCGTTACTGGCTCTGCCAGCTTCTCCTCTCCCAGCTCAAGACTTTGCATTTGCCATGGCTGCACGTGGCTGCTTCATTGCAGCTTTTAGCGTTCCCCTGCCTGCAGGACAGAGCGCATTTCCCATCCTTGGGGCACAATGCTGTGGCTCCAAGCTGCCATCAGCTCACAATGGATTTCAATGGCAGCCTCCAGAGCTAGAGGCCAGCGAGACAAGCCAAGCTCCAGCTCCAATGCTTCCTAAAAGGGTTAACCTTGTCTGCACGGGTTGATTTTCCTCTCTGGGTTTGTTTCTCGTTGAAGCCAACCCCATGCTTCCCACACATATCCCTCCCTTACCACCTTGCTCTTTGACCTCAACCCTTCCCCTTCTCCACAAAATTCCCCTCATTTCTTTTTAATGTTTTCCTCACCCACGATGTGACACAGCAGCAGCACGGAGCTCACGGGGAGGCAGCTGAAAGCACGTCCACTCGGAGATCACGAAAACAAGGCTGCTGCCTTCTGGGTTATTTATAAATCAAGCTGGACAAATAAACGTTTCCTACCCAGAATGGTCAAGGTTAAGAACCCATAGTTCTCCTTCCCTACGGGGATGTCGCTGGTGACTCATTCCTGGCAGCACTCGGGGGCTTCCAGCACAGGGTGGGCAGAGGCAGCCAAGGGCTCCCTGCAAGGGGCCATACTCATTTGTTGCTATTTAGCACCAAAAAAGCTGTCTGTAATACATGTAAATCCTTATAAAATAAAAATTAAAACTGGCCGGAGCACCATCTTGAGGCAGATGCTGGAAGTGGTGGAAGAGCATCTTGTAGCATCTTCCAGAGGAGGGAATCACTCTTGGACAAAGTCTCTGGTGCTGAGTATTCATCATAGAATCGTTGCCATGGAATGGTGGGGCTGTAAGGGTCCTTAAGTCATGGGACCATAAGATGATTAGTTTGGAAGGGTCCTTAAAGATCATAGAATCATAGGATGGTTGGGTTGGAAGGGTCCTCAAGGGTCCCTTTGGATGGCATCCCTTCCTCCTGTCATATCAGCTGCAGCACTCAGACCTCAAACTTGCTTTGTGCACTTCCAGCCTCACGGTCTCAGTCTGGTATTTCTCCTACAGTAGGATGGATTTTGCTCCTTCAACCCCTGCCTAGAGGTTCAGGGATATGAAAGACACGGGAAGCTCAACTGCCAGCAAACCCCCAGGTCCTTCCCCTATTCTGTACCCAAAACTCTTCCATGCAGAAAGACCAGGCAGTGGGTGAATGCTTGGCTGCTGGGCCCCACCAACACCAAACCAACTCTCAGCACTCCCAGCCTCACCACACAGAGAACCCTCCGGGCTTATCACAGCATCAGAGCAGTTAGGAGACAGTTGAGTGTCTCTCAAGGGGCTGATAGGAGGGAAAGCTTTGCTCCTGCAGATAAGAAGTCCTCCCTGAGGAGCCAGGGGAGTCCGTTGGTATCTGAGCGTCTTCCAGAGCCTGGCAGATGAACCCTCTGAGCACACGAGATGCTCATGGAGGCTGCAGATGCTGTATTTTTGAGGTCAGCTAACCGAATCCCTCGCTATCATCTATTTTCTTTTCTCTCCAATTATTTTGCTCTTGTTGATGAAGCCTCTGTGGTGACCTCATGGGCTCATCAAGCTGTAAACAGATGTCTGGATCCTTGCGTTTTTAGAGATTAACAGAGGGAAGATGAGCACTTCGGGGCAGCAGTTCAGGCTAACATTTTGAAATACTTAACAGCTCCCTTCACCTGAATGCTTGGGAAGCTGCCCAGCCCTTGCTGCAGGTTATAAGAAACTAAAAGACGGGAGATTCGAGTTAGGAGGAAACTTTTTACTTGGATGAGGACAGGCTGCCCTGAGCTGTGGATGCTCCAGCCCTAGAGGTGCCCAAGGCCATAGAGGGGTGAGAACAGCCCAGAGCATGGGGGGCTTGAAGGACCCTTCCAACCTAACCAGCACTTGGTTCTTTGATCTTTAAGATCCCACCCAACCCAAGCCAGGCTGTGATTCTACAGCTCTATGAAGATGCAGGTTTGTAAGCATCTCTTGCCTGGTTTGGGTGGATCAGCTGTATCTGGAATACAACCATTCACTGCCACATCCACTGCTCCCCCCACAAGCCCACAGCAGCAAATCCAGCTTCTGCTGCTCGTGTGCCATCTGCTGCTCACACACCAAGAAAGGAAAAAACCCAGGACTCCTTTATCCAGAATTCAACAGGCCTACATCTCCAGTATCAGGTAAAACTGGAGGAACGAGGGCAGGCAAAGAGTTGTTCTGTTGTAAAGTCAACATATATGTGAAAACAAATATTTCTGCATATACAACATTGCTCTCACAACTTTTGTACACTTTATATTTAAAAAAAAAAATACATCTTTCTTCCCTTTTCATTTTAAACCTGCTGCCCCACTGTGTTCCTTTGGCCCTTCTTACCTCCTGCTTCTGCTTTTCTTTTTTCCCTCTCCACAACCAAGGGAAGCCTCCACATTTCCAAATATGTTTTTTTACCTCCAAACAGAGGAGAAAGATGGAACAGTGTTCAAAACAACATGATTTTGCTGTGAAGTAGAAATTTAAAAGCAGTGGCCACGGGGGCACCCCAGCCTATAGCCCCAGCTCAGTGATGGGAGCCCTGTGCCATCTGCTGGCCCAACCCCTGCTGCAAGGTCTGCAGGGAGAAGGGAATCCCCATC
Source organism: Tetrao urogallus (assembly GCF_951394365.1). Taxonomy (NCBI): domain Eukaryota; kingdom Metazoa; phylum Chordata; class Aves; order Galliformes; family Phasianidae; genus Tetrao; species Tetrao urogallus. The sequence goes on along the minus strand of NC_136848.1, from coordinate 340,055 downwards.
ACGCAGCCTAGCAGAAAATAGGCTTTTTAACTTTAAGTCTATCAGCCATTTTTCAGCTGAAAGGTTGCACTGACCCCACAGCAGCTGTGCAGAACGCTCCATGCCTCCTCAACTGCTGAGCAGGTGGGGAATGCAGGCACTGAATAAGCACAGTTCTTGGCCAGGGCTGTGCAATGACCAGCACAACCATATGCACCAAACAGCACATAGCAGATGCCGAGGCACTCGCAGAACTCTGCCATTGCCCCCCTCCTTTCCCTGGAGGAGAGTTCAGACCAATGCAGTAGCAGCAAGCAGCACAGCAGCATAGCACAGAGGAGTAGATTCCATAGGATCCATAAAAGCACAGCAAAAACTGAAAGTGCCCTATTGCTATGCACCTCACAGAAGCTTCACCTGCACTCCCACACCAACAAGAAAAGTAATTGCAATTAACAGGAGAAAGGTTTCGAGCATCCAGCCAGGACTCAGATATGGTTCAGTTCACGCATGTTCAGTTTTCACCTTAGCTACTCAGGTTCAGCCCTTGAAATGTCCCCACCCTCAGGCACTGCTTGCAGCATTTCCAAGCTCTGCGTTTCCTGGTGGTGCTGCTCAGCACTTCGGGGGTTCAGAGTCCCCTTTGTAGCCTGAGTCTCCTTGGACACAAGTCCAGACCTTTGTACTGCCTTTCCACGTGTGATGAAGGACCCAGAGCCTGCTGCCTGCCTGCTTTTTTGAGACAGTACCTCTGGTCATACAGAGGTTATTTCTTCCTGCAGACCATGCTGTACCTCCCATAGGTTACTGCAATGACAAAAACTAGCAAAAATGAAGATGAAGGCCAGGGCTCAGAAGCAGAGGATTGCCAATAGCAGCAGCAGACTGCTGAGTGCAAAGGAAGAGAGGCAGAAAAAGCAGCTCCCTGGGGTAGGGGCACTGTGTGTGCCCTGCTGCAAGCCCCTCCCAGCCCTGCACGGGCACTTGAAGGCTTTAAAGTGTTTTTTCAAACTCGGGAAACGTCTGGGCCAATAAACCAGGATTTCCTTTCCATCAGCTCCGAGCATTTGATCACCATTCTTCCATTGAACACCACCATTGCCAGCCAAGGACCGTTTCCAAGCGCTCTCCAAAGCTCTGTGCGTTTTTCATCTCTGCATCTCACTGCAGCTCTTTTGCTTTTCCTTCCCACTGTTTATCTCTCGCAGCACTGAGCCTTGCTTGGACTTCCTGTTTGGTTCTGTGGCTCGTAGCTTTCTCGTTTGCTGTTATTTTTGACTTCCATCCAAGCTTTGTATGATATTAATAGCCACTTCACAGAGTCATTGCCATCCTCAAACCAGCCCTAATATTAGCAAAAGAGCCAAGAAGCAGAGTCCCTGAGGGATTCCAGCTCCCATTTTCTCCTCCATGGCATCACTGCTGCCCACAGCTCAGCCCCCAGCCCAGGGAGCCAAAAGCAATAAACGAATCCATCACCCAACCCCCAGAGCCACACAGTGGGGCTGTGGGAGCAGCGGTGTGGAGTTGGCCACACAAGAGGTGGAGGATGAGCTGCGGCTCAGGTTTATCCAGGCTGAGAAGTGATGCAGTCCTGAATGCAGCAAGAGACGGAGAAACGCCTTGTGAGAGAGAAATGATTCTATGGAAGTGCTTGGAAAGAACGTGCTCACATGATGATTCAGGAATTAGAACTTACTGAGTGTCCACCTGGTGCCTCAACAGCCTCGTCAAGATCATCACTTACCACCAGTCTGGTTACAGCAGTGATAACAGTATCCAAACTTCTCCTTTTCTATTAAGGGCTGCAAAGAACAGGAAAAACAATCTGCCCCTTTCCTCTGATGAATTCTCCTCCCTTCCTTTGCATTGCTACAGTGACTCATCAGCATCCTGAGGTCTTTTGAGGGAGAAAATAAGAAGCTGATGATGGTTTTTGGCTCCTTTGTGCCAAGAGGAACACGATGCCAAGGTTCATGATTTCTCCCTTCTCATTTTAGGGTTTAACTGGGGCTCTATTTACGTACTTTTAATGCCTTCCATACTCGATTCCTTCTGCACACAGCTGCAATCCCACATTACGTTCACTATACATCACGTTTTTCCTTTTCTGTTTGTTTTGACCACTAAGACCAATTTTTGTCACTTGCCCAAGCTGTTATTTAATGAGTGGTAACAAATCATCAGCAAGCTGCAAGCAGCCCTGGGCCATCCTCTGCACACTGCCCACAGACCACAGTACCTGCTCCTTCAGGGAACACACCACATTTATCACAGGCACAGTCACCATACCCCACAGTTAAATAAAACCACACAAATTCAGCTGCTGAAATGCATTAGGTAACAGCCACCCAGCTGCTAAGCAGTTGTGGTTTGAGACAAACAAGCTAAACAAACTAGAGCAAAGTTTCAGGCAGGTCTGAACAGCCCCAGCCACAAACCAGCCTGATCAGCCCAGCACCAAGGGCTCAGAGTCTGTGGCCCCTTTTAATGATAACAGCAGTGTCACTCATGGCAGGATACAGGACTGCAGGATGTATTCCTCTTCTGTCACCTCAGCCCTGTTGCTTTCTAAAAGCTGTAATGCTAACAAAGTCACCTCCTGGGAGGAATCCAGGGTGAGTCCCAATCCTGCTGCTCTGAGCACAGGGTTTTCTTCAGCGTTTATTCAGACCCCAGACCTACTTTGAGAAGGGAAGGCAGCAGAGTCAAGGCGAGCAGAGCAGGATGCTTTATTCTGGTTTAAGCTGCACCTCAGCATTGCCAGAGCAACGCAGCACAAGAACCTTCTGTAACACTGCCCAGGCAATAGCTAAAATGCCACAGTACAGCTGAAGTGTTCAACAGAGTACAGAATCACAGCTCACAAGGAATATTGCAATTTACTCCGCTGCTGTGTGGGTTAAGATAGTTTTCCAGAGCTCTGTAAAATCACATTTCATTAACTTCTGTACATTCACCCTAAGTTGCTTCCTGCGCAGTACTGTGCAAGTTCATTGCTCTCTGTTTGGAGAAACAGGTACTCCTAAAATCAAGGGTGTTTTAAAATCATCCTTTAACGTTATCTAGAGAAAGTCCTCTGCAAAAGTCTCCCCTGGTGAATCCAAGACAAATGCAGCACTGCCACCCTGAGGATGAGAGGCTGCACCACCACAATGCTTCAGGCATCAGGCAGAGAACAACGTGCTGCTGAGAAGCAGCGGGGAGTTCAATAATCTATATTAATACTTGGAATAGGACTTGTATTTATTTTCTTCACCAATGCTAAAAGCAGGTAGTAAAAATCCAGCACTGTGCAATATATTAATAACAATCCCATTGAAAGTCTTACTTAGGCTGAAAGAGAAAAGGAAAATGAGATTATTTCACAAGCTGCCGAGGAGAGGAGCTGCTGCACTCGTGTATATTGGTGTGCAAATCCTAGGAGGACATCTACTCCCAGGTCCATTTCATTTCAGCACGGGAGAGGCAAAGAATCTGCCTTGACGCCTCAGCTGGGTTGCTGACTTGCTTTTGTTCACAGATCTGGTTCAAGAGAAGTTGAGAAGGTGAGGTTTGAGTTTCGGATACAGACATCCAACAGCCTCCCTTTCCCAGGAAACTTCACTCAAGTTCTACCCACCTCCCAGGGAAAAAAAAAGAACAACCAAAAAGCCCACTTCCACACCTTCACCCTTCCATAAGACAATGCTCATTAACCATTATGCAGCTTGCACTGTTACTACACCACTGATTAAGGCAAATAGATCCAGTAGTAAATCCAAGCTGCTCCCAGAATTGTGTCCAAAAGTCTATTTTACTTCCTCTTGAACACCCAAACCACCTGCAGCCATCAAAACATTTCCATATGGCACCCAGAGGAACTTACCTGGGGGTCATGCTGAAGGTGGAGAGGACCTTTTGGCACAGGGAGCTGGAGGACAGCCTCCTGTACATCTGCCTCTCTGGAGTAGTGAGGGGTTCAAATATGCACTCTATAATAAAAAAAAAAAAAAAAAGAGGCAGTGAAGTGAGCAGCATGAGGACAGCTGAGTTTTCATTGCTATGCAAGCAACATCTGACATTTCCCAGCGTCTGTCAGAGATACCAGATTTGTCTAGTATTTTCTGGCATGCATTCTTTCCCTCTCCCTCCCTGCAGCATGCAGGAATGGCTAATTCCAACACTCTCACAAGCAGCTTTGATTGAGGATCATTGTTTTCCATACAGAAGCCGCACAGCCAGTAGAGCAGCATCCAGCTATTACCTTTAACATCTGGTGTCTGTGGAGTGGAGTAGGCATTGGTGTTCTCAATTACATGTGCTGGGTCCACGTTTTCTTGCTCCACCATCATCAGCTGGCTCCAGTATTCCATAGGCAGCAGCAGAAGCCGCTCCATTACCTACAGAAACACCAGAAACACCGTGAGCATCCAACATCAGGAACTGCACGCAGCCCTGACATGCAGACACTGGGCAGGCATCGCCTCAGCTCCCAAGGCAGGATTCTTTAATGCAGTCCATTTACCCACAGCAGCTCTTCCTGCTCACCTACCTTGGGCTGCCGCTTTGTGTCCTGCAGGAGCGTCATCGGGTCAGGATCAGGCACTGCATGAGCAACTATCGTGGGGCCAAAGACTTTGGCCAGGTTGGTGATGTCCATTTTGGTGTCAGGGCTCTGAGCCACTCTGTTTTTAAAACAAAGAAAAGGAGTTTCTCCCTTTATCTCTTACTTAATGCTCCTGGCCCAAGACTTTTCACTCACAGGCAGCAACAGGAGACTATCAGAGAACACACCAGTGGCAATAAGCTCCTTCCTGAACTATCACTCCTTCTGAACATACCTCTGCAGATGAACCATGAGAAAAGCCAGGGTGTCCCTATTGGCCCGAGGAAGCTCCCCAACTGCTTGGTACATAGCAGCCACACTGTTGTCCTCATCTGAGATTTCTGAGGGGAAAAAAAATTAAAGAACAAAAGTTTACATCTCAGAAAGCAGTTCTAGAGACACAGCTGTAGTATTCCCCTCACAGTAAGAGCTAGCCTGAGAAAAACCAGGAACCCTAAGCATTCCAGTAGTTCTATATCCTGGTCAAGCACTAGAATGTAACAGAATCATCATAGAATGCCTTAGATTGCCACCCCCTAAATCAGCCCCACCCAGCCTGGCGCTGAGCACCTCCAGGGATGCAGCACTCACACTTCTCCAGGCAGCACCTTCTGAATTAAGAATTCTCTCCTCACATCTCACCTAAACCTCCCTTCTTAGTTTAAAACCACCCCCCTCTTGTCTTACCGCTATCTGACCGTAAAAAGTTGCTCTCCCTCCTAGTTAAAAGGTCCCCTCCTGTTTTGGAAAGAACTTGAATTTCTTTCCTCTTTTGCTGTGCTATTTTGGAATTTCTCCCCAGCAGCCTGAGTATCCGCAGCAGAGCTGCAGTAGGAGCAGCAAGGTCTGCCAGCTCACGTGTGAGATAAACCTGTCATTAAGCCTTTGAAAAATGTGGGTGTCACTTTCTGTCTCCTTACCTGCAGCTTCCATAAAAGTCTTGTTTAATCTAAAAGTGAGAAGGGGTTCTTTCAGGTTGCGCAGAAAGTCTTTCAGGAGGCCGCAGATGGCGTGGATATCATCCACATGACTGAGCAAGGGGATATTTTTTGATCTGAGAAACTTCTCTTTCAGTTCTCTCACTGTCTTGTCACAGCCAGATATCCGGTAAAGGCCCTTCTGTCAGCAGAAAGCATTGCATAGAGGCAGAATATCAGTGCACAAAGCCTGCCTTCTTCTGTTCCCACTTCTTCCCCACACCTGAGCACTCAGCACAGCCACGGCTGCTCAGTCTCCCACTGAGCAGTGCTGCACACACCATTAACAAGAGACATTTGGGGTGACTGTCTGCTTCCCCAGCATCCCAAACCCATTTCACCAGCACTCTCTCACCCCTCATTTTTACCTCATGGAGGCCTCTCTGCTCGATCTCGTTAACACAGTGCACTATGATGGAAGGGATCATTGGAGGAGCAGAAGGGACAAAGTCCATTAACGTACCCTAAAGGACAGAAGAGCAGCAACAGAAAAAAGTACTCAAGTCTTCATGACACAGAAAATATTTTCCCAAGGAATTCACAGCAAGATTTAGGCTCAAGAACAAGCCTTGTTTCTTGTTCACCAGCCCTGAGCAGCACTACACCCATCAGCACACTGCTGCAAGATCGCCCACGCTGAGCTGCTACACACACACACACACAACATAACACCACTGCAACAAGACATCCCCACCAACCAGCCCTGGTTACTGAACAGAACTTCAGCAAGTTGGTTTGTTTTTTTTATGATGCAGCTCTGAGCAATGGGAGCTCTTCTGCAGCAAGGCAGACTTGTTGGAGCTTAAGCACATCCCAGCTCCAGCCAAGCATTTACCCGTTTGGGTCAGCAGCCATGCATTGCCCCAGACTTACCTCCCCAATTTTGACAGGAGGTCCTGTCAAGGTGGGGATGCAGGGAAGAGGACAGCGATCCCGACACTCTGGATGACTGACCACATGGCAGTCTCTGCACTTCAGAGAGATTTTTCCAAATTTCACTCTTTTTCCACAAGGAACACATGACTCTGGCTTGATAACCTAATGATTCAGAGCATACAGACAGGAAGAAATTAGTGCCTTGTAGTAACTCAGCTTAAACTGGATAACCAGGCAGATAACAGGCACGGTGAATACTGACTTGGGATGCAATGGCTGGTTGTTTCTTATCAATTAGCTTGCTATTAGACACATTTAATGAAAGTAGATACTTTCCAAGTTCCTGCCTGCAAACCTACCGTCTTTGAGACAAAGTCATGCAGCCTCACTCCCCCGCTGCTCTGTGGGGTGCCAGAACCATTACTCTCTGGTTTGAATTCCACCTGCTTAGAGCCTAAGCTTGTTTCACTGCTCCAAGGCTGCAAAGGACCTAGAAAACAGAAGAGGAGTGTCGACTAGATGGGAACTGTTCCCTTGTGCATCCCTTGCTAGAGAAAACATGCTACAAATCAGAGGCAGCAGCTTAAGTTGTGGAGTGTAGGAAACTGCAATGACAGGACATCCTCCAGCTAAGCAGTGATTTAGGACAACAGGCTGACACCTACCACTCTTCCTCTGGCTTCTCAGGCCGTAAGGCACAGTCTGGATGGTAGAGATGGCTTCGATAGGACCACCATCACCAGGAACCATGAGAGTCGTCTTTGCCACTATGGATTCATTTCCCTGTAGCAAGAAGGATGTTGTTAGTGACAGCAGTGCTGACGGGACAAGGATTTAAGTCTGCTGGCCTTGGAAACAGGTATGCACTGTGGCCAACTGCTATAAGCACACACGAAGCCAGCTGGGACCACCATACCTGGTCTGCTGTGGAGCCAATCGATCGGATTTTCTTCTCAGGAGCTGGTGGGCCTTCAGCAAACTGCCTGGAAGAGCGCTGAAAAGACACAGTAATTTAGTCTAAAAGGCAGGTAACACTATTAACTTAGTGATATAGAAGTTCAGCACAACTAGAGAAGCAGAACAGCCGACTGCACACACTGCAGCAGCATTAAGTTCTCCATGGTATCAGCTGCCCATCAGAAAGTAGAAGAGTATCAGGAGGCCTCAACATACAGCTCCTTCAAATAGTTCCCCTGGCCAGCTCTATACTCCACCATTATCAATCTAGAGTGGAAATTTTCTCCTGTGTAGAACGGAAAGATTAACTTCCAACAGGAAGCTTCCCTGCACTGTTAGCTGCTCATAATTCCTAAATACTCTCTTACAAACTCAAGTTCATAACAAGATAGCTGAAACTCCACTCATTGTGCCCTGTGGAAAAACAGCATCAGAAATAACTTTCACACCAATTCTACACAGTAAGTCTGAGTTATATTAGAATCACACCCATCAGGATTTGTGACTAGCAGCTACCCGTCACAGGTGGCTGTGAGATGACAGGTGGTGCCAGTTAATGCTAACAATGGGACCTGCCTGAAGGGAAAAAATTGAACATACCCTCTTCTCTCTCCTCTTCAGTCTGACAGCTTTCACCGCAGAGGAATCCCAGTCCTGTGGAAAACAGTCAGCACTGGTCAGCTCGGTGTAAACACCGCGCCTCCTCTGGTCCCCACTTTCATTAAGTTTTACCCAATAGCACACCAGAGAAATGCAGATCAGCTCTACCAGTTTAATACCGTAGTAATCTAAACACAAGAGGTCTCTGGAGATCACCCCACAGGTTTAAGATTTCATAGTTTAGAACTTGGAATTACATTACCAGTGAATCATCAGTCTTGTCAAAGCTGATGTCTGACAGAATTGAGCCAGATTCATCTATTGTAGACAGTCTAAAAACCAAGAATTAGAAGAAGCATGCATCAGTTCAGCTTGCAGGCAGCTGTGGTTGCTCCCAAAGCAGCCTTACACAAAAGAGCTCAATTTCAAACTGGAATAAAAGTGAAACTGTTGATATGGATGCAGCATGTATTAAAGACACACACAGCTAGACCAATACCTGTCACGCCGTTCAGACAAAACCATTTTGCCTACCTCTTGTTGCCTGAACCTCCGACAGAAACCTGTGGTCTGTTAAGAAAGGCAAGGGCAGACTTCTGTTCTTCACTTAGCTGAATGCTCCCAGATGCATCACACATGAGCAGCTCTCGAATCAGTTGTATTTGCCTCTCCTGAAAAGAGAGAGAATATCAGAAGCCATTTAACTACATGAACCAATCTCAGCTATTTGAGACACCACAGATAGGCTCTCAGAAGTTGCTAAGAGCAAGTCCAGCACTTAGGCTGTTGATGCCTGCAAAGCCCAGACTCTGCCAGGCAATAGCAGCTCAACTCCAAACAGCAGCCCTTTGCCTTCCAGGCCAAAGCAGAAAGCCATCACAAGGAAACAAACCTCCTTCTCAGCAATTTTTTATTCCCCCTCATTTTGTTTGTTTTTTTTTTCCCCCTCCAGTCCTTATTTCCCATGGATAATTGCAGCTTAACCACCTTCTCTCCACATTAACTGGAGCTAACCAGTAACAAAAGAAACACTCACCAGCTTCTCACAGTCTGCTTCAGCTTTTTGCCTGCGTTTGATCTCTACATCCACTTGATTGCGAGCGTGTTTCAGCTTCACATCCAAAGCACTACGCTCAGCTTCACTTTTCATCACAAGGTCTTTGTACCTACCAAGCTCCTGCTCAGTTTTCTGCCACTTTCTTCGAAAGTCTTCAAAGTTCTTTGCCAACTGAATGAATTCTGGAGAAAAGGCACATACATCACTCAGACTAAGAGAGGAGATGCAGCAGCTCTCCTATCACTGAGAGCAGGTTTCTGTTAATTAAATAAAATCTCTATTAACTGAAGCGTGGAGAGGCTGGCCTTGCAGCAAACCCTGCTATACTCCAGATGTTCCCAAGATCTCACACCCTTTTCAGACCAAATCCCAGTATCAGCATCAAGCAGAAGATAGCTCATGTGAGACCATGGCAAAGCCAGCTTGCTTTCATCCTGCAACTTTCTATTTCTCAACAATAGGAAAAGAAATAACCCTCAAATCTGATTGCCTGTAAGAGTGTTGTTACCCAAAGCCTCATCAAAGGATCCTTCAATAACAGCTAATGATGTTTGCAGCAAGAATATAAACACACAGATGCTGCTCGCTGACACCAAACTTACGGTATTCGTTTCCTTCACTTAAAACTTCAGCCTGGCGTATGAGCTGGTCACACAAATTCCACAGATTCCTCATCGTGGTATCCATCCTCCTGCCAAGAAAACAGAACTAAATGAACACCTCCAGGTGAAAAATGCATTAGCAGCCCAAAGAAGAGAGAATCCCATACAGATTTCTCTTTTCTTTTGGCAAGATGTAAAAGCTGCCCCAAAAAAAGGCTTATGCTTTATGAAAAGACCTGCATCTAAACTCTTAAGAAGCAAAGACACTCAGCCTTCCAGAACTCAGCATTAGAGCAGCACAGCTCTTCAAACAGCCTGCAGGGCATTACAGAGGAGGCAAAAGAAGGAATCACAAACCATTTCCTTTCTGCAAGGCTGCAGGACGTGGCTCGGGCCCACTTTGGTGCTATGTAGGCCACCAGAATTCTGTAAGCATTCAGAGCTTCACGAGGTAAAAATAGAAGCAGCGTTCTGAGGAATTTCAATACCGTGTTAAATTTAGCCGCATTTTAAGTTACAGCTCCTGCTGCAAACGGCCTTGGAAACGCAGGCAGTCAGGAAAATTCCTTCAAACAGCAAAAACAACGGCATAAACAGGAGCAGTGAAGAGGAAAGTCTCGAACTCAGCAGCACAGAACGCAGTTCCTTAATAGAGAAAGGGCACTCGGGACAGCCTTGGTTAATGAATGAGCAGGGTGGCTGGGAGAAGAGCCAACAGGGGCAGAAGGCCCAGTTACAGACCCACAGCCAGGGGTTTTCAGCTCGGAAAAGTGAAGCTTCTACAGTGCAAAGGGCGCTTCCATAACCCAGCAGCACCGCAACGTGCCCGCAGCTCCACACGGAGCCTCACAGCCGCCTCCCGGGGCACAGAGAGCCGGAAAGCCCTGAGGTAAAGGGCGGGAAAGCCCTGAGGTAACGCTGCACGTACCGGGAAGCGACCCGACTTTCCCTCCGCCCGGCACTAAGGCCCCACCGAGCCTCCTCCGTCAGAAAACGGAGCCCCGCGGACCCCCCCCCTCAGCCCAAGACCCTGCCGATCCCCCCAGTCCGACACCAGAACCCCGCGGACCCCAACCCCGGCCCGGTTTCCCCCATTCACTCACGGCGCTCGAGCTCCCACTCCAACAGCCGGCCTCAACCGCCCCGCGATTCGGTTTGAATCCCCGCCGCCAGCCAATCCCAGGAAGCTCTCCACCCTCCCGGTTTCTGATTGGTTCTTCTCGTTGTGAGTCTGAAGTCAAGCCGGCGCCATGTTTGTTAAGGGCAAGGCTGTTCCGCGCGGCTGATTGCGGGGCTGCCGGGTGATGAAGCCGACCAGGCGCCATCGTTACTATTGGCAGCTGCTTCTAGCCTGCGCTGCTTAGCAACAGAGCAGGCGGGGGATGGCGGCGGGGACTGAACCCCCAACCCTTGGGCTGCTCCTTCTGCAGCGACCCCGAGCGCAGCCATTGGCAGCAGAGGGGTATTTTGGAGGAAAAAAAAAATCTGTTCTCAGGCCAAACCCCGTGACTGTGACTTTATGCTACACCAATGGCACAAAGCATGGCAGGGCTCCGAGCCCACGGTGCATTTGTTTTGCAGAGTGACATCAGACGCTCAATGAGCCCCAGAGCTGTTTCTGAGAACTGAAGCTTTCCAGGAGGCCGTTTGCCCCTTGAGAAGAATGATGGCCTTTTGTCTTCCATCTGAGCCAACCGCCCCACGGGCCAAAAGGCAAAGCCCCATTTCGTGCCTCCTCCATTTACAGAACTTTAACGCAAATAAAACGCAAACCAAAACCCAACAATTACAAGAAATGGAATCACATCATTGTAAAATAACAGTGCACTTTAATCTTTGAAACCTGAAACAAAACAGCGGGTAATTGAAGAATGGATATTAGCAATTAGAAAGCGGAACTAAATGCTTGAAATTGCTAAGTGGGAAAGCAAGTTCATAAAGCAGATTGCTCTCAAAGATCCAGATGCTTCGTCAGGACTGTGTTATTTGGGCTATATAGTCTGCTTTAACTTAATAATTAATTCATAATAGGTTTCAAAAAGCTTTAAGGTTCCCTGAAGAGTAAACAGCAAGGAGGTATCGAGAGGAACAGTGGTCAGAATTATCCACATTTACGGAAGAACTGAGGCCTGGAGGAGAAATGCCTCATCCTCTGCGCCAATGGCAAAGCAAAACGAAGATGCCAGCCTTGATATTTCATCTTGTGGCACAAAGCAAATCATCCAGAACCCCAATTTGCCCCAGTCTAGAAAACAAATCCAGGGTTGGTTGTTAGGGCTGGACCTGCTGAGAGCCTCTGGTACACCCACAAAGCATTTTGTACCCCCATTTCTGGGGAGATTTAGTGATTTCAGCTGCAGCCCTGGGCCTCCTGCAGCTCCTGCCCATAATTAAATCTTCTAAGCTAAGACATCTCTGTTGGCTGAATGTATTTATAGGTAGGTGAGTTGTTTTAGTGTCATTCTGAAGAGCTGAAGTGGCTTTTGCTCATAAGCAAATTCTCCCTCTTCTCAGTAGTCACCTGCAGTCTGATACAGGCTGGTTTGTTTAGCAATAGGGACCAGTGCATTCGTTTAAGGAGCAATATATTGGTTTAGCAAAAGGAATCAATGAGTGCTAAATCCAAAATTTTCCATTTCCAATTTGCTTGGTGTGTGAACAGCTTTGTTTTCTCTTAATTCTGCCTCTCAGAGCACTAGAGTCATAATAAACTGCTGATCTTTGTACTTCACCAGGGGTAAGGACATTTTCCTTGGATTTCACACGTTATTGTTTTGGAAGTTGCTCATCATGGCCTAACGAGCGTGAGAAATTGGCCAAATTGGGGAAAAACAGCTCAAGGTCAGCCAAAAAGGCTCAGTGATGAAACTGATGGTGGAAAAATGGGGAGAAAGCAAGTGGGTGTATGACCACCCTAGGTAGTAGAATACGTATGCCAATGGCATACATAGGTATGTCCTAACTGTTAAAATGTAGAACCTGAGCTCTGAGAGATTTGGTTGTCAGGTCATCCGGTCCATATGGTGAGGAATAAAGGAATGTCGCTTTCTAACACCGTATCGCATCTGGAGTTTTCTTCCCAGATTTTGGATGACAAGCCTTTTGCCAATAAAAAGGCGTATCATTTTATGTAATGGCCCACATGGCACTTGTAGTGAGCTGCCACATTAGGCAGTGTGTTTTTCAGCCTGATGCACATTCCATTTCCTCCATGCAATTTCAGACATCGTGTCTCCAACTCTTCCTCTAAAACCAGTGAGGGTCTGAAGGACATTGGGAACTGAATCCCCCATAGGAGCTCCTCCAGGAATCTCTTTGTGAACAACGATGCTCTGCTGTGGCCAACAGGACAGACAAGCAGGTTGTGGGGAGCTCAGTAAGATTTCCCTTTCCTCTTCCATGGCAAATCTATGGTGAGAGCAGGCAGGCCAGATGCACCCTTCCCATCTCACTTTATTTCAAAGCAGAAGACAAGGCACGAGGATTGAGGGCCTTTATTGCAAAGCAATTATACTCTCTTTTGTTTGTGTCAAGTATGGGGGGAGAAGCCTTGAAACGTCTCATCTGGGAAACCGTTAATAGAATTTATGCTAATTTGATGATTCCGGCGATTACTGGCGGAAGCACTCCACATTTTCAGGCAGCTGAAATTCTCCTCGAGCTCCTCCTGCAATCTCACTCGGTTTGGTTGCTCGCCCGTTCTCATCCAGATACTGGATTCTTGCTTGCTGGGAGATGCCTGGGATGTTTGGGCACAGAAGTGCCTCCATCCTTCGGGTGCAGGATGCAGAGGGAGTTGCCCCAGCACAGCACCATGTTAGCAAGCAGCCCTGCAGCAACAAACCTTCCCCACCAGCCTCGACTTCTGGTGGAGCTTCGCACAAATCTCTCTGCCTGGCTCCTGCCTAATTAACTCCGGAATTGCAAACCCATTTGTGCAGCTTTGTGCTTAGGGGAAGCCTTTATTAAGTTCTTCTTAATCCAAAACCAGTTAGAGCGCGCTGGTCTTCATGAGCAGTCATCCAAAGAAAGAAAAACCACCCCAAAAAAAGCAGAGCTTGAAACTTTCAGCCAGCAATCTTTCTCTAGGGGAAAACAAAAAGCGGAACAAATTATCTTAGGTGCATTTCTCTTGATTCAGCACTGATGTCAGAATTCGGGCATTCAGTGGCATTCGGAGAACACCCGGCAGGCTGAGCAGGGAGGGCAGCCTGGGTTCAGCTGGAGGCAGCCGGACATTTTTGGGTATGGATTCCTAATTTTTCACAGCTTGCCCGAGCCGCAGGCCGGCAGATGGCATCACGCTCATGTTGTTGGGTGATAGCAGGCTTTGCCACCACTCAGCTGTGCAAAATATTGCTCGGCGCTTTGCCCGTGCAGCCTGCAAGGAGCGTGCCAAAGGAGCAGAGCTTGCACCATGAAGCCAAAGCAGCCAGGCTTGCTTGTGGTCGTCCGCCTGTGCAATTCCTCCAGCAGTGACCAGCAATGGGGTAAAGAGCACTTGGATGAGATCAGAACAATCTGGTGCCTGCAGCAGCACGCAGCCCATCCCTTCTGCAATGGTGCATCGATGGCGGTGGAGGAGGCACGGCCTAATCTTGAACTCGTTAAAAAACAATGGGAGTCTTTTTATTGCCTTCATCTGGCTTTTAATGAATGACCTCTTGTCGCCAGGAGCTACGTGTGATGACAAAGGGTCTTTGTGGGCCGATATTTATGATTTCATTTAAGCCGGGGAGTAAGCTAAAGGGAGAGGGCTGGGAAATAAGAGCTGAGCTGATGCTTCCTGCTTTAAACTCAAGGGATCTTTATCTGGAGTTTTTGTATTAATCCAGTTGTCATCTCTTAAATATTTGAGCAACTCACAGCCACGAATTGGCAGAACACAAAGGTCACGGCTCGGTGACACAGCAGGGAAGGACTCTCCCAGTCCCCACACATTTCTTCAGTCCTTAGGTTAAGATGGGAGGAAGGATTTGCGTTTTCCTAGCCTCCCCCGCCCCCGAATTGCATACACATGGAGCACGCCAAGCCCTGCTGTGAGTGTGCAACCCACTGGTGTGCAGCCCCAGGCTCAGCACAGCCACCGGGTCCCAACCTCCTCGCACCGCTACTCTCCAGCGCTGATAAACGTGCGCCTTTTCCCTGGACGGGGTTCAGCGATGGATTAAGCAGCTGGGAGTCTGGAGGAGAGCGCGGCCCCTCTCTTTTGCCATGCAAACAGAGAAAATTAATCTTCCAGCTTCCTCTGATATTTGGGCTAAATTACAAGCTGGGAGCGGAGATAAAGGACGGGCGAAAGGAAGGCACAGGTACAGCGGAGAGCCAGGCTGCTTGGCACAGGCCCTTGTCCGTGCAGATAACAGCTCTCCTCCCTGTGTCATGCATAATTCACCAGCACTGCCTCCCTCTGTCCTGGTCATCCCTTTCTGTTTTCTCTCCTCCAGAAACCGGCAGCTTCCCTGTCCACGTAAACGCGTGCATCTCATCCAGGCTACGTGTGGATGCAGGAAGGAGAGTAAGCACAGGTGTGTGCCCAGAAACACAGCAGCGACGTGCAGACCTCAGCTGTAGCAGCACAATGCTCTGCTGGTTTGGGAGACACCGACACCAACACAGCCAAACCATCACAGCACATCAGCTTCTGCAGGAGGCTAAAGGGGGATTTCATCTGCCCATCACGTTTCAGCTCTGGTAACCGAGCTATTTCCCTAAATCGCTCTGATGTTATAGTTGAGTAGAGGTTACTTCCTTTGGGATACCACCCCCAGCATTAACAGGCACCAACTGCATTCATTTGGTCGATCATCCGGCGGCTGCTCTGTACCTTTTTTTTTTTGTTTGACAGAATTGTGCCACACAGAGCAGGAAAGCCATGGAGATTTTCCATTGCCTCCGATAGCTTCTTTCCCAGAACAAAGCAGAAATAACCCTGGTCACTCCCAGCCAAACAGCCAGCATAGACACCTGCTTAATTATTTTTGCTTTGTAAATGAAAGCAGTGCCATGAGTTTAATAACTACTGCTTAGGAATAATTGGGGCGATTATTGTATGGCCCAGGGGGAAAATTGCAGCTTGTTATCTCCGGGGAGTAGCATTAGGATCCAGAAGATAATCAGAGGGTTATTTGTTGCACTTTAGATGGTATTTCTTATGGAGTTAGGAGTGACAAAGCTCACATTATTAGAGCACCTCCGAAGTAGGGAACCCAGACACCTGTAAGCTCACCAGCATCCAAAGCTGTCCCTGCAGCAGGACAGCAGGCACTCACATCAGGGAAGCCACACTGGAGCTCAAACACCTCCAGATCTGTGTCACTCACCTCTTTTATTCTGTAATTTATTTTCTTAAAGCAGACAACACTTGGAATAGCAGCACGTCAGGCTGCTGAAGAGGATGCAGAAAGGGGAAGATGCTACCAAGTAGATCTGTGCGCAGCCACAAGCTTCCTTGGGACTTTCCCCACCCACCCCAGTTGATGGCATTTGCCTGTCCTCTCACCTACAGCAATAAATCTGGGTTCAGCAGCAATGCTCACACAGCACCACAGCACCAGGACTGGTGCTTGCATAGCTCCAGCACTGTGGATCCTTCCTTATGAACACCAGGATTGCTCCCCACTGCACAACCCAGCACCTCTCATTGGTGTCAGACATTTTGTGCATCGCCAGGGAGCAGCTTTTAGCTCTGAAATCACCTGGAGGGTTACAGGAATGGGGGGAGAGTTCCAGCAAACCCATATGCAGCAGGAGGGCAAAACGCAGCTCCTGGTGATGCCTCCCAACATCAGTCCTTCTCTTGGCATCCAAACTGCATTCATCCAGGCTGGCTGCAGCTGTGCAAAGAGGATTTTTAGCAAGGCTGAGCCCAGCCAAAGCGCTCAGAGCTCTATTCTCTAGGTTTGCTGCACAGGAGCATCCCCACATTCTGCATGACACTGGTGAACAGGATCCTGCCAGCCTCAGGAGAGCAGTGAGCCACAGCTCTGCTATCGATCCCCCGATCAATGACAATTCAAGGCCTGGAAATGACAGTCCTCAATTCCCACCCAAGGCTGTGCAAGGAGAGGAGGGAGCTCCATCGGAGTCTGAGCGCTAACCTGAAGCTGGAGTGGAGATGGGAAGAGGCTCTCTTGCGGCAGGTGGGTTGTTTAACAAATTGGACACATAACAAGACAAAAGGCACCGAGGAAGGAGATCTGTCGGGACCGGACCTTTATCTCCGGCACGCTGGCAGCCAAATCTTTGTGCAATATTTATCAAGGGTAAGCGGGCAGGAGAGCTGGCAGCTGATACAGAAGTGAGGAATTAAAGCCTCTCATTGCCATCCTTATCTGTGGGGCAGACATGCCAAGGGAGGGGTATGTGGGAGCTGCGAGGCAGCCCAGGGCAATCAAGCTGGAAACCATTTGTGGACTTAACCTTATTTGCTCAGCTGATGGGAGCAGAGTGGAAGCACTGAGGGCAAATCAACATGGCTGTATCCCCGGGAGGCACTCGTGGCATTGCACAGCTGGAGGGGGACGTGGCAAATCTGCCCCAAACGCATCTGTGCGATTCCGATTAAAATTCACTTTTAAACCAGGGAGTTTGGGAGCTGCTCTTCTTTCTCTCCCAGCTTTGTTCAGCAGTAAGACAAAAGCAAAAGATGCTGTGCCCTCGGGTGTGCTCGCATCTCCAAAGTCAGAGGCAGGAGTGCCTTGTGAGTGGCAGACACTGCATGGCACTCTGCAGCTGCCCCATGAATGCACCAGGAAAGCTGCAGGGGAAGTGACAGATCCCTCAATCCCTGCAGAGCTCTAAGACTGAGTTTCTGCACACCCGGTTCCCCCAGCTCCTGTGGCCACGGATGGCAAGCAGAGGGCTGCTTCATCTCCTGGGAATCCCCAGCTCTCACATAACACGGTGGTAATTAACTCACTTATTGGCTTTGCTTCTGCTGAGCTTGCATGTTCAAGATGGGCTCCATCTGCTCCATGCACAGGCTTGGTGGTCAGGGGCTGGGTAGCAAACAGCCCCCCCCTCCATTTAAAACAAGAGAAGAAAACAGTGTCATCTCCAGAAGCAGGGGACAATGACAGGCCATGGCAGGGACCAGCAGCTGCCCTCCAGGTGCCATGAACCAACCTTGTGCCAAGCAGTGTCCTCACTGGAGCCACCACCACCATTGCATCATTTTAGGGGATTTGCATCTCTCCATTTAGTTTGTCTTCAAGGCAAATATGAGCACAAGAAGCCAAATGGGAGCTCATTTCTGAAGATGCTGAACAGCTGCTTGGAAGCCAACGAGCTGATCCATAAACCTGGGGGATACAGACCCACACCCCCTCCCTGCACAACCCATTTCCTCCCAGAGCAATGGTTTTGGGGCACTGTGCTGAGCAGCAGCAGCAGCAGCAGCAGCAGCAGCAGAAAGCTGTCAGCCGCAGCCCTTCCCTGCAGGCTCCCACAAACCCTCCCCAGGTCGCTCCGGAGCTGTAAGCAGCAAATCTCAGCTCCGCCGCCGGCAAAGCGGCTCACGGGCACGT
The DNA here is from genome assembly GCF_951394365.1 of Tetrao urogallus. Classification (NCBI taxonomy): domain Eukaryota; kingdom Metazoa; phylum Chordata; class Aves; order Galliformes; family Phasianidae; genus Tetrao; species Tetrao urogallus. The sequence continues at coordinate 321,891 of NC_136848.1, read as the reverse complement.
GGTGCTCCCTGGTCCCCCTGCACCCATTGCACCGCCTTTGTGTCCTCAGCCTTTGAGCAGTGCAAAGAAAAACGCTCGTAGCAACATCACTTTCATTTGTTTGCCAGCATTCGGGGAGCGGAGGAGCTCTGCTCCCATCGGTGCTGTTTGGAGGATGCTGGCGTGCCGGCAGCGTTAACTCTTCAGTTCCTGTGCAATCTATTGGAGCGTGGTGCTTGCCTTCTCCATCACAGCTCTGTGCTGCTGGCGTGCAGCAGTTGGGGGGTCCATCTCCCCTCCCATCTACCCTCAGCATTTCCTTAACGAGATGAGTTTTGTTGTGGCTGCAACCGGTGTCAGGGAGAATAAGGGAAGATGTGATCTGCACGGGCACTGTGGCAGTCACAAGGGCATGGGGACAAAGAGCCACTAGCAAAGCTGTGGACAAGTGGTATTGGAAAAGCAGGGCAGCACTGGAGGAAGCAGGCTGGGTCTGCACCCAGGGAGGAGCTGGGGGGTCCCACTATCCTGCACACACCCCATGTTTCACCTCTGTGCACACACACAGCTACTGCTGGTACCCACTTGTGGTCTGGGGCTGCAGTGATGTCCTGAGCACATCCACAGGAGTTATGGCATGGCTGCTGACAGTATGGGGTGTTCCTACTTGTGTTGCTCCAGAACAGCTTTTGATGGGGAAATCATAGCAACAAAGAGGGTGAGGAGCCGGGAGGGACAGCCTCAAGCAGTGCTGCAGGACTGCAGGCAACCACACATCCCCTGTTCAACACGGAACCATACAAAATGAGATCAATGGGCCTCAGTCTCATGTTTCCAGATGCGGATCCATTCTGAGCATGTTCAGAGCCTCTGGTCCAGGGGAACAGCCCCCATACTGTACATATCCCAGAGGAAGAGGCCTCTCTGGACATAGAATAAAACAAGTGAGGATGATAGGAGGTAGCCAAGGTGGAGATGGTGCACAGGGAAAGCGTTCCAGGACGGTCCTTGCACAGTGGTTTTGCATCACCTCACACTAATTGTTCAGGTGAATGAGGCTGCACGTTCAGCTCAGCAACTTTGCACAGCGTTTCCATCCTCTTCCAGCCTGCAACGTGTCGGCCACAGCTCTGGAAAGCTGCAGCTGATCGATCACAAGATATCCAGAATGGCAGAAAAGCAGTGAGAGCCTTGAAGGGATCAGAAGAAAAACACAGCAAAGCCAGAGCAGGCAAAGGGCACCCGGATCTGAGGGCAATGAGCAGCAAAATGAGGGGGGAATCCCAAATGTGATTTTTTACATACCCCAGGTATGTGATGCAGGTGCAATACAGATGCAGGTGCATGGCTCGTCCCGAGGTTGCCAGCAAAGGCTTCACGTGCAGAAGATGGCCCTGGGGAGTTATACTCTACCCTTTGGGGTCAGATCCCACAGTCCCAGGCACAGCCCCAAGCACCTCCAGGTCCCTGTGCTGGTTGTTAAGCGACTCAGCCTCCTTATCCCAAGGGCGGTGCTGAAGGTTTAAATAGGAAGATATCAAAATATAAGATAATTGTTGAGAAAGATGAATAGGGGGGAGGGGAAGAAAAAAAAAACCATCAGCATGGAGGAACTCTTGTCTAATTTCTCACCCACGCAGAGCACAGCGATATTAGTGCCTTCAACTCTGGTACGTAAAAGCTTTCATGGCTTTATTACCGGCTCCCCGAACAGCTTGTCCTTTTAATAAGCCAAGGCCTCCAGATAGCAGCTCTGCCTATGGGAGATCCCATCAGGACGTAGTTAATCCAGGCAGAAATAGCACAGAGCATCGCTGCGCTCGCCGGGCTGAGGAAGTCCTCACCTGGGGGGAGGACAGGGTTAAAATCCACCCTTAAATCCAAGCAGGAGAGAGGAGGGAGCGCAGGGGAGCTGCCACCATTCACCAACACTGCTGGGTGTCCTCGCTTTCCCCTCCAGCCCTGCTGCCAGCTTTGGCCACGGAGGCCTTTAATTATCCAAACTGCTGCCCCTCACCGAATTAAATGCCGCTGAGGATGACTCAGTGTTTAATGGACTGGCTGCTCCTCGCGCCGAGAGAGCCAAGCGGGTGCGAGCAGGAGCACGGCATGGCATAAATCAACACTGCACAGGGGTGAATGACCCCAGCTGGGAGCTGCCTGCGGGGATTGCATCTTCCTCAGGGTAACCCCAGCACAGCTCTGCAAGCAGCAGCTCCAGGTGTGCACCCCGACCCTTTTCAGCTGTGCTGCTCAGGCAATGGGGACGCGCTGAATTCGGGCATCCCTCAGCATCACCGAACAGTGCATGCTTGGGCCTCATTTCTGAGGATTTAGATGTGGGTATTTCCGATGGAAAGGTCTCTGAAATGGGCAGATGTGGTTGAAATAACAGGAGCAATTGAGTGCCAAGAGAAGAAATGTGAGGTTTATCCCTGCTGCCATCTGCCCAAGCCATGATGGCAACACCAGAGGTCGACAAGGAGCAGCTCTGCTCACATCCTTGTTAGTCCCTCTGAAGCTTTGCCTTTCAGTAGATAATTAACAGTGTGCTCAGCAATTAGGAAGCCCTGGAGCTCCACCAAGACCTCTGTGCAGGCACAGATGCTGCTAGTGGTTCAAAGGTGGAACAAAGCAATGCCAACCAATCCCAATGAGGATGGGGAGAAGTGGTGCCCATCCCCATGCAGATGGAACAGCCCCAAGGCTTGGAGCAGTGGCAGAGCATGGAGCAAGCAATGGCATCATCTCACTGCAGAGCAGTCAACGCCACAGCGCTGCTTCCAATGCCTTGGAGCAAGGTCTCCATGGCAAGCCATATTTTAAATCAAACTCCCACTTTAAATACATGGAGATTGAAGGGCTGGTCACCCCAAGGGTGTTTCCACCCCAGGAAAGCAAGCAGCAGCATCCAGCTTCTCCAGCTCACGTGGTGTTTAATAGACTGCTAGGAATTAAATTGCCTCCCATGGCACAGCTGGGTGGCAGGTGTAGATAAAGAAGCAATTTGCCTGATCCAAGGGAGCAATAGAAGGGAGCAGCCCGGTCCTATGGGGAGGGAGAGCATCGCTTACCCAGCTTTGCCCTGGGAGAGATTTTGCCCTGGGGATGCTCTTCCAAGAAACAGAATGGAAGTTTTTTTCCGTAACAAAGATCTGCATGGTGGAATGGAGACAAGCATTGCTTGGAAGTGGAAAAAAACCTACGAGGTTGGAGCCAGCCCTCAGCCCCAGTTCACAAGGTGTACTCCAGACACCCCCGCTGGAAGCTGCGCTGGGAGGCTCAGCAGTGCAGCACCTTCCCTTGATTACATTTTTCCTGCTAATTAGATCAGTGAGCACAGCTGACGCACAGCCAGCCGAGGGGAGCTCAGCATCCACAAGAGCTGAGCAGCCCCTACAAAAGGATGCAGCCACAGCAGCTTTCCCCCTTCACGCCCACTGTGCTCAGCTCCCAGCCCCGACCTCCTTCAAGCCTTCGTGTCTGCTGTCTTGCTGCTATCAATTAACGCCTGGGGCTAATCGTTAACTCCTCACCAGTCCCACAGCCCTGGGTCGGCCTCCCTGCCTCTCTCAGCAGGAAACCAACTCAGTCGTCACGTGGCTCTCCCAAAAAATAACACGGAAATGCTCGTGCTCCCCACGCTCCACTCCTCTCCAAGGATGCAGCTGCATCCTTCCTGGCTGGGGGCCAGCGGTGAGGAAGTTTCCTCCCGCTGTTCACCTCCTCCCCAGCTCCTGCAGGAGGTGGCCCTGGAACATTTGGGGGCCCCGTCAGCCCCCCCAGGAAATGCAATTTCCATTTGGAGGTGCAGAGCAGCTTTGCTGGGGTTTCTGACATGGTGGAAAGCAAAGGTTTGCAAGAGCATCTACGTGTGGTGCGCCTGCTCCAACCTGAAACCCCATCGCTGCCACTGCCGGTGCATTTACTGTCAATAAAACCACTGCAGAGAATGAGCTGTCATCTGGAAAAAAAAAAAAAAACAGGGTGTGGGAGAAACAACCCCTTTGTAAAGGTTCTGATCCCTTAGACAAGGGGCTCATCCTTCACCGGGTTTCCACTGGCAGCCCCAGTGGAGAGGAGGCTGTCAGGAGGAGGTGTTGGCCTCATAGCTCACTAACAGGGCAAGTAAGGGGGGCACAGACTCAACCCAACCCATTTCTGTCCCTGTAGGGGTGATGTCCCTATAGGGACCCACAGCAAAGCAGCAGATTTCTGCTCCAGCAAGGGAAGGGTGAGGTCCAAGACTGGGACAATGTGTTCCAGAGTAGGATCAAACCAAGCATGTCCAAGACATGAGATCTGGGGACAGGGTGCATGTGCCTGACCTCGCTGTACCCTGAATTCCCCGCATTCCCATGAGGCGCAGGGCAAACAGTGAGGACGTGCTGGGGGGGCACCTTTGGTCCAGGTGACACTTTTGGCCCAGGCTGTCCTCCCAACATCACACTGGAACGTTGAAGTGCTCTCTTCCATCTGACTGCAGCCACCTTCCTGGGCACGGCAGACAGGTGCTTGCTGCATGCCTGGGGCTGAATGGGGGTCCCCCAGCTTCATGGTGGGGAGAAAGAGGGGAAGGGGCTCAGGGATGCTGCAGTGCTGGGAGAATCCTGAGCCCTACTGCACTGATCTGGGGAGGAGGAGAACACCCAGCACCCTGCAGGGAAGCACCCAGGGGACAACAACACCATTCTGACAGCTTCAGAAACAGCCAAAGGTGCACAGACACGAGAGGGGAAGGGACAGCAGGCTGCAGGGTCAGGTCCCCACTGCAGCGAGCATCATGCCGGGGTCGTGTCCAAAAGTGAGTGCCACACTGCTGCTCCAAAGCAGACGGAGCCATCAGGTGGGATCGGGCTGCCCGCGGGTGAAACCCAGAGGGCAGCAGAGGCCGAGGCCCGAGCAGAGCAGGGTCAGGGCGGTGTGGGGGGCGCAGGGGGAACCGGGGGGGTGCGGGGAGCTGCAGCCCTGCTGCGAGGCGCTGGGGGATGGGAGCGGCACACGCATGCACGCGCACACACACATCCCCACACGCACACGGCAGCAGCACCAACAGCCCCTGCCAGCAGCCTGCAATCACTGGAGCTCCCGGCTCCTCCGCCTCTCCCTCCTCCTCCTTCTCCTCCTCCTCCTCCTCCTTCTCCTCCTCGCTGCCCACCGGCCTGCGGCACCCCTCGGCGGCCTCCGGCCCCACCAGCGCACAGACAATGACTTCATGCGGATTATGCATCTGAAGAAATCACCAGCTCCCAGATAGCCACAGGGGGAGGCATCCATCCATCCATCCATCCATCCATTCCTCCATCCCTCCATCCATCGCTCCATGTGGTTGGCAGGGCAGCAGCCTCCCGCTCGCCTCCCGCTCCTCTCCTGGCACCCATCAGTCGCCTTCTCTCCGGCAATGGTCGCCTCCGGTCCCCCTGAGCGGCGCTGAGCGAGGCCCCGACGCATCCCCGCTCCCACGCTTGCACCAAAGGTACCGCCGAGGCTATTTTTATTCCCCCCCCCCTCCTTTTCTTTTCCGGTTCGCCCGCCGCTGCCGGGCTCGGTGCCGCTCGCACCCTCCATCCCCGCTCCCGGCTTCATCTTCCCACCCCGGCGGAGGGAGGTCGGCCCCATCCCCGGCACCCGCGTCGCAGCGGCCCTGACTCCAGGTTTGCATCCTCCCCTCCTTCGTCTCTTTGTCGATGCGTTGGTGCCATTGGGGGGAGGCGGAGGGGACGTGTGCTGCGGGGGTGCTGGGGGGACACAACACCTCAGTCGTGCTGTGGGATGGGGAGGGCAGTGAGGAGGTGGAAGAGGGGGAGATGCAAGATGCTGCACTCCAATAAATGCAGAGATAGAATAGAGAGGGTGCGGGGGGAGAGAGGGGCACAGCAAAGCGCTGCCCCATGCCAGAGTGCACCCCCAGCAGTGGGGATGGCAGTGCTCAGAGGTGCACCCCAGCATTCCCTCACCGGAACGCATCAGGCAGCGGTGACCCCCAGGAGGTGGCACTGGGCACCCAGGGGTCCCTTTCCCCACAGAGTGGCCCCCTCGGGCTGCCGGCGCGGACCATGATGGACCTGAAGGTGGATGAGGAGGAGGTGGACAGCGGGCAGCCGGTGAGCATCCAGGCCTTCGCCAGCAGCTCCACCCTGCACGGGATCTCACACATCTTTTCCTACGAGCGGCTGTCGCTGAAGCGCGTGGTCTGGGCGCTCTGCTTCATGGGTTCACTGGCGCTGCTCGCCCTCGTCTGCACCAACCGCATCCAGTACTACTTCCTCTACCCTCATGTCACCAAGCTGGATGAGGTGGCTGCCACCAGGCTCACCTTCCCCGCTGTCACCTTCTGTAACCTCAACGAATTCCGCTTCAGCCGGGTGACCAAGAACGACCTGTACCACGCCGGTGAGCTTCTCGCCCTGCTCAATAACAGGTGGGTGTCCTGAAGTGGCCCCTGCTGACACCTCTGTCCCCAGCTCAGCGTGTCACCATGTGCCCTGCTGCACTGCTGTGCGATGCCTTCATCTCTGCAAGGAAGTGCATCCTGAGGCAGCTTGGCTTTGCACCTGGGTGCAAGCATGCACAGCCCTACATGGAGGGCGTCCTCCAGATCCTGCACCTGCTCCTGGGCATGGAGTTGTCCCTGGGGGTCCAGAACACCCTGTTCCAGCCCCAGTGCATGTATCTCAGCACACCCTGTTCTAGCCCCAGTGCATGGATCCCAGCACACGTGGTTCCAGTCCCTGTGCTTGGACCCAACACATGTGATTCCAGCCTCAGAACATGGCTCCATGCTGTAAGGCCAGCAGGTGAAGCTCCTGCATGCTACCATTACACTGCAGCCATCCCTTGGGGTGCAGGACCCCATGGTGCTGTATCCAGAGTGACACCCCTCACCCACCCTACCCAGCTCATCTCCATGCCTGTAGCAGCTCTTTAGTGCTGCCGAGCCACCCTCATGTTCCTGTCCAAGCAGCAGTCTCTGCCTGTGTGTATTTCGGTACATAGGGCATGTGCCAGGCTGCCCTGAGCTGGGACATCTGCAGGTCTGATTGTGGAGCGGTTGGTCTGGGTTTGGTGCTGTCTAAGGGGCTGTGGTGACCCTTTAGGAAGATGCTGATGGCTGAATGCATGGGACACCTCTTTGCCCATCCAAGCTGTGTTGCTGAGAGCCCTAAAGATGCCATGTGCTTTTGCCCCTTGGGTTGGGATAAGAGCAGCTCATGTGAAGCCACCACAGCCAGGCCTAAGCCTCTGCCTTCTCTTTCCCCTAAGGTACGAGATCCCGGACACGCAGACAGCTGATGAGAAGCAGCTGGAAATCCTGCAGGATAAGGCAAACTTCCGAAACTTCAAGCCCAAACCTTTCAATATGTTGGAATTTTATGACCGTGCCGGCCACGACATCCGGGAGATGCTGCTCTCCTGCTTCTTCCGCGGGGAGCAGTGCAGCCCCGAAGACTTCAAAGTGGTGAGTGCTCCCAGGCTGTGAATTCCATGCAAGGAGGGCGTTGGTCTGCCTACCACCATTCCTCCCTCCTTTTGGATCCCAAAGAAGGGGCAGCAGCATTGCTGAGGGGGTTCCAGGGGCTGCTGCTGGGGCTTAGCACTCCGGGTTATGCAGGGTTGTGCGTGCTGGGCTGGATATTTGAGCTGGAAACCAATGCACACGGAGTGATGGATGGAGGGATGGATGGAGGGATGGATGGATGCCTCTCACAGTGGCTATCTGGAAGCTGGTGATTTCTTCACATGTGTTGGTAGCACAGCAGGGAGAGGCCTGGCGATGGCCAGCAGGGAGCAGGGGAAGCCCTGTGAGCCCTTGGGGACAGCGGGTCCCAGCAGTGCAGCACAGAGGCTGCATTTCACACTGACGCGTGGCTCCAGTGCACAATAACGCCTTTGTGCCCCATGGCTGCCTCTCCCCATCAGCTGCCTTGTCTGTTTGGCTCTGGTGTAGAGCACACAGCTCTGGGGTCCCCATCCTTGTCCCCATTGTGGCCTTGGGGACATCCTGCTCACCTCCCACGACAAAGCTGCAGCACGTGCCCAGGCACCGGCTGGGTGTCCCCAGGGCTGCTGCACACATCCCAGTGCTATATGAGGGATTTTAATCTCCAGCACAAAATTCCCTTGGCAGGCTCTTGGGATAGAGAGCTCCTCTGTTGTTTGGTTGTTAAATGGAGGCGAGGGGGCTGGATCCTGCTCAGCAGGGTCAGGTCCCAGCCCACGTGTGCCACCACCAGCTTTGATGCTTGATGCTCCCCAGTGTTTTCTGCACCGGAGCATCCTCAGGGACCCTCCTGCTGTGTCCTTACATCCGCCGTTAGGATCTAAGCACCCTCCTTCCCCCTCTGCTCGAAGCGGGAGAAGCAAAATAGATGTGCAGCTGGTTTATTATTACTGCCTGGATTATTCTTTGCAAGCAGGTTTGGATGATTTAATGGATTTGATTAGAAAAAGCTGGCTCAGTGCTGTATTTATGTTGCTCGCTGGATTCCCCTTGCAGTCGTGCGCCGGTGGAGCTGTGTGTGCTGGGGATGGGGATGGTGTTGTTTGGGAAACCTTGGCCCTGTCCCCTTGTGAGTTTGGCAGCAGCTTTTGGTTTGACCCAAAGGTTCATTCCTTCCTCTTCACCACTCCCTCCTGCGTCTGTCCATGCTGAGCTCCTCTGTGCTGCTCTGGGTCCAGAGGCACTAACTGCAACCAATGGGTGCCAGGGCAGCAGTGGGACCATCCCTGAGCAATGCTCTGCATCCCCACATCATGTTCTACATCCCCATGTGATGTCCCATTGTCCCCATGTAATGTTCCATTACCCGTGTGATGCTCCATGTCCTTATGCAATGCTCCACATCTCTATGTGTTGCTCCATCACCCCTATGCAATGTTCTATGTCCCTGTGTGATGCTCCATGTGCCCGTATAATGTTCTATCACCTCTGTGCAATGCTCTGTGTCCCCAGGCAATGATCCATGTCCCTTTGTGATGCTCCACGTTTCAATGTGATGCTCCATGTCCCTCCTTGATGCTCCACATCCCTACATGATGCACCACATCCCCCAGCCTGCATTGCCTCACTACTGGTCCCACTGCCCTGTGCTCCCCTCTGCGTTCTGGGGCCCCTAACACAGTTCAGGCAGGAGGGATGCCTTGGCAGACACTATCACAGACAGCACTGCCCCCTCCTCTGACTGATACAGAGGAGATGCTGTATCCAGGAGCACTGTCAGGGGGATTTTAGGGCTGCCCAGGCTCCATGTGCTGGAAGGAAGCTGCCTGTGTACAGGTGGGGACGGAGATTGGTCCCTTCTGCCTCCATCACTTTTGCAACAATCTAACTTTGGTCCTGTTTAGAGCACCAAAGCCTTTAAAGAGATCTGGGGATGTAGCATGGGGGCACCAATCCCTCCCCTGGCTCTTCACAGCCTCTCCAGCACCAGGTGGGTGCCTGTGGTCCATGAAGCTCCAACCCCCCACAGCATTCTGGGCTGGGGATGTGTAGGGAGCTGCAACCACCTCCTCCCCCAGCCCCAAAATCCCAGCATAGCCTTTGGGCAGCCATAAAGTGTGGAACAAATCCTGTTCTCTCGTGGACCCTAGTCCTGTGGAACATGGGGTGAGGGCATCCTCATCACCAGGGCTGTGCCCATAGCCAACACATTGTTCCTTATGTGATGCTTCATGTGCCCATGTGATGCTTTATCATCCCTATTTGGTGCTCCAAGGGCTCCTTTATGGGAACAGGGGATTCTCCCTCCCCACTGCCTCTATTCTGGGGCTGTACTCACTAGCAGCAGAAATCAGTTTCTTGCCTGCTGCCTCATAACGTGTAAGTTGGAACTCCCCTGTGTGGCCCCATTGGATCCTTGCTTGCGTTTCCACTCTCTTCCCACACCACAGCCCCAGGAACCTCACTCACACCCCATGGATCCGCTCCTCACCCAGCAAGAGAAAGGCCCAGGAGTCCCATCTCTAAGCAGGGCTCCAGAGCCCATTAATTTTCTTTGCATCCCAAGGAAAAGGAGGAGAAACATCCTTTGCACCCTGGGATTTGGGATGGGAAGTGGGGCTGTGCCATGCAAACCGCTCTTAAAGCTGGGGGCAATGCTGTGTGCTTGGCTCTGCAAAGTCCCTTTTGGGCACAGTGCTGCTGAGATGATGCTGCCATGTCCATTATGATACGTTTGCAGTTTTCCTTCTTGCATCTCTGCAGCCCGTCCTGAGGGAGAGCCATGTCCACATGTCCCCATCCCCGCTGTGCTTTGGGGCTCAGCAGCCTCTGGGCAGCACATGGGGGCACCGTGGATCACTGCAGAGGGTTGAGACCTCTGGAACACTCCCATCAGGCTCCAGGGCTGAGCTGGCACTGGAGAGAATTGAGTCTGATGCAGGGATCATGGCACTGCCTCGTGTGTCTTCTGCCCTGGAAGCAAAGAGCTCAGGGAGGATGAGAAGGGAGGGAGCAGGAAGGCTCTGGTGTGAACCCACACCACGCTCCTCCTTTTCTTCCTCCCATCTCTGGAGCTGCTGTAACGGAGAACGGATCAGGAACGCTTTGCTGTCCCTCCAGCCCCTCTGAGCCCCCCAGCACCCACTGATGGACACCGGCATCGTGAGCCCAGAGCCCTGCAGTGAGCTCAGTGTGCCCACAGCAAAGTGCCCACGGATAACCACAGAGTGTGGAGCATCTCCGACACAGCCGAGAGTGCCTGGAGTTCCTAAACAAAAACCACACGGCTCCATTCACACTCTGCAAAACCAACCTGGGGACCTGACGGATGAGCCCTGCAGAGCACCACGTTTACAAATGGTGTAAAACACGCGAGCGACGCACATAAATGGCTCCTAAAAGCAGGCTCCTAAATAACTCATCAGCGCTTGAAACCGTTTGCGTGTCGCTATGATCTCCATGCTGTGTTGCACCTCCGGCGGTTGTCCCCCCCCCCCAGCAGCACTGCCAGGCCTGGCTGCCCCCACAGTTATTCTGTTGAGCTGTGGTTCCATTGACCCCGGAGCTTGCAGCATTTTCCAAGCGAATCGCATGGGATCCGACTGCGCTGCGTGGAGTAATTGGAGGTGATGGAGCAGAGGAGCGGCCGCAGGTGGGTTGGGAACAACCCGACTCTGCCCGCTTAGAGGATTTCTGCATGTTGGTGTTTTGCTCAAAGCAAAGAAGCCGTTGAGCCATGCAGCCCTTGGGCACAGAGCAGAGGCACCGGGAGCTCTGCTCCGTGTCTCCTTGGCTTTGCTGGGGCTTTTCCAGTGGGTGCCCTCAGGGCACGGAGTTTGGGATCCCTCAGCCATGCACAGCTCTGCTCATCCTGTGCCGTTTGCTCGAAGCCTGTTGCATTTCACCTGTTTTCACCATTCCTATTCCTGCATGGGAGCAATGCCACTGAACCCAGAGGGATTTTGGCAGAGCCAAAAGCAACAGAGGAGCATCAGGAGCACCAGCACTGGGCACAGCACAGTGGGGGTTCATATGTGTTTGCACCCTGCAGCTGCTTCACCAGCAGCTCTGTCATGGAGAAGCGGCATCACTTAGCACCTGGAAGCTGCGGGCATGGAGCAGCACCATCCCACCAGGAGGGAGGAGGCAGAGAGGAGGACAAGCAGCAGCAGCAGGAGCAGCACAGGGCACTGAGTCCCCATCCTGGTGATGCAGCCCACCCCAACAGCACGCCTGGAGCTGCTGCACACGTGTGTGCACTGTGCAAGTGTGGCAACAATGCACACCCAGAGGTGTCGTGCTCAACCAAAGCATTTTGCTCACCCCAATGCATTGTGAACTCTAAGTACTTTTGCTCACCCGGAGATGTCAAATCCACCCAAAGCACTTTGTGTATTCCAGTGCATTTTGTACACACAAAATTCGTTACACACCCGGAGGTGTTGGTGCACACTCCAAGCACTTTGCACACACAGAGGTGTTTGTACACCTAAAGCACTTTGCACGCCCAGAGATGTCTTGCATAGCCACTGAGGCATGCACAACTGTGCACACTCAGAGGTGTTGTGCTCACCTCATGCACTCTGCACACCCCAACTCACCATGCACACCTGCAGGTACCGTGCACACCCAAAATACATGCTTTGCACACCCCAAAAAGCCTTGTAGGACTAATGCACTTTGCACACTCCAATGCATTGTGCACACCTGCAGGTGCTGTGCACATCCAACACACTGCACACCTTCATGCATCTCGTACACCTAACGCACTTTGCATACTCAGTGCACACCCGTGGGTGTTGTACACATCCAAAGCTCTTTGCACACCCCAATCCACCGTGCACACCCAGAGGTGGCAGGCATGCCCCAAAAGCTTTGCACACCCAAAAGCACATTGCACACCCAGAGGTGTTGTGCCAAGAGCTCAGAGCACCTCAGATGCACGCTGGGGCCCTGCAGGGCTGTTACTGTTCCTCTTGAGATGCTTTTGCACACAAAACCATTAACAAATGAATTATTAATTATTATTAATAAGGTTAAGTGGTATCTTCAGCTGCTGAAAGAGATGAGGAGGGTGTGCAGATGGAGGTGAGGAGTCCACAACCACAGAGCTTTGGGCACCGGCTCCAGGGGAAGCTGCAGGCTAGGAATGCAGCACCGAAACACCACCAGGAAATGGGAATTCGTGCAAAGGAATTCCCCTTCATCTCCTTTCCATGTTGATCAGAGACCCCATTGGAGCAGCAGCACCGGCACATGGCGTGATGGGCAACAGCAGCAATTTGGAAGAAATGCACAATTGGTGCAATTCCCCCTTCGGTCCCCCAGCACTGAGCCAGGAGCCGGGGCAGAGGGGCCCACTGAGCATGCAGAGGGAGAGAAAAGAACCACCCCACAGCCCTTCACCTCAGGTTTAATTTCTCTGCCTTTTTGTAGCTGCCACTGTTTTATCATCTGCAGAGAGTTTGGTCAGAGCCCTCCGAGCTGCACTGCAACTCCTGAAACAGCCGTGACTCGAGATGCTCCTCACCATCTCAGGCTCAGGCTTTCTGTACATATACTGGCCTTCACAAACGGATGTTACAATTCTTGGTTTTAAATTACCATTATTATTCCCAATCATTTGTTTTTCTTCCCCGCTGCATCCAGGCAGTCTCCCTAAGGACCGAGCCAGGGCAGAGCCCCCCATCCCTTTGCTTTGTGGGGGTTGCAGCACCTGGAGCAGCTGCAGAGCGAGGCCATGCAAGCAATCCACCTTGCTTGGATTAGATTAGATGTGAAAACCACCCAGCACACAGCAAGGGAGCCGGATGGGAATACAATTTCCGCCCCATTCCCCCACCAATAAAACCGTCAGTTTGGATTGGTTTGCACCAAGCATCGAAGCAATTGTGAAGGATGTCAGAAAGAAATCACAACTCAGCTTACAGGCAACTTGCAAGCAGCAGGAGCTATAGAAAGGCTTTTGGACAAGCATCTGCATGGATTAAGGCTGGAATTCACAGCACCCCCTGCACCTCAGCACTGACCCCCACAATGCAAAACCAGTGCTGCACATGGAGAAAAAGTCACACAAATATCTCAGTATTACAGATGCTTTTGGGCACAGGAGGAGAAATCGGTGCTCAGATCTTTGGGTACGGCAGTGGGTGCATGAAGGAGCACAGCTATGGGGGCTTGCTCACAGACCCTCCTCAGCAGTGGGGCTGCAGAGCCCTGCAGTGCTGCCAGCGCCTGCACCAGGCTGGGAAGCACCGAGACGAGGAGGTTTTGAAAGATTAATGGAGTTTAAATGGGAACGTTTGGAGAGAAGATAAGGCTCGTCTGATAGGAAATCACACGGAACAGCCAGGGAGGCCCCAGGTCTGTAATGAAGTCCACTTAGTGCGTTACTCACTATAATGTGTTTCTTATTAAAGTCCTGTGCTGTGGACGTGGGTCTGCAGCCAACAGCCCCGGGGGGGGGTGGCATGGGGCCATTGGGACAGACTGCCATCCCCACAGCAGCCTTTTGTCCCCATCCTTTGTCCCCTGAGTCTGGAGCAGCGATCCCACATCACCCACCAGCTCCATTCCCCACAGCCGCACCCACGGGGACAAAAGACAGCAGTGGGGAACCATACAGATGGACAAAAACTTTTTTTTTTTTTTTTTTAAATTTCATTTAAATAACCGTTTTTTTCTGCATTAGAATGTGACATGCTAATCCACTGTGAAGCGTCTAATCTGGGGGATAAAGGGGCGGATAACACCAGTACACCCAGCTTGGCCGGTGGAGCGAGCAGAGGCAAGGTGGTAGCATCTGATAAAGGCGGTGGGATTAGTGCCGCAGGATCCCCGCATCCCACCCCACTCCTCCACCTCTGAGAAACGGAGATTTCCCCCATCTCCGCCTCGTGGTGGGGCAGAGCCACCCCGGGCAACGGGGCGCGTCGCAAAGCTGCTTTTCTCCCCCTTGCTGCGTAATGCAGGTGCAGGGCAGCCCTTCTGCCCCACCAAATATCCCCTCCCTCCCCTGCTCCCGGCAGCTACGGGGTTGCAATGCGTCCCATCGAACCCCAGCGCCTGGATACGGAACCAGGCGAACCCGCGGCACCTCCTGGGGCCAGGCTGCGGTTTGCATGCCTGGGATAACAGAGCTCACAATGTTGTTTTCTCCTCGCCTCCTCGGGGATTGGTTTATCTCTATGAATAACTCCATCCCGGCTTTGATCTCCTCTGCCATTAAAGCGTGACAGGCTGTGAAATGCGCTGCTGCCGCTGCTGTCAAATCCCCCATCCGCCTCCCTTCTTCCCCGCCGCCTCCGTGCTCCCTTGCTCCGGGGAACCTCGGTGCTCCCGGCCCGTGCCGGCGCTGCGGGATCGGACAGAGGGCAGAAACCGCGATGGAGCCAGGAAACACCGCTCTGCTGCCACGGTCCCACTGCTGTGGGGGACACAATGGCACCGAGCATCCCCGTTCCCCAGGTTGGGGGCACAGTGGTGGCATCCCGGCGCATGCTGCCTCGGGGGCTGATGTCACAGTTAATTATAGCATCCCTCATCCTCCTCCCCCGCAAAAGCGTTACCTGGAAGAGGGTAAAAAATATCTCCTGCTGAAGGAGGAGCTGGAGAGAACCCAAGGGCTCCTCCAACATCTCCAAAATCCACAGAAATTGGGACGGTGACCCCATGTCCCCAACTTGGGGACACAGCCATAAACTGTCCCCAGCCACAGGGTCAGGATGGGTTCCTCTGAGTTCTGCTATGCTTCTGGCTCTGACCACCCCTGGTCACCTTCATCCCTTTGAGCATTCACCCCCAGGCATCATTTGTCCTTCCCAGGAACAGCCCCAGAGTTCCGCCCCAGGTTTCAGCCAAGTGAGACAATGATGGAGTGCTTTCATTACAGCACCTCCCTCACCCTACTGCAATTGCTCCTGAAAAGCACAATGAAAGTCCCCTCCCACCACCCCCCGTACCATTAGACTGCATTAACAGCTTGCTCACACCAGAACCAGGGAGCAGAAGAAAACCCACCCTGACCTCAGCCAGCTCACACCTGCTCATCCACCAGGGCTGGCTCCTGTACCACATCCCAAACCCCCACCTCCCAAAACTGAACAGCCCAACATCCCCAAGCCTTCTCCCAGCTGATGCCTTTTAAAGCCTGGCCCTGCCCATGGTGCAGCTGTAGCTCATCTCCATCCAAATACCAAAGGGCTGTGACTGGTCCCTGTGACTGGCCCCTGTGGCTTGCTGGTTTCCAGCTCCTCGGTCCCAGCTGTATTCTCAGGATTTTTCCAGCTGAGACTCTCCAGGTTGCTCCCCAAAGACACAACCTTGCTCTCAGCCCTATGAAATTTCATCCTGTGGCTCTGGCACTTGTCCCCAAGGTCACCCCACGCTTGCTTGCTTTCCCTGGCTTTGTGTCTGGTTCTTCTGCTTTGTCCCCTTTATACAAAGGGCCCTTTGGGGGAATATTGAGTGTGGGGACACCTAGGGTGGACCCTCAGGTAACACGGTGCTGTCCCATCATTGTCCCAATGGCATTTGTCTTCCTGGCTGAGCCTTGGTGGCAGTCCCCTGTGCACGCCCCACACATTTCATCTCTTGCTCTGGCAGAGCTGATAACTTCACACAGGGATCAGAGCCGTTCTTCAGTGGTTTTCTGATTTCATTTGTTCACCTGCTTTGGGAATACCTGTGACCATGAGCTCAGAGGTGCACAGGGACCAGCAGCCATATGGGGAAGGATGCACAGCTGATGCAGGGGCTGGGGTGTGTGCTTGTTGCACCCATGCATCAGCGAAACCCCCAAGCCCGGCTCCTGTGCATGGAAGTGGTGCCACATGCAGAAGCTCCCCTCCCCTCAGGCTGCCGATGGCGGCTGCGGTGCTGGGATGGGGTTGGAGATTGCTCTGTGGTCACACTGGATGCTTTTACAAAGTGCTGAGCACAGGAAAAAAGCAAACCGCAAGAAGGGGCTGTGCTGCCGCAGGGCTGCAGGGAGTGGGGGGTGATGCTTTTGCTCCTGGATTCACCCAGCTCCAGCCCCACGCCTTCCCAAGGCTGCCTCCCAAATCTCATTCTGCACACCTGAACGCCGACCCTGGGGGTTCCCTGTGCCCCACATGGAACAGAACATGGGGCGATGCACTGCGTGGCTCTCCAGGAGGAGGCATCGCCCAAAACATGACAATGCCCAAATCCTGCAAAAAGCAGCGTGGGCTTGGAAGACACCCAACCTCAGGCATCACCTACGCTCACATCGCTGTCCCACTGTGCGGGGAGATGAGCCCATGGGGATGAGTGAGACCAGGATGAGCAACACAGAGCACTTGGGGACACCACAGCATCCTTACTGGCACCACCCAGATGGGCATGACGGCAGGACAGTGACACGGAGCTTTGGGCAATCTCTGGCTGCCACGTGAAGAGCTTGGAGACCCCGGTGAGCCGAGCAGATGGAGGCTGCGGAAACAGCCTGGCACGCGGCAGGACAGCATGGATGGAACCTCTGATCAGGCTGCCGGGGATGGAGGATGCAGCATACCAGGTGCCTGCACGCACAACATCCACGTAAACCCATCCATGCACCCCCTATCTGTGCACACCCGTCCATGCACAGCTGTGCACCCTGGATCTAGCAGCCCTTCAACTCCCAGCACAGCAGCGCATCCCAGAGCCAGCAACGTCTTCACTCCGTCCTACCAGCCGCAGCCGGGCTGCTCCCGTGGGAGCAGGAAGCCCGCAGAACCGCCCCTCGCTCCTCCCCAGCTCCTCATATCCCCTCCTCTCCAACCACCCCCCCCCCCCCAACCCGAGCAGCCCTCTGCTCTTCTTCTGCTCCTCTCCCCTTGCTCTGCGCATCACTGCACACCTCTCACTCCTTTTCCCTTCTCTTTCTCTGCTCCCAACTTTTCCCTTTCCTCCAACCCAGCCCCTCTCACCCACTCTATGAGGCACTGATTCACCACTGGAGACCCCCAACCTGCAGCAGGATCAGGACCCCCACCCCACACCTGGGACCCCCATTCTGCATAATGCCCCTCCAGATATTCTGCACCATCTCCTTCTCCAGCGAGGAAGCACCAAGAGATGCCACAGCAGCTGGGAGAGGAGAGAACGGAGCCGATGAGTTCCTGTACGGGCAGGAGGAGGAAGAAGAGGAGGAAGAGGAGGACACAGGGGCAGCCACAGACTTCGTGGCCTTTGCCAGCAGCTGCACACTGCACGGGCTGAGCCACATCTTCGTGGAGGGCAGCCTGGGTGCCCGGCAGGTGCTCTGGGCGCTGGCTTTCCTCCTGTCCCTCTCCGTCTTCCTCTATCAGGTGGCTGACCGCATTGTGTACTACCTGGAGTACCATCACGTCACACTGCTCAGTGAGGAGGACAGCCCCGAGATGACTTTCCCCGCCGTCACCTTCTGCAACATCAACCGGGTGCGGGTCTCACAGCTCAGCCACGAGGACCTGCTCTACCTCGCGCCCCTGGTTGATTACGAGCCCGGGATGGAGCTGGGCTTTGTCCCAGCCCCGTTCAGCTCTTGGGATGAGGATGAACCCCTAAATTTGCATGGGTTTTTTAACCGCACTTGCCACCAGCTGGAGGACATGCTGCTGAGCTGCAGCTACCGGGGCGAGCAGTGTGGCCCCGGAGACTTCGTGGCGGTGAGTATCCCTGTCCCACTGCTCTGGGGACCAGATGGTGGCACAGTTCTTTTGCCTGGCACTGTCATCTCCTGGCTCCTGTTGCCCCTTACCTGTCCTACAATCGCACCTTCTCCTCTCCCCTTTCCATTACCTGGGACTGCTCAGTATGACGAGCGCCGCGTTCGCAGCTTGGGATGGGGAAAAGCAAAGCCCTGGGCATGGAACAGGCTCCTGGAGGATTCCTGCTGCCTGTCTCCTGGCCCCATAAGGAGAGGAAAGGAACCAGGGAGCAGCTCCCACCAGCATCGTGTCAGATCAGCCACAACGGGTGATGCTGTCCATGCTTGGGGACAGGCACCCAGGCATCCTGGTGGTGTTGGTGTTGATGAGACACCTCCATCCTCATATCCCCACCACACCTTGGGATCTGGGCTTGGCACTGTGCAGCCTGCAGCCTGCTGGCCCCAAATGATCCCTTTGCCAGCGGCAGCTCAGCAGCATGGAGCTGTGCTGGCAGCTAGAGGTGAGAGCTGGAATGGGTAAGAGGAGAGGTGGGGGGGGTGTTGAGGATCTTATCCAGCCCCCATCTGTGGGACTGGAGGTGATGGGGCAGATACTGGTGAGGGCACAGGGCTGAGTGCTGCAGTCCTGGTGCTGCGGGATCAGAGTGCTGCAAATCTGCAAAGCATCTTCACTGACCTGCACCCACCGCCTTGGTGGGGATCTTGTCCTTCTATCAGGGCAAAGGCAGCTCCGATGCTAAGAGACCCCATGGGGCAGGGGTCTGGGTCTGGCTGTTCCCCAGGCTGAGCATGGCCGCATTCTGGGGTGGGTTCTGGCTCCATATCGTAGTGCCAGTGGCAGTCTGGGGCCAGCAGAGGGGCCCCAGCCTCAGCCTTGTATCCCCTCCCACAGGTGTTCACACGCTATGGGAAGTGCTACACCTTCAATGCAGGGCAGGACGGCAAACCCCGGCTCATCACCATGAAAGGGGGCACTGGCAACGGCCTGGAGATCATGCTGGACATCCAGCAGGACGAGTACCTCCCAGTGTGGGGGGAAACAGGTAACCCAGCAGCTTCTGGGCTGCTTTCCAGCAGCCTCCCAGTTCCACACCCCACAGGACCACATCCCCAAGGCTCCTTCCTTCTGTTTCTCACCACTTCAGGTCTTTGGCTTTCTTTTTTCCTCCTTGTCTATGCTATTTGCCATGGCAACTCCCTGTCGCTTTAGACAAGCAGCCATCACTTGTTTATAAATAGAGCCAGGCACTTTCCACACTGTTCTTTCCAAGCTCTGGACCACAGGGCTGGAGGGGACAAGGACACAGAGTGGATGGATGGATGGATGCATGGACATGTGAAGGAGTGAATTCACCAAAGGGAAGGGTGGGAGACAGGAAGAGTTTTCTACCTTCTTGCACCAGGGCTCAGCTCCTCTCTGCTCCTCTCTGCTACAGATGAGACCTCATTTGAAGCCGGGATCAAGGTGCAGATCCACAGCCAGGATGAGCCTCCACTCATCGACCAGCTGGGCTTCGGTGTGGCACCCGGCTTCCAGACCTTTGTGTCCTGCCAGGAGCAGCGGGTAGGGGCTGTGGGCCCTGCTCAATCCCTCCCACCCCCCCGAGGGCTGAGCCTCTGCACTCCCTGTCTCCTGCCCCAGCCTGGGATGGAAATGGGGTGCGGTGCACAAGGCTCCATCCCCTCACCATGCTGTGGGCAGCAGGGACATGTGCTTCTCTCCTTATCCCTGGCTTCCCTCTCAGCTCATCTACTTGCCACCTCCCTGGGGCGACTGTAAGGCCACAACGGGTGACTCGGAGTTCTACGACACTTACAGCATCACGGCCTGCCGCATCGACTGCGAGACCCGCTACCTGGTGGAGAACTGCAACTGCCGCATGGTGCACATGCCAGGTGAGCTATGCATCACTATGTCCCATCCCAAATCCAGTGGATGTGGTCCTATAGGAAACCTGTTCTGTCGCCCGCAGGTGATGCCCCTTATTGCACCCCAGAGCAGTACAAGGAGTGCGCAGATCCAGCCTTAGGTGAGGCTGCCCGGTCCCACGGGACTGAACGGATGGCATCAGGGTTTCCCACATCCGCATCTAAATCTCTCTTCCTGTCCAGATTTCCTGGTGGAGAAGGACAATGAGTACTGTGTCTGTGAGATGCCCTGCAACGTCACCCGCTATGGCAAAGAGCTCTCCATGGTGAAGATCCCCAGCAAAGCCTCCGCCAAGTACCTGGCCAAGAAGTACAACAAGTCGGAGCAGTACATCGGGTAACGCACCACAGGTATGGGGCGGCAGTGCATCTCTCCAGCACCACGACCTGACGCCGCTTTCTGCCCACGCAGGGAGAACATCCTGGTGCTGGACATCTTCTTTGAAGCCCTGAACTATGAGACGATCGAGCAGAAGAAGGCGTATGAGGTGGCTGGATTGCTGGGTGAGCACTGTGGGCTGGTGGCTGTGCTGAGGGCTCAGGTTGGCACCCTTCAGTGCGGCCCCATGTGCTGTCACCCCAGTCCTGGGGCACCATGGTGTGCACACAGCGTGGGTGCAGAGCAGAGCAGAGCAACCCCCAGGGTCACAGCAGCGATGAGTTCTGCCCTTTCTCTGCTCCATCCGCCACCAGTGCCCTGCTGACAGCTTTCCTCTCCCCCCCCAGGTGACATCGGAGGACAGATGGGGCTGTTTATCGGGGCCAGCATCCTCACCGTGCTGGAGCTGTTTGACTACGCCTATGAGGTGAGCCCCAAAACACTGTGCCTAATTCCTGTGGGGTCGACACAGCCCCCTCGGCACCACATCCCCCTGTCGGCTGGGGCAGCCCCCCATGGTGGGGTCCATCTTGGAGCTGAGAGCCATCTCCTGCAGGTGATCAAGCACCGGCTGTGCCGGCGGGGCAAGTGCCGCAAGAACCACAAGAGGAACAACACGGACAAGGGCGTTGCGCTGAGCATGGATGACGTGAAACGCCACGTGAGTGCCGGGCCGAGGGTCTCGTTGGGGGCACTGTCAGCATCTGGGGGAGAAGTGGCAGCAGGCACTGGTGCTCTAAGCAGATAGGGCTCGGTTCTGGGTGAAACCTGTGACCACAGCATCCCACCTCTGCCCCTGCAGAATCCCTGTGAGAGCCTACGGGGTCACCCGGCCGGCATGACGTACGCAGCGAACATCCTACCTCACCACCCGGCCCGGGGCACCTTTGAGGACTTCACCTGCTAACCGACGTCTGGATGTACAACAACCCGAGCTACCAAAGCCCTCCGGAGAGCTGCCCTTCTCCCAGAGGAGAGACACAGCCAGGGGACCTCGCTCAAAGCCACGGCGGGATGCGGACAAGAGCGGTGGCCTCAGATTTTGGGGCAGGCGGCCGGGCCGGGCCGCGCTGGCTCAGAGACTCGAGGAGGCTGCAGCCCAGCCGTGGAGCCACGCACAGCGGGCCGGGGCGCGGGCCTGCCCCGTCTCCTCCCCCTCGGCTCCCCTCGGCCTTTTTAACTAGAAACCCAGAAGCCAAGAAGAAGCAGCCTTCGGGCCGCAGAGTCTCCATCCACAGCCCTGTTCGTCTGTCCGTCCGTCCGTCCGTCCGTCGTCTCCATGCTCATTCTGCTCCCCAGGCTTCAGCCTGCGCCTGTCCCCGTGCCTGGCATCATCTCAGAGCCCCAGCAGAGCCCCCTGGGCCGTCTCTCACCACGACAGCCCTGCCTGGGCGCCCGCAGCCGCTCCATGTGCACAAAACGGAGCGGCTCCACCTCTCCAAAATGTCTTCCTCGGCCTCCGCCCCGGGGTTGGCAACGTTGGGCCACTGGGTGGAGGGCTGTGCCTTGGGGAACCGCAGAGGGCCTGCAGCCTGGTTATGGTGTAGGGCTCCGTTATGGCTTGGGGCCCCATCGTGGTGTATGGCCTTGTCACGGTGTGAGGCCCCGTTATGGTGTGAAGCTCCATCATGGTGTGGGGCCCTGTCACAGTGTGGGGCCTCATTGCCCTGTCACAGCGTGGCCTCTCTACCCCGCAGTCCCCAGGAAATCTGGGGTTCCCCCATGCAGCCCTCAAAACAACTGTCCTCGGGGAGAAAAGCCTAAGGAAATCTCCAGCTCCCCTTGGTACTGAGTTGGCTGGGCAGCCATAGGAGCCCCAGCATCAACAAGGGGACAGATTTAAGGGACACCCTCTGGCACACTGGCCACAGGGCTGCAGGCTCCCACCCCACTCCCAACCCCCAACAACGGCCACCCCTGGGGGCCATGAGCCCTGGGCACCATCGAAGCTCACGGCCCGGGCCCCCCAGTTCTCCCCATCGCTGCCCCCTCCCAGCAGTGGGGCCATTGGCCACCCTCAGCCCCCACACCAAGCAAGAGCCTTCCTGGGGCTGAAGTGCTTCTTCTCTTTAAGAGCTTTTGCAATAAGTCTTTTTAGTAGTTATTATTTCTAGACTTTTTTTCCCCCTTTCTTTTTTTTTTCCCCATTATTATCCTCATTATTATTATTTGCTTCCTGACCAAAATTAGGAACTGGGGGTCAGTCCTTTGTTATCCAGCAATCACCCAAAGACAAAAGGTTGGCCGCATCCATAAATTTTCTTATGGATTCTTCCTAATGTTTCACTGCATTTCATGTATTTATTTTCTTCCTTTTTCGCCCGTTAAAGCTTTTAAAGATGGGGCTGGGATGTGACCTTGAGGCTCGCCTGTTGGAACATACAACTTTTGGTTTGTTTCTATTATGCCATCTGCATTTTATATTTCTTATATATAATATATATGACTATATATATATGTGTACATATATATATATATATCTATACATGCATCATATCAGTGTAGATATCCATTCCGTAGCATCTAGGCCTTGTTCTTGTGCCATTTTTTTTTCTGTTACTGATCTCTGAATGCCTTCAAGTGTATAAAGTGTTGAATTCTCTCTGGTATCTGTACTATGTACACACATTTTCATAGGAAGCACAATAAGATGACAGATGCATTGTACATCAATACCTGCTACTCTTAACGACGATATAAAGAATGATAAAATTGATGAGCACCGAGCCTGTCTGTGCTGTGGGAAATGCTCCTCACTGAGCCCTGGTGCTCAGGTGGGCTCCAGCCCCACATCCCTGGTCCTGTTCCACCATGAGCACACCCAGTAGATGCTTTGGGGCTGGAGGATGGGAATCGACTTCTGCTCCCAAGCAGAGGGAGGAGGATTCACATCTGTGCAGATGCTGATCTTCAGCAGCTCCAACGCTTCCGTTTTGGGACAGATCCCTGAGGTCAGCAGAAATGCGTCACCAGCTCAAATATTACCTGGTTTTATTTTAACCAAGTTAGTAGCAGCTGTAGTACAAGCCATTTGTAAACAGTTTCTGTCCTTCAGATTTCTAGCTGCAAAGAACAAAAGTAGCATGCCAAATCCAGCACTGGGCATCCAAAAAAGCCCTAGGGACCCCATGGAGATTGAATAATAGCAAACGGGCAGTGGGCAGGGTATGCTGAAATGCCAAACTTGCTCCTGGAAATAGCAGATGGGTGGTGTGCATTCAAACTAGAAGAGACTTGCTGCTATTCCAGTCCTCCTCTGCCAGAGCTGGTGCTGCAAAGGCCACAGGGTGGGCTTTGAATAGGAACAGGATGATATAGCTAAGCCCAGAAGGGAGTTAATGAACCTAAATTAATTGCAGGCAGACACTGTGAAGCCAGAGCAGCTCACTATGCTCACTACCTCTGCAGTGGCACTCAGCAGCTCCTGCTGCAGGGGCAGGCAGCAGCTCAGCTCCACAGTCTCTTCCCCAGCTGCCCAAGAACGTGCTGGGTTCCATCCACTGCAACCTCACATCGCATCCTCAGCCTCAGCCTGAGGTCTTTGCTGCGGATGGAAGCAGCGTGCAAGTCACAGCCTGGAACAGCCTCGTAGAGGGGTGCAGGGACCCCAAAAGCAGCACAGACAGAGCAATTCCCAGCCCTGGAGCCTGAAATAGGTGAGGGATGGGTGCATGGACAAAAGCCAGACAGGACCCAACGAGAGCAGTGGACAAGTTGTACATTTTCTGACTCCAGGCTCCGATGTGCACACCATCCATACACCAGCAGAGCAAGGAACAAGGATCATTGCATTGCTCAGGATTACAGGGATGGGCTGCAAACAGCTGGCGTGCTGCAAGATGTGTGATGCGTGTAGAGTGTGCATCCAAGGCTGTTGGTGCACACTGCGCACGAGACAAGGAGTTAATTACACTCCCCAGGAAGCACCACTGACAATGCACGCGAGGACAAGGTGCTGCACGCCTCAGCCTGAGGTTGCTGGGAAGCACCTGCTTGCACACCGTTGATTGTGTGGCTGCTGAAACCCTACAGAGCAAGGATTAATCACGCACCATGCAGATAGTGGCAGCACAGATAGCATCACCTCCTCTCCTCCACAGCAATAACTCCTGGTTACCACTTGCTCTCTGCTAACGTTGCCAGCAGAAACAGGCGCTGGGCTATAATTACACAGCCCTGGATGCTGCTCGGCTGCCTGGAGCCAGAGCCACGCGGGCTGGGGAAGGTTTCAGCAGAGCTGCCTCATGCCAGCAGGTGCAGGAAACGAAGGTGCACGGGTAGCATTTCACTGAGCAGTGAACCAAGCAAACCCTCAGGCAGAGAGAAGGAGAAAGGACAAGTGTAAGGAGACACTGGGTTATTTTCCCCCCCGTTTCTTATGAAACACAGCTAATGACAGGGGACAAGGAGAACTGGCAACAGAACATCCCTGGAGAGAGGGAGCTGGGGCAACGCTACGCTCAGCTCAGGGATCTCTTAGGATCCTGCATTTTGTAAGTGTGGGTTACAGGAGTGGACAAGGGCTGAGCTTCTAGAAAGGAGCTCTGCAGAAAAGGACATGGGTCTTCTGGTGGCCAACAGGGTAACCATGAGCCAGGAGTGTGTCCTGCTGGCCAAGAAGGCCAATGATTCCATGGGGTGCACTGCACAGCAGGCTGAGAGAGAGAGGTGCATCTCCCCCCTACTCTGCCCTGGAGAGGCCACAACTGGAGCACTGGGTGCAGTGCTGGGCTCCCAAATTCCAGGCAGACAGAGAACTGCTACTGGAGAGAGTTCATCTCTCAGCTCAGCCCTTCCTTTCTCTCCCTCCCTTTGTCCCTCCCAGGCACTTCCCAGCCTGCCCAAAGGCTCCTGCCGGGTTTTAAGCCTCACTTGAAGTTGCTGCATCTGAACAATACGGAGCAGATAAGTTCCACCGCTTCTCCTCCCCATGAATATTTCATCAGGCAGCCAGGCGCCAAGGCTGTCGGAGGTGGCATTACATTAACTGCATGGACACACGGATGCTGAGACAACAGCTAATGGCTGTGCTCACAGCATCATCCTGTTTTCCATCGAGGTCAGGAAACACTGAATTTGGTGGAAAAGGTGCCAGCATCTCCCCACTTCTCTCCTCAGTCAACAATGCCACGCACTGTACAGGACAGCCTCCTAAATGGCCCATGATCGTCATTAATTGCTTAATTAATACTTGCGGTGTGACTGCTCTCTTAGTTTTTATTCATGTATTAATGCAGGCTGGATGCAGGTCCCTCTGGTCTATGAACAACCACATGGATGAGTGCCCTGGGGACAGGGAAAGTAATGCTAATACTTGCAAAAAGCGGCCTTTAATTCAGCGCTGTGCCTTGTGCAGCAGCTGCTGAGGGAGGAATCCCCCTCCGAGCATCCCCCAACCCTGAGCGAAGCAGTCCCAGACAGAGGAACCTGTGAGAATGGGGGACCCAGGGCACCCACACCCCCACTCAGTCACAGCATCGAGGCTCGATGCCATGAACACTGTCTCCCAGGACCCTGCACCCTCATATGCACCTCCCCATGGTCAGTGCACCCCCCTCCCAGGACACTGCCCCTTCCCACACCTTCTGCATCCCCCCCACAAATACCCCGTGGTCTCTGAAACCCCCAAACCCAACACCCTCCCATAGCCCTCTCCAAGTCCTCCGCCCCTCCCCCCCACGGCCCCTCCCCCTCCCACTGCCCTCCCCACTGCCTGTGCACCCCCCCAGCACCCTGCCATACCCCCAAGCACTCTCCTCTAGGACTCTATTCCCCCACAGTAGTGATCTTTGAAGCCCCCTAGGATCCCTGCAGCCCCCAGGACCCTTCACGCTCCCATACTCCCCCCCAGGATCCCCCGCACCCCCCAGGACCCCGTCCCTTCCCCCTCTCCAGGCCCAACTTCTCCTACCCCCCACCCCCCGCTCCCCATCACCAGCAGCTCCTCCCGCCGGCAGGGGGCGCTCTCTGCAGGAGGTGCCGCTCTAGGGCGGTGTCCGCGCGCACTCTATGTCAGAGCTCCGGTTCCGGTCCGCTCCCCTTTGTGCTGGAGAAGATGGCGGCGCGGGCGGGCTTCCAGTCGGTGACTCCCAGCGGTGGCGGCGGCGGGGCCGCTGCCGGGGCCGGAGCGCTGGGCCCGGGCACGCCGGGCGGGCCGGTGCGCATGGGCCCGGCCCCGGGACAGGGCCTGTACCGCTCGCCGCTGCCGGGGGCCGCCTACCCGGTGAGGCAGGGGAGGGGCCGGTGGGGGCGTGCGGGCCGCTGCGGGGCGGGGCGGGGCGGGAGGGAGCGGGGGCGGCGGGGACGAGGACGGGGCCGGCCCCCCCCCGGTGGGCACTGGAGCGGTTTTCTTTTTCCCCCCGCAGCGCCCCGGAATGTTACCGGGCAGCCGCCTGGCGCCGCAGGGCCCCTCCATGGGGCCGCCCGGGTACGGCGGGAGCCCGGCGGTGCGGCCCGGCATGGCGCAGGCCGGCCTGGACCAGGCCCGCAAGAGGCCCGCGCCGCAGCAGCTGCAGCAGGTGCAGCCCCAGGCGGTGCCCAACCGCAACCACAAGTAAGGACCGGGGGCAGCGGAGGGCTCCGGGAGTCGCTGGGGCAGCGGCGGGGGGTGGGAGCTCCGGACATGCCTGGGACAATCCTGGGGCAGCCAGGCTCGTGGGGCATCCTCGGGTGCCCCTTTGGCAGCGGGGGTTCTTGGGGCAATGGGTGTCCACTGGATGCTGCCAGGTGTCCCCAGGGCAGTGAGGGGTGTAGGATATCCTTGGGCATTCCTGAAATAGGAAGGGTCCCTGGAGCCATGGGAGCTCTCAGGTCTTCCCTGTGCTCCTCCAGGGCGGTGGAGGTCTCAGAACATCCTTGGGCATCCTCAGAGCAGCAGGGATCCTGAGGACATCCCTGGAACAGCAGAGGAGTCTTGGGTGCATTCTTGGCCATTCCTATGGTAGCAGGGTTCCTTAGGACAATCCCAAGGGCAAGGAGGAATCTCAGGGCATCCTAGGTCCAGGGGGTCTTCAGAGCATTCTCTGTGCATCCCCAGGGCAGTGAGGGTGCTCACGGCATCCCCAGGTGGGCGCAGACATGTTACTTCTCTCCCCACAAAGCCGTATGGGACAAGATCTGTGTTTCAGGGTGTGGGCAGGCACTGACATCAGAGCGAGTTGAGAGTCCTCTCTGAAGGGGCAGGCGCTGACTTGGTGTCATCTGCTGGCTGCTTATAGCAGCACAAAGCTTTTCTGTGTGCAGGGCCAGGCCTGGGGCTCTCATTGCTGCTTTTTGTTGGGTGGCTGAAAGAGACTTTGATGTTCTTGTGCAGCTTCTTCTCTGGGAGAAGGGAGATTCCAGCAGATAAAAGAGTAATGTGCAGCTGCTGGACAAGAGCAAGTTTACATTCGGTTTCTGGCAGTACAGTGTGATGCCTTGGTAATACTGGTAATGCTGAGTCTCCTAGAAAAGTCTGTCTAAAGCAAATTGAGCCATAAGCCCCTTTGGTTGCTCTGTCAGTGCTTCCTTTTCAGTGATGCAGCCCTGCTTTCAGTGCTTTCCTTGGGGATGTATTGTGATCAGCTGCTGTAGGGCTGAGAGCATTGCTGGTGCCATGGTCCTAAACCAGACAAACCTCATCTCCTTTTTTGAGGGTCCACTCTTAATTAGTACAGTGGTTGTCATTTTAATGTGTTCCTTACTTCACAGTGCTAAAAAGAAGAAGATGGCAGACAAAATTCTACCTCAGAGGGTGAGTGGCATGTGCATTTGACAGCCTCTGTTATGAGATGTGGGGGAATTGATGGAGATTAGCATTTTTGATTGGCTTGTGCTCTGCTGTAGATTCGTGAACTTGTGCCTGAGTCTCAAGCTTATATGGACCTGCTGGCCTTCGAAAGGAAATTGGACCAGACGATCATGAGGAAACGCTTGGATATCCAGGAGGCTTTGAAACGGCCCATTAAGGTAGGCAGGGGATGTTTAGAGATTCTTACTGTAATCAGGAGAGTAGGAGGGCTCTGAAGGTTGTGTCATATCCCTGTAAGCATATAAAGAACCGTAATGCTCGAGACTTAAGTGGGGGGTGGAACCAAGACCGCCTCTCTCTATGCTGTTTGTCCTGAGAGAGTGGATATATGAGGAAAAGAAGAAAATTAAGCTTTGTTTTAACAAAACATAAGCGAGATTCTCATCCCTTTCCTTCAGAATGAATACTGAGCTGATGCTTTTTCCTGCAGCAAAAGCGAAAGCTACGTATTTTTATCTCCAATACCTTCAATCCTGCCAAGTCGGATGCTGAGGATGGTGAAGGAACAGTGGCTTCCTGGGAGCTTCGAGTGGAAGGACGGCTGCTAGAAGATGTGAGTGAGACACCCAACCACAGAGTTGATTTTATGGATCTGGAATTGGCAATTGAACCAGTTTCCTAGTGTCTGGGAGTGTAGCTAAGGGCTTGATATCCTCCTTCATCTCTGTTTTCCAAGGAGTCTGATGGTGACGAGACCGAGAGCCCAACTCGGAGACCGATGGGTATCCCCATGGCAGAACATGAGTTATACAAAGTTCTTATAGCTATAAGAATTAATGGTGAGAGCCTATCAGTGGCACTTGTGTACCCTGGCTCTTAGA
The DNA here is from genome assembly GCF_951394365.1 of Tetrao urogallus. Lineage (NCBI taxonomy): Eukaryota > Metazoa > Chordata > Aves > Galliformes > Phasianidae > Tetrao > Tetrao urogallus. The sequence goes on along the minus strand of NC_136848.1, from coordinate 292,896 downwards.
AGCAGGGCACTCGCATTTTATGTAATTGCTGAGTAAGTTAATTCCTCCAAGCTCGTCTTTATCTCCAGTCTTTCACCATTTTTGACTTGGAACTTGATTTTCGAGCATGTATTGATGAATGTAAGTGTTCACAACTTAAAGGAACACTGTCGTACGCCTTGCCTGTGCTTGAGTCCTGGAACGTGCTCTCCTGACTCTCTTCCTTCCTGTGTTGCTTGCAGTCTGCTTTGTCCAAATATGATGCCACCAAACAGAAAAGAAAGTTCTCATCCTTCTTTAAATCTCTGGTTATTGAACTTGATAAAGACCTCTATGGCCCTGACAATCACCTGGTAGAGGTGAGCTTGCTTCTTTTTGCTGTATTATCTCTACAGATGGGTTGCTGTTCCAGCAGACTGAATTTGTATGTAATTAGTAACTTGTGAAGTGGGGTATTTAAGGCTTTAACAAGTGGCTGGGAGCCAGGGCTGAATTCTCTTGAATTCTTAGCTTTTCCACTGACTTGCCTGGGCTCTGAATAAATGCATTAACTCTTGTTTCCAACTATAAATGGGAATAAGATGAATCTTCTGTTGTGGGTGAGGTTGGGTGGCAAGCAGCAGGAGCAAAAGGAGTCGAGCGTGTGGGTGCAGCTAAATCCCCCTCCTGTTGCCCATATTCCAGTGGCACAGAACTGCTACAACTCAGGAGACAGATGGCTTCCAGGTGAAGAGGCCAGGAGACGTCAACGTGCGCTGCACTGTCCTTCTGATGCTCGATTACCAGGTGAGATGTTGGATAGCAGCGCTGGGCATACATAGCATTTGCTTTGCTGTCTCTGTGGCCATAAGTCCCATCTCACCTCTCCTTGCTTTTTCTTTCAGCCTCCCCAGTTCAAACTGGATCCCCGCTTGGCTCGTCTCCTGGGGATCCACACTCAGACTCGCCCAGTGATCATCCAGGCTTTGTGGCAATATATCAAGACCCACAAGCTGCAGGACCCTCACGAGCGGGAGTACGTCATTTGTGACAAATACCTCCAGCAGGTAACGGGATTTGTGGTGGGAATGAGCAACTGCTTCAGCTTTCTCTGGTCGGCTGGCAGCGGTCTCTGGCACAGCTTGCGCTCCTTGCCTTAGCCCTGTGTTTCTGTCACAGATATTTGAATCCCAGCGGATGAAGTTCTCTGAAATTCCACAAAGGCTTCATGCGCTGCTTATGCCTCCAGAACCGATCATCATTAATCATGTGATCAGGTGAGGCTTCTTGTTTCTAGAAAGAGGAGAGGAAAGGATGGATGAGTCTGGCACAGGAAGATGATGGGATGTGCTCTGACTTTTCCGTAGTAGTTTCCCTGCATTGCCTGCTGTTATTTCTTTACACAGAACTTTGACACTGTGTCCCTCTTTCACATTCACATTTCACTCATACTGCCTTTCATTACACGTGTGTGGGTAGAAATTTGCTTGGAGCAATCACTTAGTCCATATGCAGCAAAGACATCAATAAAGCCTTGCTGTTTGCTGTTAGAGCTGAAGCTGACACTGGCTTGACTTACCCCTTCTGGCAGTCCTTGTGCTGCATCAGAACAGTCACAATTTGATGTGATGGCTTCTTGAACTACTCACTCTTTCTGGTTCCTTTCTTGTGGATGCCCCCAGTGTTGATCCTAATGACCAGAAGAAAACAGCCTGCTATGACATCGATGTGGAGGTGGATGACACCTTGAAGACTCAGATGAATTCATTCCTGCTGTCAACTGCCAGTCAACAGGAAATTGCTGCTCTGGATAACAAGGTAAGAGCAGCTCCTTCAGATCTGCCATCCTCATTACCAGATTACCAGATAGGAGTGTATCTGTGGAGCAAGATGAGCTCTGAATGTGACAGTTCAGCTTTGCTCTGTTGGGCATTTGGAAGCTGGAGTAGGGCAACAGTGTTCAGATAGGTGGATTTACCCGAAGCAGAGTTTTAAAGCAAATGGTCAGTGGAAAAACCCTTGCAGCAGGAACCTGGGAGCTGTGAATCCTATCTGACAAACCAACCAGAGTATAAGAATTCACTTTCTCATCTTGGATCTCTTTATGTTTCTCTGACACTTTTCCCTATTCAGCAGTCCCAATGCTGTGCTTATCTCCTTCAGATCCATGAAACAATAGAGACAATTAACCAGCTGAAGACCCAGCGTGAGTTCATGCTGAGCTTTGCCCGAGATCCTCAGGGCTTCATCAATGACTGGCTCCAGTCCCAGTGCCGGGACTTGAAGGTAAAAGCTTTTCTTGTGTGGAAGGTGGATCCAGTCACATGCTTCCCTCATTATAACTAGCTCCCACAGAGAGAGAAAGGCAATTTCCTGCTCAGAAAGCAAGACTTGAACTGAAATCAAACATAAGGACTTGACCTGACTGAACTGAAGTGTCTTTGAGGCAAAGGGGGTGTAGTTTTGTTCAGCACAGAGCTTTCGTACTCCCTGAACTGCTTTGTCCTTTGTGCTTTCAGACGATGACTGATGTTGTTGGGAATCCTGAAGAGGAGCGTAGAGCCGAGTTCTACTTCCAGCCATGGGCTCAGGAAGCTGTGTGCAGATACTTCTATTCCAAGGTGAGTGTCCCCAGGCAGGGGTCCCTTCCAGACCCAGTGGCTTGGTGTAACTGCCACTTCTTGGGGCTCATGCCCTGGTGAAAAGGGGCAGTGTTAAGCCTCGCTTTCAGACACTGCTAGTGCATTATGATCCCCAGTTTGCTTTCAGCCCCATCCAGATGGGCCCTGTGGTACTTGAACACTGCGCTGCTGTCTGTGTTAATGCTGCAACTCTTCTCTTCCAGGTTCAGCAAAGACGGCAGGAGCTGGAGCAGGCCCTGGGAATCCGCAACACATAGGTCCTCATCTCCTCCCCATCCAGAAGGCATCAGAGCTGCTTGTGGAGACAGGGTGCTGCAGAGCACGCAGTTAAGGCTCACGTAACCACGCTGTGGTGCCAAGGCCTGCACCGTCATCCATCCTGGCATTGTCTGCTGGGGCAGCTCTACGACACCTGGGGTCTTCTGGGGTGTGGCAAGCAGACAGGCTCCAACAAGTACACACTTCTACCTGGTTTTCTTCCTGACTGTTGCCTTGTCAGTCCCAAGGCTTCCAAGAGCCTCCCCTAGACTCCGTGCTGCCTGTAGTGTCCCCAGTAGCCAGTTTGAATGCTGACTTTGAGCTCCTCTCAAGTTCAGAAACTCTTCCTCTTCCCGTTCCTCTTCAACTAGCATCTAGTTGTGGCACACATGAGACCTGACTGGGAAGTCAGGATCTGCTCAAAGGGCAGAGTTCTGTGGCTAGTCTGGTCTCTGCCTCAGTTAGTAGCAAGGTACCAGGAGATGGAGTGGGCAGGATGCTGACATACCTCCAGCCCTCCCCTCCCTCACTCGGAGGGGGCTGCTGCACTGGGCTGCCTCACAGGTCACTCTCCTCCTTGAGGAAGTTACTGGACTGCATAGAGAATTGTTTCTTCCCTTGTCCCTTTTTCCTTGTCCTGCTCCCTTCACGTTCATGAAAGACTGCCTTGAGCTGGGAATCACAGGGGAGATGAAGCATCGTCTCACTGCACAGATGTGGAAGTGCTGGAGAGCTGAGAAAAAGCCTCGGCTTATGGTTCCAGCAAGCCAGCTGGCTGCTTGCTTTCCCTGTAGAGGGAGGGAATGCAGCAGCTGCCCAGTGCAATTGTGCAGGGGCAGAGTACTGTATGCTCATTCCTTTGGGACTGTTATCACATGTCATTTGCTGTGGGGACCAGAGGCTCCTTCCTGTGGGTCTGGGAGTACGGATCCATCCCTTGGGAGTGGAGGAAGCCCCAAGCATGTATTGAGTTAGCAGATGTTTCCATGCTGAAACTCCTGTGTTTTTGAGTCAAGTTATGGATCAGGAATGTACAAGTAGACTTTTTTTTTTACCATGGGGAGTAGCAGCTCTTATGCCTCTTCATGGAATTATTTACTAGTGAACCAGGGGTCAGGTGTAAGAGAAGGACCTCTCTCAGCCTAGATCTCAGTACTTCTGCTTGGAACTGTAATGCAAATGGACTGTAAAGCAAAGTTGGTCGCGTTCTCTTGGAACAGCTGCGAAACCATGTTACTGACAGCCCTCCCCATCCCTGCACCCTGCTGTGGTGTGGTTGGGAAGGTTGCTGTGATTTTGGGAGCCCTACCCGTGTCTGTGTTCCCACATGTCTGTGAGTAATAGACCCTCCCCTTCTCCTTTGCCCCCTTTTGAAACTGCTCCTCTGTGGTACTGGGGTGAAGGTCTTGGTGCTGATGAAGCAGCCCAGTGACTCCTCAGGGTAGTTGCACATGAAGGATGCTGAACACTGCGTAGGCAAACATAGCTGTTGCAGAATAACTGCTTTTCTTAACTATTACGTTGGTTGGGTTTTTTTTTTTCCCATGGACCAAAACTTTTTTTTTTTTTTTTTGTACTGTATCCTTGTAGATGTCACCCAATTTTAATAAAAGCCTGTGAAAGAAGCTGTCCTCCTTCAGTGCTGACAGTACGCTTTCTCTCAGCAGCTGCCTTGGTGGATGACAACTCGTGTATTTGCCTGGGAAGGAAGAGGATTAATTTCACTTTTTAAACAAAGCCAGCTGGTTTAAGGAACTGCAGAGAAAATGTTCTTCCCACTTCAGCCTTTTGCACAGTGCCTTTCTTGAAAGGATCTCTGGCTGATGGAGTCCACTGAGCCTTGCCAGGGTGCTTTTGTGGTAAAAGAGCAAAGGATTTTGAGCAAAAAGGGAAATCCAGTGGCCAAGCTGCTGCTGAATGCTAGCCAGCCTAGTGCCCACACCGCAAAATTTGGAGAAAAAGGTTACCTGGATGTGTTAAGAGCTGTGCAGAAGGGACTTTGCCCTTAGGTAACGCTTTGCACAAAGCTTGAGGACGCTCATGAGATCCTGAGCACAGAAGCAAGGGCAGCTCCTAAGGTCAAGTAGTCAGGGCTGCTGCTTGCCGCTGAGGTTAAGGCTGGGTTGCGTTCTGGGTCTGCAGTCAGACGGTTCAAATTTCCTACTGGGGGGGGGAGGTGGAGGCAGGGGGGAAAGGCACTTATCGGGAGGAAAGAAAAGGCTTTGTACCGGCGGCTGCGAGCGACCTGAGCCGCTCCTCCTCTGCTCCGGGGTAGCGAGCACCGCGGCCGAGCCGGTGCCCGGTTCGGCGGGGCGGATCGGGGCGGGCGGGGGGCGGGCCGGGCCGGCCCCACCAGGCACAACCTTCAAATAGCGCCCTTGGGCTCCGTGCTGCGCAGCGCCCTGCGTCTCTGAGCCATGGGTGGCAAGAAGGTTTGCATCGTGGGCTCCGGCAATTGGTGAGCGCCCGCCTGGTCCCCAAATCCCAGCTGCCCTCCCGGGGCACTGCATCATTCCCGGTGCCTTGGGATCCCCCCGGTGCCGGCAACCCCGGTGCCCCCCGCCCATGGCTCCTTTCCTTCCCCCCCACCCCCTCCCCTACCACACAGGGGCTCGGCCATCGCCAAGATCGTGGGCAGCAATGCGGCACGGCTGGGTACCTTCGAGAACACGGTGAACATGTGGGTGCTGGAGGAGGAGGTGGGCGGCCGGCGGCTCACCGAGATCATAAACACCGAACACGAGAACGTCAAGTACCTGCCGGGGCACAAACTGCCCCACAACGTGGTGAGTGCCTGCTGGTGGCCTTTTGTGCACGAGGGTCGTGTTTTATCACCTTGATGACAGGTAATAAAAGCTGCTGTGCTGTCACAGCCCCATGTGCCAGCAGCGTGAAAGAAGGGGTGCGACGGGGCTCCTGCATTCCCGGTGATCTCGTGGCACACTTTGGGATGAGCTGCTGTCCTGGTTGTTCTCCCTGCCCACCTTTGCCCCTGCTCTGCCATCTCGCTGCTCTCAAGGCCAAGTGTTGCTGCCTCCAAGCTGGTGCGCAGGGAGCCAGGCTGAGCCTTTCGCTCTGCGGTTCTCCAGTCCCTCTAGAAGGGGAGCGTGGGGCAGTTTGTCCCCAAAACCCCCTGCTCCTCTTGCTGTGGGTTAGGGCAGGCCCCCCTCTACAAAGCCTTGGGGACAAGTTCCTGATGGCAGCTGTGTTGTGCAGGTGGCAGAGCCCGACCTGGTGAAAGCTTGCTCCGGGGCTGACATCCTCCTGTTCGTGGTGCCCCATCAGTTCATCGGCAAAGTCTGCGACCAGATCAAGGCCCACGTGAAGAAAGGTGCTATTGGGATGTCACTCATCAAGGTGTGAGCAGAAGCATGGCCAGGAGGGTGATGAGCTTTTCGAGGAGAAATTGGAGTCTTAGAATCTTAACATCATAGGATTTTTTGAGTTGGGAGGGGGGACCTTTAATGGTCATCTACTCCCCTGCAATTAACAGGTTTTGGGTTTAGAGCGGTGTACGTGGGGAATAGGGCACTGCCTTGCAGGGATTTGGAGGTATTATGGGGTAGGAATGGGTGAGGGCCCATGGGTGAAGAGTGGGGTGCAGCTGAGCATGGGGGGCTGCTGGGATGGCAGCATTGGGGTGAATGGGGCCAGGACTCCCAGGCCACAAGCTCATCTCTGTCCCTGGTTGTCTCCCAGGGGGTGGATGAAGGACCAGATGGGCTGAGGTTGATCTCAGACATCATCCACGAGAAACTGGGAATTGAGATGAGTGTCCTCATGGGGGCCAACATTGCCAGTGAAGTGGCAGATGAGAAGTTCTGCGAAACAACCATCGGTAAGGAGCCAACATCTGGATGCTCCTGACAGCGCTGACTTTGAACATCTGGCAGTCAGCCTGGCTCAAATGAATGGGGTGGCCACAGGGGAGACCCTTTAGGAAATAGTTCACTTACTTTCATTTCATTGGACTTCAAAGGACACTCACCTGGGCTTGTGTTGCTGCTAGCCAGGGCTGCTTCAAAGTTCACCTGGTGGCAGTTCCTGACATCCTCCACACTGTTTGTGAATCGCACACAGCAGCCAAAACCAACAGAACTGTTCTCTGGGTTAGAAGTTACAAGATTCAAAGTGCCTGTATTTAAAACAAAGCAAACAAGCCATGCAGGAGGCTGGAGAGGAGTAAGCAGAGCATGCTGTCACTGTGAACACGCAGGGACGCTCTGGTGCAGGGCACTGCAGGGAGAACAGCAGCCTCCAAACCTAAATTTTGCAATCTCTGAAGATGCCTTTAAAAGCGGACGTGCCAATTCTGTGGTAGGGATCATCCCTGTCTTCTGGGAATTCCAAGTTTGAACCTTGGTTATCTGCCAGGCAATGTGTGCTTGGCACTCTGTGGGCCTGCAAATGTTTAGCCATGTCCATCATTTGGGCAACGGATTCCTCTCGCTGCACTGAATGCAGCAAGACCACGTGGGTGGGTTGGAATGCAGTTCTCCTTTAGGGTCTGCTCCATTATCTTGTCCCTTCTCTCTCATTAGGCTGTAAGAATGTACAGTATGGGCAGATCCTGAAGGAGCTGATGCAGACACCGAACTTTCGGGTCACAGTGGTGCAGGAAGCTGACACTGTAGAGATCTGTGGTGCTCTGAAGGTGGGTGAGCTGCTCACTGTGGTTTGCAGGGCTTGAGCTCTGCAGGGAGCACGGAGTGATCTCTGGATATCACACTCCAGCTTGCAGAGACAGCTGTGCAGAAGGCCTGGCTTTGGAGGGAGCTCTGTGCATGTCCTGCTCAGCTGCTTGGAGAGTGGTGGTGACCAGACAGGCAGGGGCAGGCAGCAGTCTGTTGATGGCATCACCACTGGCACCTGTGGATACAGCAGTGCCCTGGGCTTTGCTGGGAACACATTGCTCTGTGCTGTTGTTTTCTAGAACGTTGTGGCTGTAGGGGCTGGTTTCTGCGATGGTCTTGGCTTTGGAGACAATACAAAGGCTGCTGTTATCCGTCTGGGGCTGATGGAGATGATTAACTTCGCCAAGATCTTCTGCAAGGGCCCCGTCACCCCTTCCACCTTCCTGGAGAGCTGTGGGGTCGCTGATCTCATCACCACCTGCTACGGTGGTCGCAACCGAAAAGTGGCCGAGGCTTTTGCCAAGACTGGGAAGGTGAGCAGAGCAGGGAGCAGCAGCAAGGGGAGCCTGAAACCTGCAACAACGCAGGGCCAGATAGCACCAGGGTATTGGCCTTCACTTGCCCAGTGCTATAACCCAGCTCCAGAGAGTGAACATGGGGTACTGGATGACATGGCAGTGTCCAACTCCCTCTCTGTTGGGTTGTTGTAGTCTATTGAGCAGCTGGAGAAGGAGATGTTGAATGGGCAGAAGCTGCAAGGTCCCCAGACGTCTGCTGAGCTGAATCGCATCCTTAAAACCAAGAACATGGTGGATAAGTGAGTGATCTCATCTCCCTTGTTTGCTTTTTTGAGGCTAGGTTGGGGGTGGAATTCCCCCCCATCTCCCTCACTGTCTGCACTGCTCTGGTGAGCACTGCACTGCCTGCACCCAATGAGCTGCTGCTGCCCAGTGCACGAGGTGCTGTGACTCTGCTCTGAGAGATTGCATTGGTCTGCCCGTAGGTTCCCCCTCTTCACAGCTGTCTATCAGATCTGCTATGAGGGCAAACCTGTTTCTGACATCATCAAGTGTCTCCAGAACCACCCTGAGCACATGTAAATGGGCTCTGCCTGCACAACCACGAATCCTGTTGAGAGGAGGGATGAGCTCCCACCTACACCACCTTGCTGCTGCTACAGCTTTGCGAGGAGTCCAGACTTCTGGGAGCCTTTGCAGATCACTGCAAAGGCAGAGGTTCCCCTGTCTGAGCCTGGCATCTGCACGGAGGTACCTGCTGATCTCCTTTTTTCTCTGAAGGGCTCGTTTAGCTTCTGTTGCTGCCTAGCTCCTGCCTTGAGTGGGGCTGAGCGTCTTCCTCCTTTCCCTTTCTTTTGCTTTGGTGGATTCAGTTCTCAGAGAGACTGTTAGGTCGTCGTGATCGATCCAGGCTATGCAGGAGGCACTGCCTGGCAGGTCAAGCTTTGCTATTAGCCCCGTGGGGCCTCTTGGCATGACACTAGCTCTTCCCTGCTTGCTGCTGTTGCTTTTGTCTTAACTGTCTCACAGAGGGGCTGCGTCAGTTCCTTCCAGGATCCACAAGAGACTGAAGCTCCCGAGGACTTTCAAAGGAGCTGATCATCACTCTTCTAAGAACCAGCATATAAAATAGCTCTTTGCCCCCTGCCATGTGCAGCTTCCTCAGTCACCACCAGCTGCTTTTGCTGCACAGCACAGCCGGCATTTTGCCTGTGTGAGGGCAGCTCCAGAGAGAGCCCTTGGAGTTCAATGATTTCACTTTTTGTTCTCACAGCTGACCCTGGCCTCTGACTCCTTTTGTCACTGATCTGCCTGTGCTAATTCTGTGCCTGCTGGCTGTCCCTGGCCAGCTCTCCTCCCTCGTATCAACTTGTTCTCTGGCTGGCTTTGGCAATGCAGGGACCAACTGCCCCGAAGTCTTTCTGAGCAGCTGGCAGGCTGCGTAGCCCTTGGCAGTGTACCTGATAAAGCAGTTGGGCTGTTGCTCTTAGAGGAATGATCCACAGCAGCTTTTTGCCTTCTCTCTGGCTTGTTCCACTATCTGCCTTAGGCTGGCCTCTGCTTCTCTGTGTGCGTTTACAAGAGCTGAGAAAGCAGGTTCCACGCTTTCCCTGCTCTTCTGAGACTGCCCACGGGCAGGACAAGGGGCAGCAAAGGACGTGATCCACAACAGGTACAGAGAGCCCTCCCGCAGCACAGCAGGGGACAGAGGTCTCATGCCTTGTGCTGTGCTTTTGAAACTTGCCCCTTGTCCAGCTGGCTGCTAGATGCCCCTCAGACACTGACTCTGGCTTGCTGCTGCTGTCGCTCAGGGCACCGTGTCCAGTGGCTGGCTGTTCCCATCCGGGGCAGGCTAGAGCTGCTGCAGGTCTTGCTGAATGCCCTCAGGCCAGGTCCGAGTGCTGCAGGTTCTCTGATTGGCAATGAACTTCATGAATGTGTAAAATTATAATAAATTTGGAGAGGGAAGGGGAGGCCGTTCACTCTGTGGTTCTGGTGCATCATTATCTTTGGGTTGGTGCCTGCTGCTCTTGCTAACGGTGCAGATGAGGGCAGTGTCAGTTCGTTCCTGGGGATGCAGCTTTGTGTGCTGTTCCAGAAGTGAGTAATAACACACGGCAGGACAGTACTGGGTGAGAACACAGTGCAGCATCCCACTTGATTTTTTTCAGCAGCAGTTCCAGCACTAAGTCTTAGCTGAGGGCTGCAGAGTGTTGAGATTGCACTGCTGAGCAGGGTACAGAATCCCAATCCCACCTGGGGCCTGCAGGAACCAGGTCAGGATTCCGCTGTGCTACCCCAGCCCTCCCCTTCTCTGCTGTTTCAGTTCCTTGGGACATTCTGTGCAGTTTTATTCATTTCTCCCCTGCCTAGTCACTGTCTTTCTTTGAAATGCATCTCACACTGAGTGACCTTTCCAGGCGTGCTAGCTCTCCGCTCACCCTCTTGCTAGGGGAATTTAATCTGCTGGCACTGCAGTTGTTTCTGTGCCTTTTATTAGACGTGCGTTCTTGGTGGCACCCTACGACCTTTAAATTCAACTGAGCTGAAAAGCACACAAAGTAGCCAGCTCTGGCTTTCTCTGATGAGGAACTTTTTTAGCAAGGTTGGAGGGAGGATAAAGGAAGCCCAGTGTCTCCTTGCAGGGCTGGCACGACATCTGCTCCCCTTTGTCTTGATGGGCTTCAGGAATCCCACTTGAGGCTCGTGCAGTGTGGCTGAGCTCTCCTTCCTTGAAACATTGCAGCTTCTCACCTCAGTTTGCTGTTGCCAGCACCTGCAGCAGGATGCAGAGCTTTGTTCTGGACTGGAATTCAGCTGTTAACCCATCTGCTGTGGAGGTGCATCACTCCGAGCAGTTATTTCTCTACTACTGTGCCATTCCTGCAGGCCTTGAAGGCCCCAGCTCTCACCTGGGGGTGCTCCGTGTCCCCTGCTCTCCAGCAGCCCACGCCTCACACCAGTGTTGGAGTTCACAAGCTATAAAAAGTCTTCCCTTTGCCATTTGGAGTTATGTTCTGCAGTCTCAGCACATCTGCGTGCTGCAGATCCTGCATGGCTCAGGGCTCTGCAGCCTGAAGAGAGAGCAGGGCTTGGGACAGGGCACAGGGACAACTCTTATCGTCCTTCTGGAGAAACTCCTCAGGTTGGGAGCCCTCGAGGGGGAGAGGCCCAGTGCCCCCCTCAGTGGGGACTCCTTAAGCTGAAAGCCATCTCCTCCAGGCCGCTGGTCCTCAGCCTCGCACAGGGCCGCTTTCCGCTTTTAGTGAGCAGAGGCACCTCAGGGTGCTGAGGATGGTGAGGAGAGCCGCGGGGAGCCGCAAAGCAGGGCAGCGCAGGCCCCGGTGAGCGGCGGCCGGGATGCAGCGCGGGGAGCTGAGCGCCTGCGGCTCCGTGGAGGTGAAGGAGCGGCCCCGCGAGGGGGCGCTGTGATGCCCCCTCCCGCCTCGGCGTACTGCATCTCCCAGCAGGCGGTGCGGCTTGACGTCACCCTCTCACGTGACGCTGGGGGCGGGGCGTCGGGCGGAAGCGCGGCCCTGAGGCAGGCGCGGCGGCGGAAGCGGAGCCGACGGGCTGTGGTAAGCAGCGGGACGGGGCGGGCGGACGGAGCGCTGCCGTGTGTGAGCGCCGCGCTGTGTTGCAGGAGAGGCCATGGTGTCCGGCAAGCAGCTGGCTGATTTCGGCTACAAGGCCTTCTCCGGTTCCATGATGCTGCTGACGATGTACGGCGGGTACCTGTGCGGCGTCCGGGCCTACCGCTTGCTGCAGAACCGCCGCGCCCGGCAGGCCTCGGCCGGCCCCGAGAGCTGAGGGCGGAGGGCTCGGTGCCGCCGCGGCGCCGAGCTGCGCTCTCGGAAGGGCCCGGAGCGCAATAAAACCACGTGGAAACGCCCGAGTGTGGTTGTGCGGCTGTCTGCGGGGGGAACGGAGAACGGGGATCTCAGGTCAGCACCCGCTGAGTACCGCGGGGAAGGGACTGACGGTCACAGCCGTAGGGGTTGAAGGGCCCTCTGAGCCCAAACCCCTCCGGCAGGTTGCAGAGGAAGCATTCCGGTGGGTTTGGGTCTCTCCAGAGGAGCCCCCCGACCTCTCTAGGCATTGTGCGCCCGGGTTTCCTCAAGGAAGTTTTTCCTTCTGTTCAGGTGGAATTTCTCTGATTCCTGTTGGTGCCCGGTGGCCCTTGGTCCTGAAAAGAGCCTGGCCCCGTGCTCCTGCCCCCCACCCTTCAGACGTTGCTGAGAGTCGATCTGATCCCCTGTTGGCCCTCTCCCCCACCTGAACAACCCTGGGGCTCTCACAGCCTGTCCCCACTAGCTCTGCAACCCCCGCAGGGCTCTCCCAGCAGTTCCCAGTCTGCCCAGAACTGGGCCCAGTGCTCCAGCTGCATCCTCCTCAGTGCAGAGGAGTGGGAGAATCTCCATTACCCTGCTGGTCCAGCACTGTGCAGTGACTCTACCATCCCATTGGCCACCAGGGCACACTGCTGGTTCACAATCATCCTACTGACCACCAGGACAAAGTCACTGATTTCATTTTTTTTAAATTAACAAAGTGAAACATAGTTCTGAAGTGCTTTGTTGGTTTTGTTTGTTTGTTTTTGTTTTGTTTTTTAATCGAGATAAGAGTAAACAACAGTATAAAACGGTAACAACTCAAGAAGTTCCCAAAATTCTGCTCGTGACTGACATGCAGGTCCTCCATTGCCCCCAAGTACCATCGAGTAAAAAAAGAAGCATAACCCACAGTGTGGCTGCTTTTCCAGCCCAGTGATTTCCTCCACAAAAATTGCAGAATGAGAGCAGCACCATTCTAACTTCTGTCCTAAAACACAGTTGAGCAGGACCGAAACCCCTCATTATGTGGAAAGCTAAGAACAGCCCCCAGCATTGGTCTGCCCTCAAGTTCCTCGCTCAGCCAACTGCATCCAGTAGATCTAGAAATGTCTTCAAAACCACAACTTGCAAAAGAAAAAAAAGATTTAAAAGGTACATATTGTGATACTTGTCTTTGGGGCAATAATGAATCCCCTCCCCTGTTTCAGATGGCTGTCACTGAGGCTTCAGAGGGGCTTTCAGCACCAGAAGAGGCAGCAAATGCTGGCCTGGTCCCTCTTGAGAGCAGAGTTAACAAGCTATAGCCTCCTTAACACAGAGCACCCCAGAGAAGCTGGAGCAACTTTTCTGTTGTAGCACAATGCAACGCAGAGCTTAGCTGTAGCACAAAGGGATGAGTCTGCTGCAGCCTGTATGTGGGCAGCAAAAACCAGGCACTCCCCCTGCTCTGAGCTGCTTACGGAGTGCCTCAAGGAGACGATGCTGACCCTGCGTTCAATGAGCCGTCATCGCTGGCAGTGCATTCACCAACCGTGGCCAGTTGAGCCCAAACTCATTCCACCTTGAGTTGATCCCAGTACAAACCAGTTTGTCAAATACAAAGATACCTCTGCAAACGTCGATGGGGCTAAGATTGAAGTACAAAATGGCTTAAAGTGAAATCTGCAGCTTGCTCTTTGCCCTAGTAATTGGCTTTCTCCCTTCTGTCATGCCAAGCCTTGGACTGGTCTGGATTGTGCCCGTTTCAGATTTGCTGGAGGTTTCTGGGGAAGGGGTATCTTGATTAAAAAATCACTTGGGAATGCAGAGTTCAACACATCTAAATATGTAGAGACAAGTTCGTGTTTGCTCAAGGCCAACCCAGGGCCTTATTCCTCCTCTGTCCACTGCCCGCCGGCCATGTGGCCGTTAATGCGGTTGGAGCCATTGCTCGAAGTGCTGAAAACTCCTTTTGTGCTGTTGGACGTCACATCCTCCTCCTCAGAGCTGCTTTCTACATCGCTGCGGTCATCTTTGGATACCTGAACAATGCAAGTGAGATTTGGTAGTGGAAAGGGGAGAAGTTGGTAAATTCACAGAAAGTTACAGCAGTAGAAGGTTGCACGGAAGGGATTAATCAGCCCCAGTGACAACTGCCTTCTGCACTCCACCCTTATTAACTTAAAAGCTTGAAGAGCCTGTCATCACATGCAGAACACAAGACAGACGTAGAAAAAGACAGCTGGGAATGAGAAGCTCTGCTTTCTGAACACTGTACACTGTGAGGCACCACGCTTCACGCTCATCACATCAGAGGATGTTAGAGATCTTGGCTTCCAAGAGTTGCATTCTAGACTGGTTAAAGGTTGCTTTTCCAGATAAATTTGTTTTTAATAATAATAATAGTAAATCTTCTCACACCATAACAATCAGCAAATACAATGACAAAATACATATCTATCAGTTCTAGAAAGAACACTTTGTCCTACAGGGACTGCCTTTGATATTTTAAAAATTAACCAGCTATATTTATCACATTGCTGTTTGCACAAAGTGCCTCCCATTTTCACTGCTTGTCGTTCATCTGTGAGAAGTCATTTATGAGGAGGAGCACAGTTGGGCAGCAGGCTGCAGAACAGAGACGACAACGTAACACCAGCCCAGGAGCTGAATTCCCCTCAGCCTATCGGGAACTGCCCTATGGTTATGGCTTTGGCTGCAAGGTGACTACACAGTCAGCCAATACATTTTTATGTGGGGCTTTGAACCTTTGGAACAACCCTCAGGCACAGCTCTGCTTCACATCGCTGCTACCTGCTGTGGGAGTGCCATGGAAATGCAGTGCACCAGGACACAAAAGAAGGGACCATAAGCCAGGCCCCAACTGCAAATAAGCACCTTGGTCGCTGGCTGGGCTCCAGAGCTGTAAACTCACCATTGCCACCTGGATGCACAAATGGCTCCTGCTTTACATCCCCTAGGGCAGGCTCTCCACACTTCTGCCTGCAACTAACAGCCCTCATTCACCTCACGTGCAAGCACTTTGTGGGGAGATTGCTTTCAGGTGCTTCAGAAATTGATCCTGCTCTGCCTGTTCTGTGCCTGGGTTCTGGCTTTCAAACAGCACCTGGTGGGAAGGTTTCAGCTCCAAGGAAGATGTGGCAGAAAGCCAGATAATGATCTCCAGGATAGGTTTTGATGGGCCTGTTGGGTGTATTTGCTTTTGTCTGTAGCCAAAACTTCTGGTACCTCCTCCTGTACTGGAAGTTCAAAGGGTCACTGGAAGGAAGCAGAGGTCTCACTCTACTTCCCACAACTGCTTTCACAAAAAAGACTGCTTTTCTGCTGTCCTCTTTCACTCAGCAGTGTGTTAATGAGCACTACAGACATAGACATCAGAGTCTTTGTGAGCCTACAAATCATACAAGTGAGGACATCAGAACAAGCCACAAAACACTGCTCAGACCTTTGGAGAACCTGCATTTTAAAACTGGATCAGGGCCAGCACTGCATCAGCCAGGGAAACAAATGTTTTAAGGGAAGACATCACCCAGCTGAAGCCCCAAGACCAGAGCTTTGTGTTCCCCTCAGCCTAGAAACAGGGTAGAAACAGAAGTACAGATCACACTTACATGCAAAGGATGAAACTGTCCAGCTCCAATCTGGCACAGCAGAGGAAAAGGAGTGAGAAAAGAGTGAAGAAGACAAAGCTCAGAGTCCCTTCTCTGGCTAGGTCACCTGGACAGGAGAAAAGCAAGGAAAGGGAAAAGACACAGACCTGAGCTGTAGGAACAGCTGCATAGAAAATAAGAGCCTCGCAGTAGCAGCTGTGGGGAACAGATGACAAACTCCTGTGCATGCTCTAAAATACATTTTCCCCTGACAAACACTGTCATAAACAGATATGTATTTCAAGGTTACATTTCATGTGTGGGCAGCTAAGAAGTCAAACACAAAGTATAGCTGTAAGAGAAACTCAGATCAAGATATCAGATAGATGACAAAAAAGGCATTTGTGCTAGCAAACCATCTGTTGCGCTCTGGTAGATGCAAAGGAAGTGGCTTCTGATGGGCTGGCTGGGTGTCAAACAGTTCCTAGGCTGCTTGCCCTGTCTCATGCCTCCAGTTGAAGTGCAACTTTTAAGCCTGGCAACTTAGGCTACAGCCCAACATCAGCACTGTTGGCTCTTAGGATAACATCTGCCACTTACCAGCTGCTGGAATCTCAACCCTCCCCCTTCCCAACACTCCCCTCCTCCCTCCCCCAGCTAAAATTGGAATACTTGGAACTGGAGCTAGACTGCACCCCATTAGCCCAGTGACAACCAGCTTGCTCTCCAGTACTTCTGAGAGTACTGGAAACTTTGCCTCTGCACCTCAATGCCTGGCTCCCACCGGCAACCAAAAGCCATTCACTGCTAAAAGGGAAGATGCATAATTCTCAGTGCAACCCAAGAATCAGCAGATGTTGGAAAGCTAGGAGCTGAAAGACATTCTAAATGATTATTTTAAAAAGAGCTTTCTACCACCTTTAACTCCAAACAAAGCAACAAGCAGTCATCATATCTCAGTGCACTGGAAAATGGTGGTGTTTCCTTGCATGAACAGAACAGAGAGGAAAGCATCCCTGCCTCTGTATGTATTTGGCAGCTCTGGTCTGCAGAGCAACCAGGGTTAAAAAAAAGAAACCAACTGCTCTACAAAGCAATCATTATGTAATTACCTTGAGAACTAGCACCAGCCCTTGCTAATGGCTCCATTTCTCTTAATTCCTTCACAGAGCTTGTAGAAAAGGGGACCCAAACCAGCCCCCAACACCTTACCTTTCCCCGCACGAGGGCCTTGTAGGCAGTGCGAACGATGAGATAGGACCAGATGACATGCAGGATCTGCAGGGTTACCAAAAGGCCATTGAACAGCCACCAGGAAGGATAAGGACCAATCAGTTCCCAGCTTTCGAATAGCGTTGTATTCAAAATCCTAAGAGATCCAGAAACACATTACAGATCGGCTGTGCTGGTAGTATGGCTTCCAGCTCTCCATTCAGATGACTGGCCAGATGCACAGCAGTGTGCATCTCACTTAAGCATCTGTTGCTTTGCTCCTGTCAGAGCGGTGATGCATCTGATCTCTGGCCAGAGTTAGGAGACAGACTAAATCCAATTAGAAACACTGGAACTGAGCAACAAACAGGAGAAGACGTGAATGTTATGCTGTTTGGTTACGCATACGGATCTGCTGCCAATTTCCTTCTCAACAGAGTTTATAATAACTTTACAGGAAGTGATGTCAAACTGCTCTGGTCACTAAAACAACTGTTAACACATTCATCCTTCACCCATTTTTAAAAACCATGCAGATTTTATTCCTAGTTGGCCTCTCTCCCTTCCCTCCTAGTTTTAGATTCCTCCTGCCAAGCTGGAAGACAACAAACTGCTTCACAGACAAAGCATTTTGGTTTCTTTCAGGACTGTTTTGCTGTTCTCATCGCTGGAAGTTCTTGCCAGCACTTAAGTGATGTATTAAACAATTTAGATTTCGTGAAGTAGAGATGCGTGGAGAGACCTTTAAAGGCACCATTAGTTTTGCATAGCTTTTAACATTTCACAGGAAAAGAGAAACAAGCCTGTCAAAGAAGAACCCAAGGCCCCAAAGTGCAGCTACAGGAACAGCTAATTTGTGGCCAGCTTATTAGTGAACTGTATGCAGCTCCAGAGGTCTTGCAGTGCTTTACACTGCTAAACAGGGAAGTGAATATACGTGAGCTGAACTAGTATAAGGTCTGCAATACCACAGCAAGCTTGTCAGATTTCTCTGTAAAGATGAGGAGTTACATTACAGCCAGTGGAAAACACATTAAAGATTCACAGGGCTGCTGAGTAATAGCATGATGCAAGAGCATCACCTCACAACAGACTACAGCAAGGAGAACAATGACAACAATCTCATCTATCAAGGGAAAGAAACTCTGCAGACTTGAGTACCAAAACCCTTCCTTATCTTGATTCCCTTGATGCATTCGCTGGGAAACAAGAGCTTTAATTGCAATTCTGATACCAAGACAAATTTTCTGTGCACTCTTTCAACAGGAAGAAGGTGGAGAACGTAACCATGACCACCCTCACTGAGCCTGACCTACTGGGTCAGCAGAGAACTTCATTATAGAACAATTAGCTATAATCTGTTTAGGGCTGCACCTCACATAGAAGAATCTTCAGACCTATTTCAGGCTCTAAACAGTCACGACTCAAGGGCAGGACGCAAGAAATCAAAAGCAGCACTGATGACTAAGCCAGATACTCAGAAATTAAATTTTCTTCAAGAAATTATGCCTCTTCTGTAACCATTTCCAAAACTTCTCAAGTCAAGAGAAGCAAACAGTGTTCTGAGCTATTCAGATAGCAGCTGATTGTGCTCCACTAATGAGCACTGTCATCACTTTACAGCAAGAGAAAGAGAGGCCAGCTGTGTGTTAAGATTCCAGTCACTTCTCACACTCTCTCTTACTGACTGCTGAGAGGTTTCTTCATACTCCTGTTTAAAAGCACTGCTCCACACAGCACTTGGATTGTCTGCAACCTCAGGCTGCCGTAAGGGACATTCTGCACTGCTTGCAAGAGGTACAAATGCTTTTCTTAAAGGACTGAAAAAACAAGACCTTACAGTTCAAGGTGCTTACCAGAATGGATAAATGCCCAAACGTGTAACAATGAACACAACACCAAAGAGCATGAAGAAGGCATCACAGAGACGCTGGTACTTGGCATAATTGGCTAACTTTGCAGCCTAGAAGAAATGAGAAGCATGAGAATATTACTCCCTTTGTGCACTCATGTAATTACCAGGCTATAGAACTCCAAAATCCTCAAGACATCATGCTTGTAAGGAGTTAGGAATACTTAGGGATTATTCTCAGCACGACAGCAGTTATGAGGAAAAGCTGACAAAGCAGGATCAGCAACGCAGATATTACAGCATGTTTAATGCTGCTCAGCAAAAATGGGGAAGTCTGCTTGCTTCCCTGAGAGCACCCCAGCAGTAGGTACAGAAAGACTGAAAAGGAAACTTACCTCTAAGAGAAAATCAGATGCATCATGGAGACACAGCACCAGTGTTCCAACACGCACCATATTATTCATGTAAGAGAACGTAATGAGCCCAATTGTAGCCAAATGATGGACGAACATGATCAGGAAGTCCTGGAAACAGAAAGATGAATTAAGATCCTTTGGCTGTCAAATACATATGCCTGGAGCAGAGCCACAAAACTGACCAACTGAAGTCACAGGATGACTTCAGTTCAGACTCTGACTCCACACAAAGCACAGCTCATCACACATCAGCCACCATCACTGGAAGCTCCAGAAAAGTCTCTCCCAGCATGCGTGCTTCTGTGAAGTTGTAACTGCATGCACAGGCACAGCACAGTCTCTGGCACAAACGCTCAAGACAAAGACAAGTATGGCTGCAGAATCCTCTGAAAGGATTGACAGGACAACATACGGCCCTTATTTCTGGTTCCCTTTGGCTTTACAGTCACACTGCTGGTCTTTTCAGCCCTTGGCACAAATTATAAGTACGCTGCTGTTACCGTTGTCAGCATGCAAAAGCCTGCCAGAGCATAGCAGCCACAGAACAGAACATAATCCAACAGCAAGAGCTGGGCTGCTCCATTCAAAAACTTTTTTCAATGCAGTTCAGGGCTGTTTTCTAGTTCAGTCCCCTGGGTACAATGCTTACATTTTACATCAGTGCACCTTACCGTGGGGAGTGTAACAGAGGATATAGAATTAAATATTGTAAACAGTATCACAGATGCTGTTATTCACTTCTTTTCTGCAGCTCCAAGTTATTTTGCATCTTGGAGCTAATATTTCAGTACAGAAAAAAAACAATCACTTTTTTTTTTCCCCCAACAGCTGATGCAAGAATGGGAATACTCTGTTACTTTGCAGTTTGTACAGCAGAAGCAATAAGCCACGATTTACTATGAACTGTAGTTCAACAGTTCCAACAGCAACAATGAACCAAATCCTAGAATGCAGCACAACAGAATTAGATTCCAGCAATCATGACCAGTCATCATTCTGACACAAGACAAAAAGTTATTTTCAAAAAGCACGTATTATTGCTTCCGCGTTTGCCATTTTCTCATCCTGCTCAGCAAGCCAATGCTTGGAGTGTTTTATTTTCCTGTCCTTTTGAAAGCCTTAAAGTCAAAATCTCTTTTTTTTTTTTTTTTCCCCCCAACAATTTGCTAACTGTTTATTAGGAGGCATTGAGTGATTCTGTTCTTTCCCCTGGAAAACGAAAGAGCCTCTCAAGGATACACCAGGTCACACAGCAACTCATTCCTCCCTTCCTCCAGGATTGTAATGAGTAGAGAAGGAGCTACAGAGAGGTGTGAATGAGGAAAATTCTGTTATTACTACGTTTCAGCTTTACTGGCCACGCACACTGACAGTTTTTGTTAGCCTGGTCTATTCAGCAAAGCAGTTAGTGCAATTCTGGTTAACCTCACCTTCCGTTTAATGTCTGTAAACTGAGAAAACATGAGAGACCAGTAGAAGGCCAGCTCCAAGATATAGTAATAATAAAGCCTGGATGTTAGAGGCTGGAAAACAAACAAAGACAGCACAGTTAGAAGACAAACTACTTCAAAATTTACATTACAATCTACTTTTTCCTTCCTTTCTCTCCTGCTGTGTTCCCTTCAGAATGATGAGGCATGAGTTAAAAGATCCAGAATTAAGGCTTAGTTAACACAAGCTTAAGCAACAGCTGCCTTCCTACAGGCTCAGTCACACAAGCAACCTTGCGTGTTTGACAGGAGAATCTCAGGTTTTGAATAAAGCTCAGCGTTTACAAATTGCACTGCAGCCTCCTGGATTAGGAAAAACAAACTGAGCCACACTGGTTGGCCTCTCCACAATCACACTTGATGCATAATTAAAACAACACTGTGAGTAAGCTACTTTTTCTAATCTCAGCAGGAAGAAAACACAAAACAAATACGAGTTGAGTCTATTCTCTCTGAAGAAACACCATTGTTGACAAACCTACATAACCAGAACTGGAACACACAAAACACTGTTATCTTTGTGCCTTCAAAACGGGATGGCTCTTCACTACTTGGGAAGCTTACCAGGCCTGGGTAGCATCCACAGAATGAGAAAGAGTTGAGACTACCCAATTACAACTTGCTGTCATTAACAGAAATAAGAAATTGCACAGGAGATTTGAATCTACTAAGTTTTTATCTCCTACCTGAAAGGGGTAGCTGTACCAGCACTGTCGTGTGTCCCAAAACCAGGGTGCCTGAAGGGAAAAGTCAAGTTTATTATTCTGCTGGTCTTTTTAATTCCCTATTATCTAGGCATCAACCAATACAGTTCCAGTTCACTGAAATTTTACCTTCGTTCCAAGCTAAATTTACTGTAAGACAAAATAATGATTTGAAATAATCATTCTGCACCCAAAGGCAAACTGTAACGCAACCGAAATTCAAAGAAGCAAGCAGCTCTAATAATAAAGACCCAGAGATAAATGTGTATCCGTATGGGAAGAAAGCAAAACCTCTCCACACCAAGAAGTCAGGTCTGTCCTATTCTGGTGTAAAGTAACAAATAAACTTCCAGTATTTCCATAATGACAGATTTGTTTAGAAGCTTTCTCATATTGTCAGAGTGGCCTTTACATAGAAACTCCAGGATCTCAAATAAGGGCACACAGAGATGACTTATTACCAAACTCCTCTTCTTTGAAGCTAGGTGCAAGCACAGAAGGGACACTGTAGTCAAAGGCCTGAAATTTCAGCACTGCAGTGCGAACCCAGTGGCACAACACACAGAAAAACCAGGTGGGAGGGTGAGGAGGGGTGTGCCAGATCAACTCACCGTCCAGAGAAACCTGATTCCATAAAGAAATATACTTAAATAGAAGGTAAATCTCCACCTGGAAAAAAAAAAAAAAAAAAGCAAAATACAAAACATGAACCAGAAATAGTTTCTGTTTAATATTTGTAACAAAACCTGAAACAACTGTGAAAAAAGCAATTCTGACACCTGAAAAGTATTCACCCACTAATTGTTAATCCTTCATTTGTAAACGTTGTGTGAGGATAAACCCATTTGAGAGCTTTCACACCACACTTGTTTGCATTGACAGCCAAGTTCAGAGTGAGCATGCAGCATTCATACGCTTTAATATACAATGTCAGGATAACAAGAAAAGTAGCTGTTATTCAGAAGATATCCTAATACATGTAATTATCCTTCTTACCTTGCGGCTTTAAGTAGGCAAAATCATACTGGGGGAAGAATTAATATGAAGAAAATTACTGGAAAGGAAAGAAACCAGCACAGAAGAAAACAAGTCAGGACAGAAGCACTCAGATGCTACTGCACTAACAGGGGAACTACAAGCACTCAGAAAGAAACAAAGAACAAAGGAACGAACTGAAGGGAAAAGCAGAGAAATCCAGGATGTGTCCATAGAAGTACATACATCACTGTAAGCCATAAGGTCACCGTGCCTGGGAAAAATGCTACAGCATAACTGTGCAGACAGCCAACTTGTCTTCAGTGTAATTACTGAATTGTGCACATGCAGATGTGTACACACACACACTGAAGTGTCACTGCCCGCCTTATGGCCATGGCTCACTCTCACAAGCTGTACATCACGGACAAGAGTAACTCCTGTGCAAGTGTTCTGGGCTTTCATGTACATATATCAAACATAGCTGAATGCTATGAAGCTCTCCTCACTTCTTCCACTTGCCTACAGGAGAATTTCCCTCCTGCCAGCCAACCCCCAGGCACCAGTTTAAGTTAACAGCTGACCACAACTTCAGTGAGAAGAGAGAACAAAGAGCTGGAGCTCTGAGATGGAGGCACATCCCAGCCTCTGCACGAACATACATGCTCTCACAAAATTTAGTGATGGTGGTGGGTTTGTCCTGATTCCTCCGATGCCGAAACCAGCGTTGGATCTTTCGAACATCCCAGTCTAGCTGCTTTGACAAGCCTTCTAACCTTTTTCCATCTGGAGACTGAAGGAAAATGAAACAAACGTCAGTTCTCCTCCTTCTCAACCTGCTTTCAGTTTGACATCCTCTGTACACTACAGTAGGACCCATGCACAGATGGCAAAACCCACGATGAAGGCACTGCGTACATTTTTAACCCTGACACTAGCACTATTCCAGAAGCAGGAACCTGCTGCCATACTCATTCATATTTAACTTTCAAAAGCCACTAATTACTTAAGTACTCGGAATGCTTGTGGTTTAACATTTCCTCACCTATTTCATCATTTGACAGCACATCACTACAGAGAATGTAGTTCTGTTTCTTAGTTTGGGAGGAGGAGAGGAGGGGCTTTTAAAATGCCCTGTCCTACCTGTTAAAACCTGCAGATCAACTCAGGCTGTCTGGAACTCAAGAACATGACAGCTGAATACACTTAAGGGACAGGATTCACTGTGAAGTTTATGGAAACTTTAAAGTAAGAATTCGGTTTTAACACATCTGATGTTTATAGATTCAAAAAAGGCATCAGAGAGATGGCGTCATTTCCATTACCACTTTTAGAGTGCATGGATACAATTAAACTTGAAAACGGAAATAGTTGCACAATAAAGAATGCATCCCTGTTCTCTCACTGGAAACTCTACTGGCAGTTTGTTTGAACAACGACAGTGGATTTACAGGAGCAGAAAGAGTGAACAAAACCTGATAACTACCTCTACAATGGCCCATGGTGAGATAAGCCACGCTAGTTTCAGACCAGTGTCCTTTTAACAAGCTCTGCCAGGGAGCTCTTACAACTGAAAGACGATAAACACATTTTACCACTTAAGTTACAAACAAACCCAGAAAGCTATGTAGAATGCTCATGTCATACAGAGTCACCAGATTGCTGAACTGAAAAACAAGATAATCTGTCATCTGATTTGCAGTACTGAAACCAGGACTTTCTCACTGCAGATAATAATGAAATCTCTTCCCTCTGCATCAGAGCCACCCTACATTTCCATTCTCCAAATCTGACAGCACACGAGCATACTGGCATAGTTAAACAAAGCTCTGTTTTTCATAGAAGCTAGATAAGGACTGCACAGCACGCAACCCCGTGGGTTTCCTCAACATTAATTTCAAGGGCATCCCCTGCATTAAAGCCCTCCCAGTAAATGGCATCAAATCACAGGGGCCTTCCTGTTCATGTCTCATCCCAAGTGCTCCTGAACCTCACTGTTCCCATGAGGTGAGTTCTGCTGAGGCTTTTATAGAATTTCCCCTCCTTCACTAAGTGCTTTTTCTGCTCCACTCAAAATGGAGTTCAGCATCACCAAACGAGAACATAAAGCCTTCCATTTCAATATCTTTAATGAAAATCTATCCCACCACCTGTGCTGATTTAACTGTCAATATCCAAAAGCACAGACAGCACGCAGCTCTGTCATTCTAAAGTGAAGGAGCACTGCCAGCTCAAGCAAGAGAAAAGCCATGAAATGTAGAATAAAAGCAATACCTGCTGCCAACATTAAGCATCCCACCACTCGTCAGGGCGCACTTCCATGGACAGAATGCTTTTACTTGAGCAAGTGACTTCCACTTGGCACAGGAAGAGGAAAGCATTCCCCCAGATGGCCAATGAAAGCAGAGAAGCAGATCACAACAGAGCAGTGCTTTTCCAATAGGAAGTGAAAGATGCCAGGCAATTTTTTTGTAAACCAACAATTACTGCCCATTACAGCAGTAACAGCTGGGACAAAAGCAGGGAACGAAGGGAAGAAAACTTTTATTTTAAAAGAGGACAATTTTGATTCAGAAAAGATTCTTCTGTGTGCAAAAGCACAGATCAGCCATAAAGAGAATTTACTTTCCTACAAGATGGACATGTCAGAGGCAATGGAAAATAAAGAACACGTGGATGAATGCACTGTGGATGGAACACATTTCTTAAACCAAAGAAGTGGGAGACAGAAACCCACACCCTCACCTTTGCAGGTCTCTGTTCCTAGCAGTGAAACTCACCTTCGTGATGGATGTAAACACTTTCTCTAAAATCGCATTGGGCTGGGCTCTGTGAGCTCCACTGTCTTGTATGCCGAGGTTTATGGCACACGGCTTGGCAATAAACCTGAAACACAAAGAGATGGATTAAAACAAGGCACGTTTTCCTTGCCCAAGTCACAGCCCCAGCCTCTCACAGACTGCAAAACCTCTCCAAAATGCTTCTGAAGATCTTCACTGTTGCTCTAAGGAACATGTACCTTTAGGTAACCAACTGGTAACTGCAGGCAGCACATATTGTAACACATTTAATGTGAAAACTTCAGTTCAAATGCCCTGGCCTTGCAGGATCAGGACACGTTTCCCCACATGACTTGCACCACTCAAAAATAAATAATAATCACTGACATGAGCCCTCTGCAAAGGGCTGCTAGAGCCCCTGCGGCACCACAGATCAAACACCTCATTTCCAGAATGCTTCTTGGTGTCACATAGCTCAGAAGAAAAAAAAAAAAAAAAAAAAGGAAGTTCGAGTCACAAAGTTCACAAAATAGACAGAACCACAGATTTCTTTTCCCCTAAGAGGGAGAAGCGTAAGTGGCTTGCTTCTCTAGGCAAGGTAGGGAAGAAATCCCAAGTCAGGCTGAAACCCACACCTCAGCATCTCACACTGCATGCAGCACGTTCTCCAAAAGCTGACTGAGCACTTGGTGAATTTTATGGCACTCTGAAAACAAACCTGGTTTTGCAACTGACGCATATACATGCTCATTCAAAACCAATTGTGTTTTGCTGTACCTTTGCACCAAACTGGCCAAGAGACAAAACACACACAGTACTGAATGCCTGAATTGTGTTCTCTCCTGTTGGTGAGCAACAGCTTTCAAGGACAGCAAATTAAAAAAATATATATTAATTAATTAATTAGAGAGCATGCAAAAACCTGTTTCTCAAAAACGACTTTGAAAAGGACCCAACACTGGCATCATTACATCTACTTTGCTTCAAAATACAGAGTGTTCCAGAGACAACTTCATTATACATATGTATTCCATTTACAAGACTCAGAGTGTGATTAAGCAGAAAATGCTGCTTTTTCCAACCATCTCATTTGCTGCCATTTCCCTTTGTGTTTAAAAGATGAGATTCAAATTCAACAGAATCATTATTATAAGCATTCCAGCTGCAGCCATGCTTGGGAGCACATCCTCAGTGCTTCTGTTAGGAATAGCTACAAGTGCACTGCAGAACAGACACAGGTTGTAGGGTTTTCCCTTGAGAAATTATGGATCAGCTCACAAGTAATCCTAAATGATCTCTGCTGCTTTTAGAAAATAACCCCCAAGCAATAGCAGCCGTAGCGCTGGGTTCCTGCCCTGTTTCTCACACGTCCTGCTTGCTTCAACAGCCACAGCTAAAGAAGTAAAAAAAAAAAAGCAAAAAGTGATTTCCTTTCAGCCTGGCTCTTCCCTGCTTTGATGGCTCACTGCTTCCTCCACCATCTGGACCATCAGCCAGAAGTGATGTTAATGATGTTATAAGTGCCCATCTCTTTGCTCCTCTTTCCTCCAGGATGCACCAGAACAGCAGCAGAGCAGCTCACATGAGCTCACCGGATGTCAAACAGTTCTGTTTCATTTTCTGGAAGACGGTGCTTACAGCTCCACAAAGAGCTGCTTTTGTTTAAGAGCAGGTAAGGAGGAGAGGAAAATAAGGAAGCACCTATGATCCATAAAAGTGGCATTATTTGGGAATTCAAAACCTGAAGCATCGAGGAAAGAAGAAACAGCATCACCTCAAAAAAAAAAAAAAGACAGAGAAATAAGCAGAACTAATTCACTTCAGGACCCACTGATTACAAAACAAACACAATGAAGATTTGCACAGAATTGCTCCAGACTATAAGCTTCCTCCACTGGGAAAATACAGATGTGTACAGAAGTCAGGAAAGGAAAAAAAATAAAGAGCAAGGCAGGGCTACAGGCAGTGCATGGGACTCAGCCAAGCGTGCAGGTGACCAAAGAGCAAAACAAAAAAAACACACAAACATTTCTTGGTGCATGGAGGCAAGCAGATATCAATGTAAGCAAAGAGGAAAAGTCACAGTCATGGAGATACAGCCACAGAAATAGGATCTCTACACTGTTAAGGAAGTGCAGCCTAGCGTGGTAATGCTGCTCCTCTCACCCAGCAACGGCTTCAGGCAGCAGGGAGCAAATTCCAGCCAGCCTCCTGCAGGGCCCAAACGCCCTCCCACAGCACTTTCCCCACAACAGGTTGCACAGGAAAGCGTCCAGGTGGGTTTAGATCTCTCCAAAGGACTCTCCCACCTCTCTGACAGCTCTGCACCCTCCATAGCGCTCTCCCAGCAGCTCACAGTCTGCCTGGAGCTGGAGAGCCCAGCACTGGGCCCAGTGCTCCAGGTTGGGGTCTCCCCAGGGCAGAGCAGAGCAGAGGAGAAGGGAATCTTCCTTGCCTGCTGGCCACGCTCTCTGCAGCACGCCCCAGGGTCCCACTGACCACCTGAAAATGCCACCTTAATTGTAGAATCCCCTCTCCCTCCAGAATCCCCATTCTTGGGGATGTTCACAACTGGATATCACCACAAGCAATTCAAGCTGATTCCAAGGCCGGTCCTGCCCTAAGGAAGGGACTGGACAAGGTGACCCAGAGGCCGTTTCCTACCTAATTATTTTATGATGCCACACAAATCTGCTGTAGGAGCTATTCCCAAGGTCGAGATCGTGCCGCGCCCTCCCAGCACGGAGTTTTCATCGTGTAAATGCTTTTATTGCTATTTTGTGAACCCATATGTGTTTATAGGCCTAAGTCACACCTACCCAGCTACATTTTCACCCCAGTTATTAAGACATTGAAACCAGCATCAGTTTTTAAACACAGAGACTAGCATCTAACAAGCACTTTCCAGTCACACTGCACCTCATGAACCCTCCGTTCTGGAAGGTTCAGGTTCTCTGCTAACTCCTTCCTACAGCTCTGAAAAGAAGAACAATTCCCTAAGTTCAAGATTTACAGAGTAAGCACATTCTGGAGTCAACATACCCAAAGAGAGAGTTCATCTCTTCACGACCTCTCAGTTTCAGTGCTCACTCCAGCACTGCCTCTAATTCCCAGATAGATTTGACAAAATAACATCTAGGACCCTCTTTTTCTTTTGTTTCTGCACCAGACTTAGCACAAACCACAGATCCTTCCTCAGAGCCAGAGTGACTGTAAGCAAAAAGGAGTTCCAGTGTAATTACAATCACCTTGTACAAGTAACAGACTCCAGGTCTTCCCCAGCATCTGTGAGGCTTTTTGTGCCTGCAGTGGGATGAAACAACAGCAGTGGGGGGAAAAAAAGAAATAACACACTGACTTGACACATTCGTTAGCAGAAGTCCATCTTTCTTCTGCCTGCCCCAAAACCCACTCCCAGCTCAGCCTGGCCCTTTCTCTGCTCTGCAAGCTCAGTTCTTCATCACACATAATTCCCACACTCACTCAGCCCAATGAGTATTTTACAAACACCGTGATGCAAAGGCTGATTTACAGGAGTATTACCCACAGAAACGTTATGTCAGCGTAACAAAAGCACTTCCTCACACAGAATACCTCCTACAGAGCACAGAGGGAAATGAAGGAAAAAAAGAAAAATAAGAGCAGCAGGAGAGCAGAATTCGAGTTCTGAGTCACTGAGTCTGACTGCCACTTGTGTATCAAGGAAGACTTAATCATCCCCAAGGCCTCAGCTGGGGTATGCACACAAAGGGATGTTATTAGACGAATCTGGACTATCATGACACGTTCAAAGTGGTTGGAGAAAGAGGAGAATATTTCTTGAAACATACGGTCTTTTGAAACAAACATCCCAGGAACAGCCCTGGATTTCGCTCTCACAATGTGCTTTCACTTCAGGGTATCACCAATGAAGCACTGTTAAAGAAAAGGAAGCAACCCGCACAGGAACCAGGCCAGCAGTACAAGTTTCCAGGTTGTACTGCTGCAACATTTAATTCTTCACCTGAATCTTCCCTGAGTTAACACAGCAAAAGAAATTTAATAAGCACAGCATTACAAAGATAAAGTAGCCTCTAGCAGGATGATGTCTTATTAGGTGCAGCAGGATGCACTGTACCTCTCTCTCTCCAGAGAAAACAGTCTTTTGTATTTCCTCCCCCAAACTACCTGAACCAGCCAGGACTGGGGCAGCCAGGAGACTTCCCCTAACCCCCCCCATAACATCCAGGGGCAGCTCTGCCTCCCAGATCCCTTTCCTCATCTGCTGATTGCCATGGATGTCAGGGGTGGGCTTTGGCTGTGCCACGTGTCTGTTACCAGGTCCTCTGCACTGGTATGAGCTGAAAGCAGCATTCTGGAACTGTGGAAAAAGATAAGATTGATAGGGGGAAAAATAAGATGCTCCCACTTCTCTCCTACCCATGTTTTTCTTCACAGTTCTTTCTTTTTGCTCTGCTTAAGTCTCCAATTTTGTTTAAGCTCTGAAAGCTCAAAATAAAAAAAAAAAAAACCACTTCCTATAGAAAACCTTAAAAATGAAACCAACTCAGTCCCTGGCCACTTAAATGCTTTCCACAGAGAAACACATCCACTCATTTCATCCAGAAATGTAGGACTGACTCCGCCTTTAATGAACTATTTGGATAGGTACCTGAGGTGTCTTAATTGGCTTCTAACACCTAAGTGTTCTCTTTAACCAAGGCACTTTTCTAATTAGCATCGCTGTCAGCCGCACAGCCTGCTCCATGTGCTGCAAGAGATATCCATCACAAAGAGCAGAAACTGCTGCCTCAGGGGAGAGGTAACACACGGGTACGGGATGCTGAACCGAGTGAGAAAAGCTGCACCACACCTGTCCGTGGGCAGACAGCATCCAAACCGCACCTCCGGCACTGCAGGGACCCACAGAGCATTGAGGAACACAGCAGGCAGCAGAGCAGGC
The DNA here is from genome assembly GCF_951394365.1 of Tetrao urogallus. Taxonomy (NCBI): domain Eukaryota; kingdom Metazoa; phylum Chordata; class Aves; order Galliformes; family Phasianidae; genus Tetrao; species Tetrao urogallus. Next base: position 263,092 of record NC_136848.1, on the reverse strand, counting down.
CCGAACTCCTCAGCCAGGAACTGTCAGGGAGAGCACATCACCGGCAGCGAGCAGCCCAACACCCTCAGACACACACAGGGCTGGCTTCCAGGCAATGGGAAATAAAGGAAGGATTCTCCTGACACCGTGCTGCAACCCCTCAGCATGCAGGGGGCTGCCAGGGCCCACAGCACGGCACAGGGGAGCCCCGAAGCCCCCGAAAAGCACAGGAGGGCCGTACAGAACGGCCGGGAGGGCCGTGCGGGATTCCCCCGCCGTGACACACGCAGCCCTCGGGCCCCAACGACGCTCCCTCCCCGCGCAAAGAGATGAAAGGAGCGCCGGGCGGAGGCCTGAGGCCTACGCGGGACCTGAAAGGAGAACGGGACTCCGAACCGAGCAGGGTCGAGCAGAACCGAGCCGAACCGAAGGGGCACCGAACCGAGCCGGGCCCAGCACCGCGCAGCCCGCCCCGCTCCGCCGCACGTTGCTAAGAGACCCCGGCGGGCTCGCACCGCAACACGGCGCGGAGGGGGCAGCAGCCGTCGCCTGAGGGTCGCTGGGCTCCGGGAGAGCTCCGGCCCCGCGCTCACCTCTCGAACAACAGTCGCACGGCGAAGATACCGAGTGCCAGCGGGAAGGCGGAGAGGACGTGGCTCGCCCGCGGGTACTGCAGCCCGCCGTCCGGCTCGCCGGCCAGGTCGGCCCACGTCACGTTGTGAGGCAGCCAGAAACGCTCGTTCCAGAACCAGGCCCGCACCGCCGCTACCGCGGCTGCCGCCATTTTCCGCCGCCTCCCTCCGCCTCGCCCCCCTCCCGCCCCGGCGGCGGCCACCGACAGCGGGCGGAGCTCCGCGCCTCAGCCCACCCGCTTCCGCCCGCCGCTCAGGGCGCATGCGCAGGCGGCGCTGCGGGGCGGTGCTGCCCTGGCCACGCCCCTTTCGCGGACCGTTAACTCGGAGCATGCGCACAGCGCAGCCCGCGCGACTCGCTCTGCCCGCAGCTCTCACTGAGGAGAACTGGCGGGAATCGCTCGCTGCTGGGGCGTTCCTACGAAAAAAAAAGAAAAAAAGAAAAAAAAAGCGCGCTGATTGTTCTGCTTTAAAAAGTCTCAAGCCCCCGAGCCCCGAGAAGCGGCCTTCAGCTTCACTGCCACAGGGCAGCCGTTCAGCTCTCACATGAGGAGTTCATAGTGAGACAACAAGGGCTCATTTTATTAATGCAGACGTGGTTCTGCGTAGTAATGCAGAAGTGTGGTTTAGCATTTAAGTGCAGAACAGAGAAGTTCACACAGCAAAAACGTTCAGAATGATCCCAGTAGCTTTAAAAGCTTTCAGAAAATTATTTCAACGTGATGGGCTCGGGACTGAGTGTTAACCAAGGAACAAAGGCTGTATTCTGCTTTGTAATTATGTTCTAAAGCTCTCCATAAAGGTACTCAGCACCGGCTTCCCTGTGTGTGGTAGCAGAGATCCATCTGTCCCATAATAGCCCTTCTGGCATCCATCCAGCTGAGAGTAAATTAAATGGCCCATTGAGCACTCAACTACTACAGTAACCAATGGGTACAAGGAGGTGGCAGTTCATAATATCTGCGTTTTTTTCAGTGGAACAAGTTCAGCACTAATTGCCCTGTGAATACGTTCACTGAGTGGTCGGAATCCTTGTATCTCAAGGACTCGCAGGTGGCTGAGATTTAACCAGAACAAATCTCTAAACAGCCACTGTGCAGCTTTAGTATCATGTAAGTGGGGATGCATTGTAAAGCTCGGCTGCATCTCCTGATAAACAAGGAGTTGGAACATCCAATACATCCCATGTCCATGACCAATAGCTTCCAGCCGGAGTTGCTTGGTGATTTGAATTGAAGAGCAAGTAGATGTCGTTAAGAAGAGGTAAGCATTTAGAGGCTAAACAAAAGATGCACTTGTACATCAGCTTCCCTAGCTTTGAGATCTCCCTCTACCTGTACAAGGCTTGGTTCTCTCTTAAAAACAACCAGCCCATAGGTTGTACATGCCATGCCACACAGCTACTAATGCATGCTAGCCCAACAGCAGGCTGCTCCCTTCTCTGTGCCACCAAGGAGCACATTTGCTTTGTTGCTGCAGAGCACTCACTGCTTTTTCACTACACCCAAGCCTCGAACCAAAAGTACCCCAGGTTTGAGTGAGGACAACTCCAACACACAGCAGCTGTAAGAAAGAAACAATTAAACTAAACCAACTCTGGCTTGTCCTCAGCTGCCTGAAAAGCAGCTGAAGCCAGAAACAGAGCGTGAGACACCTGCGAGTCCTTCCTTATTTTGCCCACCCTTTTCTAAGCCCTCTACCTCAGCCTTGCAGTCTGCTTGTGACGACCACAAGTGGACCCACAGTGTCACCTAGTGGCACCAGAAAGTCACTGCCTGGCCTCCAGCTGCAAGTAAACCCCAGGATTTCACCCATCTTTTCCCATCTCCTTTTAAAATGGTGCTTCTTTGTGAAACGAGTATGAATGCAGTCTTCAGACCTTTTTTTTTTTTAATGTAAATGACCAAACTTTATTGAAGTTAGCAGGACTGTTAAGAAAGCAGGATATTTTACACCTCAAATATAGTTAGAGTTAATTCTCATGTAACTACAGTACAAATAAAAGCTAATATAAAGGGATATCTTCCGGCCACCATTCAGATTCCATTATTTGTAAAATAAATGCAGTCAAGTTTTAAAATGTACTAAGCTTCAATGCTAGCAATCAGAAAGTTTCTGGTTCATATGGTTTTATTCCAAAGATTTGCAATGCAGCAGAATTTCGCAGCCATAATGAAAAAAAAAATTATGGCAGCTCGATACAAGTAGGATTTCAAAATTGTCAAAAGGCCTTAAAAACGTTATGTGCAGTTTTAAATGAATTATAATGAACTCTAAGTAAACAAAAAACCATTCAAAATGCATATAAAAATGCAAAAGTAATGCCCTGCAGGCTCCTGCAAAAATGTTGTCTTGCCCTCAAGGAGATAAGCACTAAAATACATTTGTTCCAGCAGTGGGCACACTGTTCCAGTTGCACAGAGAAAAATGGAGGATTCATTGATCATAGGCAGTTTTGAAAGTTACGTCCTGCTCAGTTTGAGATGCTTTAGTTATTGGACTCCAAGCCCCAAAAGTGTTTTTATTATAGTAATTAAAAAGCTGTGCCCTTAACATGTATTAAAGTGCATTTAGTTACCATTTTTAAAGCAGATCAGAAAGTCCCTTTGAAAACTGGTCCCTAAGCACTGCAGTAGCATTTTGTAGTGGTAAAAGTAGTGTATTACAGAAAGCCTGTTCCATACCAGCACAGAGTACAGGTCAGTGAAACAGGTCCTAGAGTTCCAAAAGGGTAAGACAGTAGGAGTTCAGAAGAGCTCTGTTCTCATCCCATGGACAGAGGTCACCTGTCAAAGGCATCCCACAGCCACAGATACTCATCTCCATGCACTCAGACATTCTTTCAGGCTTCCACAGTACTTTTCTGGCTGAGATAATTTGTATATATGATTCCCTTAATGTTGATGTGCAGCATAGCATCGCTTTCATACAGGACAGCTGTTTGTTAAAGCTAAAAACACCAATTAAAAAAGGCCCAGCACCTTGAAGCAAGTTTTATTATAAAAGGCCTATTTATTCTTCATCATCATCTTCATAGTAACGGTTCCTTTTGATCTGTTCTTCCACAGATAGATCTTCCATATCTTCACCCTCCCAGAAACCAACATCTTGGGATTTGCGATTCTGGTCAGGAGAAGATTCCTTTGCAGTTACATTGGATAAGCTGGAATGTTTCGGAGAATTTGGTTCAAGGAATTCTTCATTTGGGGTTTGCTGCTCTTCCACACCATGTTCTTCCTCATCTGTCTCTGCATTCTCCTGGCCATTTTCTACAAAGTTGTGCTCTGCTGTTTTGATACCAGGCAATTCCCGCTCTTCCTCTACATTTTTCTCCTCAGCATTCTGCATGTTCCTATTCTCAATCTTTTCCTTTTGCTTTTTGTCTACCACAACCTCTCTCTCCAGTTCCTCACTTCTTTTTAACATGTCTCTCTCTGCCTTAGAAGGAGAGGATGAATTGTCTGTTTTATGGCCTTTCACAGATACTGTTCTAAACGAGGCTGCTACCGTAAACGGACGACTTCTCTCCTTCAGTGAGGAAGATCTTCTTAACTTTTTGAGATCCAGATCCACATCCTCCAACACATCTGGCTTGGAACTCTCTTCTTCTGGGGGCCATTTGGGTTTTAACACTTTGATGCCCTCATCCAAAGTGCTTCCTTGAGTACTTTGGTCAGATGGAGGCGGCCAGGCAATCCTGAGCTTTTTTGTTTCTGCTGGTTTCTCTTCTCTTTCAGGCACAGCTGAAGCTTTTGCTTCCATAGTTGCTGCCAGAACTCCTACTTTTGCAATGGGGGCATCCTCTACTCCTGGGTTTTGAGGACTCTCCGTTGCATTTACACCATGGAGAGTTTTCTCCAGGGATTCCTCACATTCTGTTTTGCTTGACCATAATTCCTTATGCTGTTTGTGTCCAAAGCCTTCATCATAATTACCTTTAGCTTTGAAGAGCTGATTGAAGTGAGGCTTGCAGTAAATATTCCCACGCAGAGATGCGTACGTCCCAAGACTGTACAGAGAGATACAAAATCAGATGTTAGCATTCTGTTTCTCAGCTGCTGAGACAAGGGTATATTTTAGTTACATTGCTGAAAAAATTAGATTTAAAAAATTAAAGTTTGAAGTTTTAATATGTTTGCATGACCCTCTTTTCAAGTATCAAGAGGTAGACACTGCATTCTTCTGTCATAAAGTGACACTACGAGTTACAAAACACATCAAGTGCAAAAGCAACTGGCAGATCTAGGACTGCATTACCACGCTCCTATTCAATTCACTGGATTACAGTTGTTTTCACTTCTGCTAAGCCTGGACAGCATCTTACTCAGCTTCTGAGAATAGGAAAGCCACACTTCCTCGAAGGCAGCCAAACGGAGCAACGTGTTTACCTGAGTTTACTGTTGCAATAGGAACAGCGGAAGCAGCTGATGTGGAACACCTGCTGGTTGGCCAGGAGCCTTTCCATTGGGTACACTGTCTTCTGACACCCAACACAGGTTTCCTTTGCTGGCAACTGAAACTTCTAGGGGAAGAAGAGAAAGTTTGTTAGCTGGAAAATGAATCAGCTGCTAGGAGACTTGGCTTGGATTCACACACAGCTTCCACAGTGTCAGAAAAATGGCAGTATTTCTGCAACCTCAATGCTGATTCTGATAGAGTGCGTTCTGGTGGGCAATGAGCGAGGAAGAGGCTGCAGCAAGCCCACAGGGATCGGTGTGGTTTGACAGCCACGGTTATGCCCCAGAGAGCTGGGCATCACAAGCTGAGAAGGAACAATGGAAATGCTCGAACCCAGCTGTAACTTTGACAGTTCCCAGAAATCTAGTATGTTCCTGCAATCTCATTTTTTTCTTTTTGGGAAAACAATGAAATATTTAAGTAGATACAGTCATTACAAGACCTCCCAAAACAAAGAAAGTCAGCATAGAAAAAGATCTGAAAACCTCAACATGAAAGGTCGAGGCTGGGGAGAAAAGAGGAACAGTGCAGACTGCCCTCAGCAGTTTGAAGTCCGTTTTTGCTAAATGCTCTACTCTTTTAAAGAGGAGAAAATAGCCTCAGTGCAGATGTGGGCAGCAGGAAATGCTTCTGACTTCATTTGTAAGCAATTCCAGTTCTGCAGCAAAAAAACCATAGTTGGGTTTCAGGACAAACAGCCCTCAAACTTGCTCAAGACTTAAAGCTGAGCAGGGCTTTGAGGTTAAAAAGCTAAAACTGTTTATGTAGTTACCAAGAGAATTTCCTGAGAATTTAGTGCAAGGGTAAACTTAAACACTAAGGAGTCAAGCATCGCTGTCCTGCTATATGGGAACAGTTTCAGACTTTGTTTTCTGAAAGCATCAAGGAAGCAAGCACATTGTCCATGAAAAAGGTCACTTGGTGCCATTCACTTCTCAGAATCTGTTATGGTTGGCCAGCAGGAAAGATACCTCCAAGAAAAAAAAATAATTTGCAGGTGAGAAATGGGCATCCTCAGGCTGCTCACTGACAGCAACTGCTTCAGCAGCAGCACAGGAATGCTGAGCTCCATATCCATGGGCCTGCACACACACATTGATAGTACAGCATTTAAAATCTTTTTTTCTTTTTGGACACAGAATTACCTGCTGCAAACTTATTGAAAAGCTCCAAGGAAAAATACTGTGGCTAAAGAAAAAAAAGCAGGAAGACTGCAGGAAAACATAATTACAGCAATTCATTTATAACAGACGAGAAACAATGGTTAGGCAATGAAAGTTACAATATGCAAGGGACAGATTGCTGAAGACAGAGCCAGCTGAAATCCGTTTGTCACAGCCATAGAATTTGCTGCCAATTTAATTCCAGTTCAGTAGGTATTTCAACTTTTTAAGGCACTGCTTTAAGCTACAGTAGATTGAAGTTCTAATTATGACGACAACTAGACCAACAAAAATTTGGAGCTCATTTTGAAAAGACCCACAATCCCTACATGCTGCCAAGACTGCATATGAACTCTGAATCTCGTGTTGCTAAATGAAATCTCAGAAAATGAGAGTTCACCAGTTCAGATTAAATTCTGACCATCCTCTTTTGCCACAGGAAGCAAGGCAGCAACAATTTACTTGCCCATCAAAAAGTGACCCCAAGAGCTCAGTTTTGCAATGTTACATTAGAGTGCCGGCATGCGCTTCTGCAATGTGCATCTTCATCTAAGAAGAGGAACTTACTTGTATAACAATGAGCCCTGTGTCTGATGGAGAGGTGTTTTGGGGTGTGAAGAGAAAGAAATTCTTTTCCAGGCATACTACAAATAGGAGCTACAGGAGGAAGGTGAGGCCCAATAAGTAAAGAACTTGAGAGAAAGCTGAGAGTTGAGCTCACATTAGGAGGGAAGCAGAAGGCAGGAGCAGAGATTAGGAACCAAGAACAGGAAACAGAAGCTGGAAAAGACAAATAGGAACCTTAAGTGAATAAACAGCATCTAGGTTTCTATCTGAGCAGTGCAGCATCAAAAGCAGCAACAAGGTAGAGGACTAAAATGGCCGTAATAATAGGAAGAGATTGCAAAGGACCAAAATACATAGCTTGCATGTACCTTGTATGCTTTCACAGACAGATTACAAAAACATTACAGGCAGCTCTAATTTCTTATGCCAGCATTTATACCTCTGAACGCTAAGAATCCACATCTCACTGGCCTTGCTTAGATCAGTGCTGCTCCTCTCCAAGATGGGGAAAACAACAAAAGCACACTTGTTTCCTCAGGAGTGAGCCAGGAAGCCTGTGGCAGCCCAGGGAACAGGCATCCTAACTCCAGACAGCACATGTGACAAGTGCAGTGTGATCAAAACGTTCAGAACTGCTGTTTGCATGGCTAATAAGATTAGCAAATACATTCCTGCCCAAGAAGTGCTCCATCTGCTTTAGAGCCCCTGCTAAAGAAAATCTAACATTGGAGATTTGTTATTGAGAATGCCACACTTCTTTGTGGAGTCACTCACCATTCACCCCTGATATTAAATTTCTACCAACTGCTGTTGCTTTGGGAACAGCTGGAAGAGGAGCATGGCAGGTCCTGGCCTACAGGAGGCTCTCAGGTTCAGGACTTCAGTGCCACCATCTAGGAGGCTCTGACTTCACAGGAGGCACAGACAAACCTCAGCAGGATCTGCATCCCTGCTCAAGCCCCTTTTTCCCCATACTGAACAGAAACAGGCTGCGTCTGCACAGGGCAAACCATAGTGACAGCAGCAGCACAGCTCCCAGTACACAGCTCAAGCTTCGTATTTGAAGAAGAGAAGTTTTGAGATGCTTCTCCATTCAGCACTGAAGTTCCCTCACAGTCAGATCAGAGATTAATACAGTTACTTTGCTGACAGATTGGTTGAATGAAGGCTTTTCACTATTAAAGAGAGCAGAAAGTTGTTTCTAACTGTTGCCAGTGTTTGAGAATAAATAGCTCCTTTACCTTCACTGTTTTTGGCAGAGATGCATCCGTCTGGCCAAGTGATTTAGAACCAAAGTTTTGTTGTTTTGTGCTGACAGGTTTCTGAATTTCTGTCTCACTCTCCAGGTTTTGTCCAACTAAGGGAGGAGAAAAGAAGAATGAAAAGATCATTAGAGTGACATGAAAACCACGGAAAGTTTATGCTGATAAGGCCAAATAGCAATCCTACCAGCTAAGGGCTAAAATTTAAAAATGATCAGTCTACTCATGTCAGAATAGGTAAGTTGATACATTACAGAAACTTATATACATATGAGATCAAACACCTAACTGCGCTGTCATTTCTGCAAAGTGCTCTCACCTGGCCCTGAATTCAGGTGTAAATCCAATGAAGCATGAGAAGGACTTAACTGAATGGGAATTGTCTACCTCTGGTCAGTGCCAAAATTATCTGGTAGCTGTCCTGCATTAGCAAGTACACTCAGCCTTGCACAGGACAGACTTTTAGTATGAGAAAAGTGTTTATTAGGGTCAAATTTATCATTTGACAGGAGTGGTCCTAAGCATCCTACCAACAACTGATGGGTAAGAGGGAGCACTCGTCCTCATTCACACCTCATCCTACTCTTGCTGAGGCAGAAAAACGAGTGCTTACCATTGCCATCCTCTGAAAGACTGGAGTGGAAAGATAGGCTGTTCTCACCTACAGAAACCTGCAAGAGAACATTGGGCAATGAGCACCCACAGTCTTCAGAAGTCTGAGAATCAGGCCCAGGTAACACCCAGAGAGACAGCATCAGCACCCCGACAGGAAGAGACTGGCCATACTAACGGACACACAAAGCTACTTTTTTGTTTTGTACGGCCCAAGACAAAGTCCAGCTGACTGTCAAGAACGTTCAGTGCTTGCTATAAGGCAGATATTCTCACAGTTACAGCTCTTGCAACATTCAGATCATCTGCTGGAGTGTTCACACAAACACTATTTTTGTTTTCCCCCCAAATACCTGCAGCCTTTAAGTCTTTATCTCTTAGTCATTAGAAAGCCTCTCTGGTTTTGTTGATGCATTTCCTAGTTCTTACTGAGAAAATCCTTGGCCACCAAGCAGCACATGTTTACTGGAAATCTCATGGCTCCCTCCAACATTTGACAAACCTATGATACTTAAGCATTCAAACACAGTGCTTTCCAAAACAAAAGAAAACCCCAACACCAACAAAAAAATCCCTGAACTTCCACAGTTTTTCTAAGAGGTGGTTATAAATCAGTTTCAGACACTGAACACGTTACAGATAAAGCACTTGGTGTAGAGTTGTTAAATGTGGTACTATTGCTATCAAATAGCTCTAAGTAGCTACACTGAGAAACCAAACTACTGTAGCAAGATTAATGGCAGGTCATCATTAATTCACTTCAATGACTGAATGGTCCATTGCAGGCAGCTGACATTTGCAAATTAAGGAGGTAACAAAGAGGCAAGTTACATAAATTAACAGGCGTTGTTCTCCTGACAAAGTAACAAACACTGGTGTACTGGGAAGGGCATCAGCACCTTCTGCGGGTGTTAGATTGTCACACTTAACTGATTTCTAGATCTGTCATGGATTCAATGTAAAAAATGGCAGAGAAAGTTAGCACGTTTCTTTTGCTCTCTTTCTGCCTACAGGTTCCTATTGCTGACATTCATGCCAGTAGTTTTCATTAGGCTTATTTCCAAACTTCATCATGCCATTTCAAATGGACAATCCTGATTCCCAAATCAATGCCCTCTTCAGGTTCCTTATTACACCTGGACTCCTCTCAACAAGTGACTTAGCCATTCCAGCTGAGTGCGATCACTTGTATTCAAACCTTCCATACAACAGCAGAAAAGTTTTCTGATTTCACAGGTGTTCTTTTAATTAACTCACCTTTTAGCAGAAGCAGCCTCAACCATTAAACACAGAGCTGCTCAGCTGTCAGTAACCAACAGCTGAAAGCAACAATTTGGCTCCTGGCCCAAGGAAGGCTGGAAAGCTTTAAAAGCCCTCCTGGCATTAGGCTGCCACGTGTTCAGAATAGTTTGAATACACAGTACCCCAATTATTATTCAGCTACTTTTATCCTGTCTGCTATCCCAGTTTAGTACGCAAATGGTTGAGTGTGCTTTATTATCTCTGTATTCAGAGAGTAATTTAGCCTCAATTTACAGCTGAAGCTCAAAAATGGGAGCAAACCCAGACTGGCACTCTCTGCTACCTTAACCAAAACGTAGCTGCTAAAGAAGAAATGGTGACAAAGTCTCCTTTACACGCATCGCATCACACACAGCTTTTCATCCTTTACGTTATATAAAGAAAAAAGAACACCAATACCTACTTGAGAATCATTATTTTTGGTAGGAAGTATGACATAAAAGTTTAGGCGACTTCACCATAATCAAATATTAACAGTAAAGTCAAACAAAACCAACCCCAAATCGGAGGTTTCAGTTCTCATCAGCTGCTGCAGCCACTAAAAATAAGTATGATAACCAAGGGTTCTGCCATACTAACGATATGTCATTATTGAGAAGATGGGGGTAATCTGCAAGAGAACTTTAAGACTTATCTCTAGATGTTCTTTACAACTTCAAAAGCCTTCAAATGAGATCTGCTCGCTTATAATGTAGATACAGTCCAAATTTAAAAAATAAAATAAGGAATTCTGCAGGTATAAAGCAACCTGCAGAGATTCAGTTTCTAAATAGCATGGAACAAACATCTCGGCTGAAACTCAGCAATTTGTTCCACTTACAGTGAAGTCCTTGATCTTCACCAGCATGAGCATCTTACCTTCTCCCCATCCTGATAGGAAATGCAGTCCTCAAAACTTGGTGGCATATTCTCCTTCTGCTCAGATTTGTAATTCTTGATTTCATTTTCACTGGCTTGAATCTCATTCTATAGAATAAAGCACTTGAAAGTTGACAGGCACTTTTCTCCTAGGAAAGTACTTGCTATTTTTCTTTGGTTTTGTTTTTGTAAACTGTTTTCCTAGCACATACAGCAATAACTAAGTGAAAGAGCTTAAAAAAAAAATAATCAATACACATTTGCAAAGTGATGGATTTTAACGAGGAAAAGAGATGGGGCTGTGAATTTTATTCTGTGAAGATAATGACAGCCCTTTTCTCTGACTGCAGATTTCCTTTAAGATCAACTCTTCCATTTTTGTCCTTCTCACTCCACATCTTCACTTTCCAGACATGTTAATTTTTCAAGGTAAGCACCATATATAAAGCCCTGATTAATTGATAAATACAACATAAAAGCAAATCCTACTTGTTTCTATACTAGTAAAAAAAGGGGATAAAAACCAACTGTTATTTACCACGATTTCTGTTCTTTACAAACTGTCTTCAGATGTGCACAAAAGAAGCTTTCACACTTTAATAATAATCCAGCAAAACCTCGTGTTTCATTGCCGCAGGATTCAAGATAATTGGGGAAAAGAGTCATGCCATTCACAAGACATCTTCTTTGTGACATGGAAGACAGATAGCCAAATGCCAGCACTGGCAGCTCACTGGATTCTGTAAGCCAATCGAATCTAACAAGTATGTAATTAAGTGCAGATCTCTAAATATGCTGTTCTCCATCTCTCCCTACCCTTTCTGTGTCACCTGTGATGCTATTAAAAGAATTGCTTCTCACTATTCCTCTAACCCACTGCAAAAACATCCACCAGTTTTAATCCAGACCTAATTGTACAACAATGCCCACAGAACAGCTGATCCCAGGAGGGACTGTGTCTCTCTTTTGCAGCATAGATGTGACACGTTTTCAGAGAAGTACAGATACCACACTGCCACATCAAAAGACACTCAGTTCCTTTGGCAGCAAAGAAGGAAAAGTACCAAGACTTACAGATTCTATTCTAAGTATTGCAAACATTAACCTCATCAGCACCTTACTGCTGCCCTTATTGATGTGCCAGGCCAAAACCAAAAGAAATTCTGCTAAATGGGACTTCCTAAGAGCTTGAGGCTGTGCTGATGCTCAAACTGATAGCACTAGGGAATTGCAAACGACAGCCTCAAGAGAAAAGAAAATCTATGGTCAATCTCTTGTCATTAGGACACAGCTTATTGAATCGGTGCTACTCTGAGACATAGACTGGAAGAAATAATCTAGCAAACTGAATAGAAGTGAGAAACAGGGCTCAAATCAGCAATTGGCAGATAACAACGTTTGCTGCACTGGCTGCAGTGCCCTTCCACTCCTGCCTTGAAGGTTACTAGATTTTCCTGCCAAGATGTGCAGAATCAAATCTACACCACAGACAAAACTGAGAGATCATTTCAGTTAGATAGAAACTATTTCCCCTAGCTTAAAGCTAGCGTACATTACAGAAGTGAGGTTTCTGTTTATTTCTAGCATGCAGAGAGCTCCAGACAGGCAGAAAGAAAAAGAACGCCAGTTAAGTTTCAGAAGGACCGCAATCAGGACACCAGCAATTAATTTCCTGGAAAACTTTCAAGATCATTCCAGCAAGATGCAAATACTTGTTACTCCCTGCAGTACAGTCAACTCTTCGTTAAAAATGAGTCCTATGAGCACAAAGATCTCTTCAAAACAAGATGGGATTATCTTCAAAATGTTTGGTTTCTGTAACATCTTCTTTCCAGCCTCAGTTTGGGGCTAAAATCCACTTCTAGTCAAGGCAAAGAGACTTACCGTGGTAACGAGGCCTGTGGAACTGCCCTGCTTGGACACAGCTGCCTGATACTTCGCCAGCCTATCCTTTATTGAAGTTTCTGTTAACCGAGGCATCTCCAGGCTTTTCTTGGTCTCTACCTTATCCGGGCTGAGTGCTGGACTTCCATCTACAAGATGAGAAGAATTACATGAATAAAAAGTAACTTTCATGAACACCAACAGCACACGTGAAAATTACAAACCCCACCCCTTTACCAGAGTGTCAGAAATCCTTCAGTCACGGGCTCTAAGTCCTGTAATCTACCCAGATACTTTCAGAAGTAGCACGTTCATGCAGATTTCAGCCTGCAGTCTCAGAAGCAAACACTACAAACACTGATGGCTGCTGCTGTCAAATGACTGCAGCTGCTACAGCAGCTAAGTGGAAATTCACATCATTGAGGTGGAGGCACAGTTGTTAGTCTTCTAAAGAAGACACAGAACATGAGGAAGAGTTCCATTTGCCACTTCCACCTTCTCCATGAAAATATTTACCAGCTGACGTGTTAAAGATCAGGATTTCAACAACAAACACGTTATAAATTAGTTCAGTTTAGCCTCACTCATCCTTGGAAGCATCTGGATATGGCAGGAGAGACAAGAACTAAAACAAGGAAAACCCATCATCAATTCACTACTTATTTTCTAACTGAGATTGACTATTAAAAGTAGTCACAGGAATGACTACTTTTATTAATTAATGCTAATTATCTCCTGCACCTCAGTTTCTTTGCTTAGGGAGGCGATGCTTTAACATTCTCAGCAAGATTGAGTTAATTAAATGTGATGTTTGCATAGACTTTGCAGATGGGAGATAGTTACACTTCTGTTACTACTTATGAAAGGCAAAATTTAATTCCACTGTGTTGTACACAGCACTTCCCTATTACATAAACTGGGGAAAGCAAACAAACAAACAGTGGGATTACTGACCTGATGCACTGTGACTCTTCTCTCCTTGGCCAACATCAAGGTCCTCTGAAGAGAAGCTGTTTTCAGAAATCCTCCTACCAATTGCTGTCTTCCTCTGGTCTCTAGCAACCTATTAGAGACAGAACCCACCTATCAGCTGCCTGGGCAAACAAAGACTGTTGCATTTAATCCTTTAAGATGCACAGGTGTCACTAGCAAATCTGCTTTACTAGAATAAACAAGTCTAGCAGGTGACATCTTATTTAACCAATATTAAGTTTGATCACAGAACACGTGACCCTTTGTCACCTGGAAAGCACTCTTGTGAAGAGGTTCATAAACGTCCTTCAATAAGGTATCTTGGTTTAAAAAAAAATCAGAAAACCACACAGGTTAAATTCTCAGCCATTTACCTCTGCAAGCACAAAACATCAGTCTAGATTTTTGCATCTCAGACCACTTCTCATGAAATTAACGTTCAAAGTCATTTTGTAAAGACTTAAAATTGAACAGAATGATGAAAGGAGGAAGATAATGCAAATCTGCATTGATTTTCAGCTACAGAAAGGAAAAAAATTACTATGGTAACAAAAGTTATCTAGGGCTATTTGTTTTGATTTGGATCTCTCATGCACTTGGTACCAAATAATTCCCTAATTAGGTCTGATAAGGCTTAAGCTAGGGTGCTAGAGATAAATATTCTCAGATAAACAGGATAATCACTATTTGCAGGGCTGCACTGGTGGGCAGTTTTGTAGTTGCACCCCAAGTGTTGTCATTGGCTCCATCAAACTTTAAGGCTCATTTCTTGAGACCAACTCCCCAAAACCTTGAGCTCAGTAAGAGGAATTGTGAAAAAAAATTCAGAGCAGCTGAATGCTCAGGAAATGCAGTATTTAATTGGACCTCATTGAAACAAGATGTCTTCACAGCTGACAGACAACATTCCAAATACCAGAAGGTGAGAGATCTTCGTTATCTCTCTCCTTAGGAAAGGGTAAATCACAGAGACAGAAATTACTTTCGAGGCTGATGAGACAAGAAGGCAAGGCAGGTTTGGCAAGATGCTACAACCACACATCCTGCACCCCCCCTCCTTCCAACAACTTTCTTGTTTGCTGCTCACCAACCTGAAGGAAATTCCAAAGTTTTATTTTAACAGAACAGCACTGTAAGACAATCACTGTGAAAAATCAGGCTGCCTTGGCATACAAAACAGCACTTTACCAGGGAAGGAAAATGCAGCTGGAAAACTTTTTTTTTTTTTTTTTTTTTTCCATTAGCATGGGAAATATTTCTTATTTCTGTGGTTTAAGGCTTTGTTAACTTTTCTTACTGGAAAAGAGCTTAGCTATGACAAGCCTTTTCCTTCCACTGAGTGCGTTGATAGGTTCAGTTTGGGAGTGCCTGCACACTTGTAAGAACTTGCAGATTCCTTATTCTGAGCAAACTATCCTCAGATGATTCTTCTTCAGTCTATGCCTGCCTTCATGTCACCTTCAGCCCACACATCTGAAGCTCTCACAGCTCAGAAATTGGCCCTTCAAAGGGTCTGGCTTTTCACTAGCATATAGAAAATATAGGCAAAATACACAGAAAGAGAAGATCCTATAAGGATAGAAGAAACAAGCTTATTAGCCCACTTGAAACTCTGAACGAGTGAATTCAGATAAGCTGTGGGTGTTTTTTCATTTGTTATATGGATCACATACGCTCTCTTGCACACAGCAGGGCTGATGAAGCTACAGATGGAACAAAGGTTGTGGTACGGACACACAGGAAGTTGAACTGGTGAGCAGCATTCATGAGGAAGACTCCACTGCTGGGGAACAAAAGTCTTAAGAAATTTGGATCTGGTGTCTGGGATTCCAGCTTCACTGGAAGAAACTATCAGTATCTCACTGGGGAAAAAAACAGTTAGAAATCCAGACTGGGTGAAGCTGATGTTGTGTAGATTTAATATCAATAGTCTCACACCACCGAAGAAAAAAAGCAAAGCAATAAATGAAAAATGTTTACCAAAAGGAAGGTGAGAGACTTTCTCCATTACCACCAACAGCCTGACCACAAGTAATTAGGCTGATTAGGGTGCATGGAAGGTAACACCGTTAGCATGAAGGAATCCCTTACTCCCAGGTTTAGGCTTATCCCACTCAGTTCCCTCTATAATTCTGGGTGGGCCACTATTCCAGCACTGCAAAACTTGTGCTGCTTGCAAAATGAAACAAAATATTCCTCATGGCTGGAAAGCCCCAATGTTCTAAGACAAAAGAAGGAGTGCAGAGGTACCATAGAATTAACAGCATTTCGCCTGGGGCACAAGGAGCTGTTGGGCAAAAGACCAAAAAGAAGTTACACCTATTTCATTATAGACAACTGTGTCAAACGTGACCCTGAGCATCAGGTTAAATATACAAGGCATAATAAGTTTTTGCCTTAAAGGAAGAACACAAACCTACATCGAGATAGCTTTTTAAACGAGCCTTGCAGAACTGCTTGCTCTTTCTTTTCTTCTGATCTTCCTTGGGTACGTTTCTGCTATCACTTACAGGAAGGATTCTTTGAAATTGATAAAAGACCCAATGTTCGGCCTCTGCTTAGCCCTGAAGCAAACTAGACCAATGTGTTCAGAAGTATTTATACTGCGTTTTTGTGGAAGAAAATGATCTGCCTTGTATCGGAGCTGTAGAAGACAGAGCAAAATCTGACAAACAGATGAAAAAACTGAGAGAGTTTTGCCCTGAAAATCAGAATAGGTTTGTGCAGAGTCTGTGAAGTCAGGAAGTCCAGGCAGTAACCTGGATTCTTGCCATGGACTTACCCAGCAACCAGGCGAGTTATTTTATCTTTACTGCCATGAACCTACAGCCATGTTGCCACTTAGCTCTTACAGATGATTTTGTCAGCAAAGCTCTAGCAGTGCTTATACCATAAGGCTGAAGCAAACACCAAGGAAAATTACCATCCTTCAGGTGAAGGAAGCCTTGCTTGCACTTAAGCCAGGAGTTTATCAACCAACAGGGTTCAGGAAGAATACAAATGGAAGAGAGAACTGCAGATCCCGCAGTCGGTTCCTACCTCAGTGAAAAAGATCCGTGTCCCCATAGCGCTGGTCTATCTTCATTGTACGTGACTACATGACATCATCCTCCACTCCCCAGATAAAATCCCAGAACCAGAAACCTTACAATAGAGCTTTCTAATCAGACACCCCTCCCCCCCGACTTAAACTTCAGAGCCCTTCGTGCCTTTTTCCTTCCAAAATTATAAAGTAACCAGATTAACTTGGAATAGGAACAGGATTTGAACCTAACCTGAAGAACTTAATATCTACTGTATGATATTTACTGCATTCACTCAGATTTCAACCACATTCAAATGACTAAGCTGAAGAGAATTATCAGTTCCAGATTCAGTCATCTCCAAAACAATTTTATTCCCCAGGCTAAGATAAAATTACTTCACGTCCATCTGCAGAATGGTACTTTCCTGAGGAATCCTGACCGATTAATCCTACAGCAGGGGTTCAGAGAAGTGCTATCAGGAAATCACCCTCCACCCTGCAAAACAGCCCTGATAGCATGGGCGGCTCTTAGAGAATGGCAAAGACTACAAAATCTAAGCTGTGCAATTATTACAGACCCCAGACTTACGTTACCAAAGAGCTGCCCATCTGAACCTCCTGATACACGTTTTAAAAAACCTTTGTACAAAATCTGCTGGTTTTATTCAATAGTGCAAGAAAAATCACCGCAGTAAAACAAAGCCAGAAGTATAGGAAAGTATGAGAAAACTGGAAACTCCACCAGCCTCGGGACTATGTTGCAAGTCAATGGCATATGCAACTCATTTTCTAGTTAAGCAATTCTCCCCCGGGACACACAGTCTGCAGTCCACATGCAGGATCAGATTTCATGAGCAGTTGTAGGAAAATGCAAGCCCTGTGCATTTGCAAGTCAAAACGAGTGAAGGCAGCAGCTCGCGAGGCGATCTTTGCTGCTTTATCCCTGCGAGGATTTCTTGATAAGAAGCATTTGTTAAGATACAAAGATGAGAGAAGAGACAGGAAAAGACGGAGGTATTTCGCAGCACTTTATACACACAAATCTACATCTGGTCGTGTCACACACACAGATGCACACAAAGCTCTTCGCTCTGGCAGCGCATTCATCTCAACTGCGAAAGCTGGTCCTGCTGAGCTCTCCTCAACTTTTATATACAACCACATCGATTTTGACACAATTCGTGTTTACAGAACTCATCTTCACAGGAGATAAACACTCCCTTCACGCTTTGAAAAAAATTCTTCATAAATTCCACACATATTTTTCTCATCTTAAACAAGCAAATTCATCTTACATCTGCAACGAGCAATGGACAAAGCAGCACTCTACACGTATTCACACAGCTCAAATAAGTTATTAACAGCAGCCACGTTATTTTTCAACTAAAACAATGAACACAATCACTCAATAGCTCTCAGCCACTCCCTCCGGGGTTTTTCCCGATGCCCAGGAGGCAGCACTTTTAGTTTCCCTTAAGATTTGCACAGTCAGATCCTTACCTTAGGCTGGGCTGCTTCACCCTTTTCAAACATCATCTTTAACTTGTTCAGCGGAACGCTGTACTTCTCTATCTTCCCTGAAGACTCTGTGTTTTCACTGGCTTCGGGCTTTTCCACTTCTCTGGACTCTCTCAGATAGTTTTCCATTTTACCACTCTCCTGTGAGTGGCTCTGAGACTTTCCGCTGTCAACACCGGGTCGCTGCAGCTGGCCAGGGGTGCCAGAAGAGGCCTGGACGTGAGATGCTGTGCCGGCTGCCGGGATCTGCTCTGCGTCTGAGCAAAAAGCAAGGCTGCTTCCAACTCCCAGCTCGGGGCTCTCGACCCTGTGCCTACCCTCAGCACAGCTGCTTCGGAGCGTTTCCTTCCGAGACTCCGTTCCCGGCACTGGATTCTCCCACTTTTTCTTTAGTACGCTCAGATTCCCTCTCTTAAAATGAGGGGGAAGATTTTCTGTGCTCTGAAAGAACAAGAAGTCAAATTCCAGTTATGTGCCTGATGAAGTACTTCCTTTCTATGAGAAAGGAAGTTAAAGGCTCAGTACTGAGCTCAGCTCTGCTTTTTCAGACAGCTGTGAATAGTTACAACTGTGCCACATGGAGAAAGCATCCAGGATAGGAAAGGAAGGAGGGGGGAGAAGAGAAAAGTCAGGAGCTAAAGCAGGAAGTGAGCAAACAGGATGGCCTTATAAGGAAAAAGGCAGTCAAGGTCTAATGAGTTAAATGCCACACAAAAGGCTCCAATCCACACATGAAGGGAAGGGGACCCAAATCCACATAACAAGGGTCTCTAGACCTGGAACTAACCAACAGCAGCAGCCACAGAGATGCGTGGTGTGCCAAGAGTTGCAATGTCTTCCAGCTGCTTCAGAAGACAACAATTAATAAAAAGCCACTGATTAGCTTCCAAAAACCAGTACTTTTTGATCTTTTGCATTTGTGCAAGCACTAAACAGAAGCATTCCACTTACAACAGATCTGGCTTCAGCATTTTGTACCATGCAGAGTAAGGCTTAAGCAAGGCACAGACAACATATTTCTGTTTGCTCCCATTCATAAATACCAGATCATATGCTGGACTTTCTCTTCTGTTTCACTCAACACACTGAAACCTCTAGACAGGAAACATTCACACAAAGCACAAGTGCTGCCTTACCACTGTCAGTTATGGTAATACATAGAGAACATTCAAATGCTTTCCATATTAGTTTTGCTCACAAGCAGTTACCTCTCCTCAGAGTAACAGGCCAGCCCATGTTTGATTCATTCAAATCTATTACCTGCCAGCATTGCATTTTTGCTGTCCCTCTCTTATGGAGTCCACTGTGTATCAGACTCATTGCAAGTGGAGCAGGTCTGCAAGGCTTACAGGAATTAAACAGGATTAGCAGCTATATTAGGATTTAAGTCTCTCACCCCATTACTCTTCTGGTCACATTTTGAACACTGCTTTGCAAATTAACTTGAATCCATCTAGGCTTCAAAAAGATCAGCTCACTTGCTAACTGTACTTAAAAGAAAGTACTAAAGTTGTAAGGCAAATGTTGTAGTGTAACAGAAGTACTTGTAACTGCACATACCCATATAACTGGATATGAGACATATTGCTAAGAAGCCCAGGCATACTTTACAGCCCCAGTCATTTTGCTTTGGGACTTGCCTATTCGTGATCATAGAAGCAACGAAGTAAACTTAAGACTGGGGAATAATTTTTAGAATGCTTATTTTATCACTCCTGTATCCCAGAGAGAAGGAAAATGACTTCTGAAGCATTACAGAGATCAAGTAAGCACGCTCCAGCAAAAACATCGCTATATATCCTGTAAATATTGCTGGTCTTTTAAATGAAAATTAAAAGGTCTGCTTGCGAACACGTGGTCTTCCATCAGGGTTTCCTGACCCCATGCCAGTAAGTGCAATGTAGAGGGAGAGCAGGGCTCTAGCAGAACCAAAAATGATGGCTCTCCCACATTCAGGGACAGTCTGAACTCTGTGCAGCATTTCAGAGAAGATCCCTTAACGGATTCTGCAGTTATCAAAGAGATGCGTGCTAGATTTCAGAGAGGCTGGCAGCTTCTTTTTAAGCAGACTTTTAAATTTAGTTAAGAAAGGAAGAGGTACCACATAACTGCCTACAGCTAAGAACAAAGAGGCTGTGGTTAGAAATGACAGCCAACTCCTTCTGCCTTTTGCTTAGGAGTGAACTGGTGATTCAACATATAGCTTTGGGCAAGTCACTTGATTTTCTTTCCTTTCATTCCCAGTCTAAAGAGAGGAGGGAATGGGTCAAAGGCAGACACTGCGTCTGAGTTTTCTGTAGGATGCACAGCAACAGCTTTGGTATTTCCAAAATAAACTGCCACAGGAACATTTCAGGCAGGTGATCCACTCTGGTTGCAGGCTGTTGCTTATTGCCTAGGAAACAGATACTTACATTTCTTTTTTTCTCAGCCGTGGCTTCTTCAGCTGCTTTCTGATACCTTTGGGATATAGGAAGGAGGAAAAAAAAAAACAAAACAACACAACAGTTTTAAACTAGAATATTGAATGATCATGAAGACGGCTGAGATTTCGCTTCTACCTAGGACTCTGTGCACTTAGCAGACCTACCAAATAAGACCGAAGGCTGGACAAAACAGCAGTGAATAGCATCCGAACAATGCGAAATGACAGGCATGTTTTAAGTCATGCGGCTCACTGTAATAACATGCGTTGATAATTTTTATTAGCCAAGCACTCTCATTCTTGAATCTAGGCAGTTTACCTTGGAATAGCTGTATTGTTTCTCCCACCCAGCTGTCTGCTGTGTCCCCTCACAGGAATATTGCCTCAGCTATTTATACAGCAGCTGCTGAACCGTAACAAATTACAGCTTGGCATACACAGAAAATCTACATAAGTGCCAGTTTATCGTACTCCGCTGGGTGGTAAACTGCACCAATTCAGCAGTTGCTTCATGAGCAGCTGAACCACCCCAGCAGTGGAAACGTTAATCACAGCCCTCTGAAGATAAGCTACCCTGGATCATGAATCAAAGTCCTTTAAGAAGCTACAGAAAACTCCCAGCAATCTGCATGCCTCTCTGCTGGGACGGAGCACACCGACCTCACTGATCACTATACTGCACACAGTGACTGCACTTTGCTTTTGAAACGCACAAATTAATCTGATTAGACACATTTTGCCATTTGTAACCAAAGCTGTGCTTTTCAAAGAAAAGAATCACCTCTCAACATGTTTCTGTTTTTCTTACCTGTGGGTCTCTCTTATCTGTGCAATTCTGCTTTTGATAAAACTATGAATATGCTACAGGCCATAAAAATGAGTCACTCATGCTACAAGTCATCAGCTTCAGACTTTAAATAATGGCTGGTATCAAATCAAGAACTAATGTATATCAGGGGCTCTAAGAAAAAAAAAAAGCCCCTTAGAAGGACCAGGTTCTTTCTAAAGAAAAAGAAACTTCCACACAAATACCTGTTTTACAGCTGATGAACCTCAGTGACTTTGATTTCCCTTTGTGAGTTGTGTGCTCCTATGTAGGTTTCTTCTTTCCTCGTGCAGAAGAGCAAACAGACTGCACTCGTTTATTGCTGCTCTGAAAACTGCATTTACTGCACAGACTGAAAGCTGCTGAAGAACCGTAGCTGGCCCTCTTTAATTCACACAAATGAATTAACCTGTGTCTTGTATACTGCAGAGCTTCCAAAATTGGAATGAGACATGGTGGGAAAATAAGTTGATGTAGGAATAGAGATCAATACTACTGGAAAAATCAACAGAGACATGCGGGTGAAAGTGCAAACTGGAAAACACAAACGAGGACTGAAAAGTTTCAGGCAGCGCTCAGTAAGTCAGCCCACCGCAGCGCACTGTTTGAGTTTCTGCTGTTGCAAATTTGCATGTCTCTGACCTGGCAAAACTGATAATTTAAACACTACGGGGATTAAAAAAATATTTCCACGTACAAATATTTAGGTAATGACAATTTAGAAAAAAACACTCCTCTCTGTCAGTGTCAGAGTTGGCAAAGCCAGTAAGCAGCGCCGTGTTTTTGCAAGGAATTGACGCTGCTTACGCAGAGGGACTCCACTGATTAAGGAATAGCAGTTTGGATTACTTCCAATAAGCCCTTTCCAAAGGATTACCAACATTTAGCAAGATGACTAGATTCTGTAATCAAGTTTCAATGAGTGAATAAATTACCTTAACGAGACTGGCCAAAGCAAGCAGCTTCTCCTAGGACAGGGTACTTACAGAGCAACATTCTGTTTGTGTAAAGTCCAGAACGTTATTATCCTTCCTCTGTTGACTCCAGAAAGTTTCTCCCATTCTCAAGATTTAAATAAAACAATGCTATGCTATTAATGCAAGTCTGGATCACTTGGCTGCCCAGCTCCCACGTTAAGTGAGAATCCCATACAGCTCATGAAGCTGCAAAATCCCATTTTTCATGAAGTCCATCAGCAGCAGCTGCCTCCACTCCAGCACTATACCCTCAGAATCTAACGGTAATCACACACTTTCTGACAGCAGAAAGATTATAACTCTGATATTAGAAACAATGTCAGTAACTAAAAGAAGCTTTGCACAGCGTATACCGAACCAGAAATGCAAATGCCCACAGAGCAATACTGTTTTAGAGAAGCAAAGCAACTGTCAGTGAAGCAGTAATTGCTCAGTATCTCAACTTTAACCTCCCCGCACAGACTGTGCTCAGAATCCTCGCAATACTTACCTGGAGAATCTCTCCACAAGAGCTGATGACTTATTTTTGTTGACGAGAGAAAGCTCTTTTGCGGTGATTTTCAAAGACTGAGAAGTCCATTGTCTTCTATTAAACGGGGAAGGCTCCATCTTATCACCACAAACACCTACTGAGGAAGAAAGCACAGTGTCAGTCAGTATGAGTTATATGAGCAGAAAAGTAGCTCCACGGAGTGATTTGATCGCCACCATTTGAACTCAGTTCATGAGATGCTGATCTACTCGTGCCACCAAGTGCTGATCATTCAGAACATGTCCATCGACTGACCAAAAAACACCCCTCAGCATCAGATTAAAGTCATCATTTCCTCTGCAGATGCCACTGAGATGGTGCCCAATAAAACATCGGCCACAATGAATGGGGCAAGAGAGAGATGAGCCAGAACACGAGTAAGAAGCAGGCTGTGACTGAAAGGGATGCTGACACAAATCTCTGGCTTTCCTTTACACACACAGGCTCCAGGAAGCCCTGCTATGCCCTCTCTTGTTCTGCTTTCTGAACCAAATGCTCTGGCATTTATGTAAGAAGGCTTGAGTTATGAAAGCTAAGAGGATGTAATTCCTATGCAAACATTTTTCATTCACTGGCGGTGTTCACCCTTCATGCAGCAGCCGTTTCCTCTGTGAGCCAATATAAGTCTTCTGTTCACAGAGGCAGCTGTAAATCTCTTGTCACAATAGCTAGCAGTTACCTAAAGGAACAGTTTTGATTACTTTCGC
Source organism: Tetrao urogallus (assembly GCF_951394365.1). Lineage (NCBI taxonomy): Eukaryota > Metazoa > Chordata > Aves > Galliformes > Phasianidae > Tetrao > Tetrao urogallus. Next base: position 239,393 of record NC_136848.1, on the reverse strand, counting down.
CTTGCTGTAAACTGGAAGAAATTTTGTACAGCTTTTCACAACCTAAGTCAACAAGCCAGTATCAGATACGTATATGTTTGTTTATTTATTTATTTTTACATAGTTTTCTTTTGTGGAGGAGGAAAGGAGGGGAGATTAATTTAAAGAGTTCCTTGATAAGACAAAAATACAGCTTGTGAGGCAACGCCTTTCCTTTTTTCCTATTTTCTTTTACCCCAGCCTCGTGTCACACAATGCCTGCAGCAAGTGCACTGCCTGATCCTGCAGCGGTGACATCAGGCAGGCTGATCTCTTTCCCGTTTTTTTCCGTCAGTTTTTTAGCTGACCATTAGGTTACAGAACTCCGGAAGTCTGAGTCTTTAAAAGGCACCTTAGGAACTTGATATAAACATTAAAATGTAGGGATGATCATCTGAAATCCTCACACTCATGTAATGCAATTCCTCAAAAGCATCAAAGACTTGGGGTTCTGCAGCATCTCAGTCCAAAAGAACTCAGCTGCAGCAAATGGAACCTCACTGATCCGATCCGTGGAGTTGAGGCAGAAGAACCTGAACCAATGCTGACAGAGGAGAATGGATCTGCAAAGTGCCGGCTGGAAGCAGAGGAACCACTCCAGTGCTGCACCCTGCTGCTGTGCAGGGATAAAGCACGCAGCTGATGAACACCTCGCTGCCTGGTGGGAACCGTCAGGAAGAATGGGACTTTCTCTGAGATTCCTTTATTCACCTGATGTAATGCAGGCAATGACACACCAAGCCAGCACACGTTTTTCAAGATCGTGATTTAGATGGTGCTTTTAGATGGACAGGTTGAACTATCACGGCAAACCAGAAAAGTTACACTATTTTTGTCGTGGTGTTGAAACACACTGAAACTACTTATCAGCATTACGTTTCCAGTCGCAGCTTGCTGCAGCTTCAGGCTCCCATCTCTCACTGAAGGCAGTCTCCAAAGTGCAGCCATCGCCCCTTCCAACAAGAGAAACTCAGACTGGAGAGTTACTTTTTGAAATTCATGGTTTCCAGAAAATGTTTTGCATCCTTAAACCACCTCTTCTGTTACCCTCAGGAGTTTTGTCAGGACTGAACTAGAATAAGGATGCTCTCTGGTCTCCAGACTTAAAAAAGCTGTTGCTCTTTACCAGCTGCACAAACGATCATCCACAAAGATAATGGTTCTAATTTGAATGTGAGGGGTGCTCAACACCCTCCCTTGTTAACAGGAATACCTTACATGCAAATAAATCAGCATTTCTGCGATGACAAGACAGAGCCCCTGCTATCAATGTAGCAAACACTCAGCACAGAGATTCCATAAAGGCACAAAATACATCCGCAGAGACTGCAGATTAAATTTACTCCTGAAAAATGCATCTGCTGAAAAAGAAAAAAACTCAGAGCCAGCTGTCTAATGCTACAGCTTCAACTTCTGTTTGGTGATTAATCTGGAGCCAAGAGAAGATCATCTGTAGCCCCACTTTGCAGTTTAAATCACCGTTCTCCAAGCAGGAGTCAGTTCTGCACAGGAAACAGTAGCAGGGCATTCATTAGAAGCCTCTCTTGGCAGACAGCAGCTTGCTGACTGACTTGCACCTTACACGGAAGGACAGTTGCAGTAAAACACTGAGAAAACAAAATCTAGTTAAATTGTGCAGAAAATGGGCCTTAATTTGATACCTAAGCAAGGAAGCCTTCAGCAATCACTGTTTGCGGATGAATTTTTCCACCATTGTGTTACTGTTTGGTTTCCTCACCATGTGCTGCCCTACAGCCACAGGTGCACCAGGACAATCAGCACTGTTTTGGCAATCTCTCTGTGCAGAAGCAGCAGCCGCTGCTGCGACATCGCATGGGAAGTTAAGGAGCATTCATTCAGCGTCTCAGCTGCTGTGAGGGACACAAGCAGGACTCTGAGATGCCCAGAAACGTCCTGCATTCCCAGCGCCATTCCATGCTTTCAGCCCCATTCGCTTTCAGTTTCATCTCAGTCAAACACCTTCGCCCTTCTTTTCCTGAAGAATTATTCCAACCCACGTCGGGAAAGAGCTCTTTGTTGTACGATTAAAATTTAAACAAGATCGTGAGCATTCTGCGTGCTGCAACAGTTATGTTAAAGACAGAACGGAGTCCCGAGGAAGAGAATCTCGAGTCCTGCAGGATGCCAGGGAGGGAAGGGCTGCATTGCAGCCCATACAGCAGCACAGCGTGGGACTGAAACCCACCCGTGTGGCAACGGCCCGAAGGAAAACCGCTCCTTAGCGACCACCCCACAGCCCGGAGCAGCACGGAGCAGCGTTCCCGGCACCTGCATCAACCGAGCAGCACCGCACCGCAGCACCTCTTCGTCCCTCACCCATACAGCGCCTTTCTTCCTTACTTTTAACTCTCACTCCCTCTCCGCTCCCCGTGCTGAGTTCCGCGACCACCCGACCCCGCTGCCACCGGCCGGCACCGTGCGGGCACCGCCGGGCTCGAGAAGGGCAGCCCGAGAACAGCCGAACGGCCCGCCGGGCATCGCCGCCCCTCCCCGCCGCCGGACCCCGCAGCCCAGCGCCCGCTTACTGCCCGCTCCCGCGCCCCAAACCCCCGCTGACAGAGCCGCAGCGGGCAGAGCGCCCCCCTCCGGCTCGGCGGTCCGCACCACCCCTCCCTCCTCACGCACCTACGGCAGCCGGAGGCGCTCCCACGCGCACACCTGTCGCGGACGCGGTAACAACTGCACCTCCGCGCCGGCGGCGGCGCCGGACAGCAGCACTGGCCACGCCCCTCACCCCTCCAGGCCACGCCCCTCCGCCACAGACCACGCCCCAGACCACGCGAAAAAAGGGGGGGGGAAATGTGTTTCTTCATTGAGCGCATGCGCAGCTCGGCTCTCCCACGGGTCTTCTCTACGCGTGTGCGTTGTCGCCTCGAAGCGAGGAGGGGGGGGGAGAGGGACTGCGGTGCTGCGGGATCATTGATGGGGGTCGGGGTCGGTACGCACAGCACCCAGCACCGCGGGGCTGCCCTTGGGGCTCAAAGCCCGAAGCCGAGAGGGGCGGGCGGGCGGGTGTTTGTGTGGTGCTGCCGTACCTGGAGAGTGCCGTGCCGGGACGAGGAGCAGCCGTGATGGGGTCCCGCACATCCCGAGTATGTTTAAAGAAAAAAAAAAAAAGTGGTTTTCAGCAGCCCAACTTGATAACCCGCATTCCTGAGATGCTGGGCGTTTATGCATCTTCATTAACGTGACACGAGCCTGAGTCTGCAGCCAGAAAGCAGCTCCTCCAGATGTTTATCTGATCAGTGCACTTCAGGAATTGTTGTAGGTGCCCTTTTATTTGTTTGTTTATTTTTGTTCTTTCTTACACCCTTTCTATCACTCCCACTGTGTAAAGTATGAAATCCTTGAGTTAAAATACTGTGTCCTCACTCCCACAGGCTGAGAGCTCAGTGAGGCTCTCCATCCCCAGCTCTGCCCAAGGCTCAGCACAGCTCTGTGCTGCAGAGCTGCTCACACACCTCCCCACCCACCCCAGTCAAGAAGCAGGAAGCAACGAGTTGGAATTGATAACTGGCATTGCTTGCAGAGCAACCGCAGCCATCAACATGTGAAATGTGCTCTTTCCAGTGAAAAGCACGAGTGTTGGCCTAGAAAATACACACAGCTTAGATGATGTGTTTTGTAACTTCACCAAACGGCGCAGCGATCTGTGCTGGAGGCTCAGAGGTGCGTCCAGGTGGAGCAGATGTGACCTCTGCTAAAGCGTGTCAGATAAACTCCGTGCGGTGCTATGAAAGGCAAGGCTTGCACAGGGAATGACGTGTTTGCTTTGGTGATGTCAGTAGGGCACTGCAGGCATGGCTCAGCTGCTTCTCAGAGCTGCTGCTGCCATTCCAGACACCAGGATGTCCGTGCAGACGTGGGACTGCCGTGGGATTGAGCCCCGCTGGCCTGGCCTCCCTTTCTCTGGTGCTAGGAATGCTGCAGGACACCAGTGACAAATATCATAGGAAACCAGTCAAACTGCACATCTGAGACAGCTTTGAGCCCATGCCACACATGCAGCTTCCCTCTCTGCAGTGGTTTCTGGAGCTGAGCTCAGCAGAGCTCCTGCAGGATTGGAGTCTAAATGAGGCCATGCTGTAATGTGAGGCACAGCAGCAAGGAGGGGCTGAGAGGGAGATGAGTGCAGCAGTTGACTTAATTAGTCACGATGACTTAATTAGTTATGTGCAAGGTTTGGGGGAATTGCATTAGTTGAGCTGGATCTTCTTCCCTCCAGCATTCTGAATGGGTTATAGAGGTTAAAGGGTGCATCGTTGCCTTTTAGCAGCCATTTATGTGCCTGCAGTTGCTCATGACTTTCTGTAAAACCTTTTAAACATGTTTGTAGTCTCCACTTTTTGTAATAGCAGGTTCCAGACTTGTGTCAAAAAGTGCTTTGTCCTCTCAGCTGATCTTACAGTTGTAAAGCGTTCTTCTGTAGGCAAATTTGGTGAATACAAAGTCTGCATTTCCTTGTTCTACCAACCTCACACCTGTAAAAGCCTCACTGACATCCTTCTAAGCCTTCTCTATAAACTGAAGAGTGAATCCCAAGAATTTTGGTAGCTCCTTATGAAGACATCTGCTCCCTGCCCTCCTCTGGACCCTCTGTTCCTCCATCACATTCTTCTGTGCTGCTGGGACCAGAATTGCTCCAGCTGTGAGCAAACTGAGGACTTTTTTATCAGCAGAGATGGGAACTTTGGTCATTCTTGGAAACAGCCAACATCCAGTTGGAGCTTTTGGCTGCTGTTGTATCCTGAGCCGGTGGCTTCAGAGAAGTGTCCATGGCAGTGCTGTGCTCTCCTTCCCAAGCTGCAGCTGGCAGCTCTGAGCCCAGCAGAGACTGAAGAGGACCGGAGTGTTTTCTGGTGTCTTTGTGGTTTAGTAAGAGATTGTAGTGAACTGCAGGGAGAAAGGCTGATGAGTCACTAAGAAACAGTCAACATATTCCAGGAGAATAATCTCAGGTGTAATTATTAACAGGTTTATGTTTTATGGAACAGGTGTTTGGTGTTTTTTGTTAATTTTTTTTTTTTTTTTTTTTTTTTTAAAGGCACAGCATCTTCTCTAGCATTACTCATAGAGCATTATTTATCCTAGAGAGGAGAGTGCAAATAACTTTATTGTGTCTTTTCAGCGCTCTCTTCTTGATGCTCCCCATTCTCTCTCACTGCAGCAGCGCTTCCTGAGGGAATCTGCATCCTCTGCCTGATTTCTCTGATTGCTGGAGCTGCTGAACTTCCTACACAAGAGGCCCAGCAGCAGCAGGTAGGGTGAGGCAGCCGCTGAAGAAACACTCACAGGTATGGACAGTGCTTGAATACCCACGTGGCTTTTTTTTTCCTTTTTCCTCCACCCAACCAATGAACTTCGTGTGACCCCTCCCAGCAGCGCCGCTCATTTGTTTAATCAGCGATTAAACTGGAATTTTACTTCGCTTCCAAACACGCTCTATCAGTCCTTACATTCCCTTCCATTTATTTATTTATTTTTAACTAAAGGGAAGGCGGTAGAAAAATACATCATTAAAGCAGCATGGCATAACTTAAAGGAGAAACCATCACAGATGTGGTGACTGCGGGACTGAGGAGGCTTTAAGCCCTGCAGAAAACTGCTGTTCTAGAAGGACAGAACATAGGACCCAGCATCTGTTAGGTAGAAGTTATGGCACAAGTGCCCTTGTTGGCTCCTGCAGTCCTTTCCAAGCTCTCCTTTAGGCACAGTTAAGACTTACTTTCACACAGCACGTGTCAGCACCACAACAAAGAAAACCAAGCAAACCACACCCAAGTGTGAACCCTGCAGGTAAAGTGCAATAAAAAAATGAGTGCTGGTATCTTGCAAGATCAATGCAGATTTCTTTTCTTCCTTGTTGTGTTTCTTTTTAAAAATACTGCTTGTTTTCATCAGTGAATGCAGAGCTCACCCCATGATTCCATGAGCTCTTTTCTGAGTAGAAAAAGCAAACTTAGACCTCATCATTGTGTAATTACAGCCAAGCTAGCTTTGCCCCTTCATATTTGCATTCATTAGCATTTTGTTTAGCCTGTAGCTTGATTGCCCAGTGGTGTGAGATCCTTTCCTGACTCTTTCCAGACAGTTTGGATGCCCTGAGTAGTTCCACATCCATATCATGAGTAGATTTCTCACTTCACTGTTTACTTCCTTTCCAGCTCACTGGTGACTCTTGTACAATTTGGGCCTCTGCACAGATGCATGCTTTGTTATTGCTCTACACATTAGAGGTTTATAAAACAAGTCTGTAGTTACGGTGTGACTTGGTGTGCCCAGCACAGTGCAGGCCTGCAGAGATTAACTGTTTTTATCCATCTCCTTCCTGGGGCTTATTGGTTGCTGTGAGGCACTTTGGATTTGATTTGCTTGCTGAAAGGTGCAATTGCTGATCTGGCTGCTGAGGAATCATCACCACCACCAGCGCATCTCCTGGCAAAGCAAAGCACCTCCTTTCATAGAAGCTGCTGAGTCTCAGGCGCCTCTCCCTAAACAGGGGATTTTTGGTGGAGTTAAACATTAACACTGTTCACAGTTCCCATCTGTTCAAGGTCCAAGAGAGAAGCCGTGCTGAGTCAGCCCTGGCAGCTGTACTTCCTGCTCCGGTTCTCTCCTTCTGCATGATTCACTCACTCCAACTCCCTGCCAGGAAGCCTTGGTCCTGGGTGAGACAGTAAGAGGCAGAGGGATCTCCTGCTGTCCTGCACCAGGATACTGGAGACCAGCTCCTGTGTGTCCTGGCTGCCCTGCAAGTAATGTTGGTGCTGCAAGGAAAGGAGGGAAACTCACAGTCACCAAAAGACTTGCTTGAGCTATTCAGGAATTTTCTTTGGCTGTTAGCAGTTCTGTGCTCTTGCCACATGGCATTTTTCCTTCCAGGCAGCGCTGGACAATGGCTGTGAATGCATGGGACAGCTTATTGTTTGGCTGCGTATGTTGCTTTCATATGGGCACTTGAACTAAAAGGGTAAATCCTTTGAACTGTGGCGTTTTCAAGAGCGTGGCACATTAGCCGGGAAGGAGGGTGGGCAGATGAGAAGAGCTGTTGTATTTAATATTGCTGCCACAGTAGTACACTCCAGCACTGCCAGGACTTTGGGCGTAGCCAGTCTGACATGGGAAACATTGTTCAGTGCTGTTGCCTGGTTGCCGCTTGGAGCTGCAGCTCTGTGCTGTCTGCTTGGTGCTAAGGGTTGGAGTCAGACCCAGCAACTGCTGCTCATCCACTTGGAGAGGCACCGATCCTACCCCGGTGGGTTTGGTTCTGCCTGGACAGCACTCAGTTTGCTTCAGCACCGGTGGCAGTTTGTGAAATTGCAACTGCAGGATCTGCTGAGCTCAGACCTGCAAACAGAGCCAAGAGTCTCTCTGGCTTTGGATAAAACTTTGCTGTGGTTACATGGATCATGTGATGGCGCAGCTGATCTTTCCAGCATTCGGTGCTCTTGCTTTAGGCTTCCTCAGCTGTGCAAAGAGTTCAAAAATTGTCCCCCTGTATAACTGCTACTTATTGATACTAGGACAACAACTTCCAGGAGTTGTTGAGGAAACTCCTCTGCCTGCATTCCTGTTTATCAGAGACTCCTTCCCCGCATGCCAGCCCATCCACAAAGCCTTCAACATCCTCAGCTGTGGGATTTCTGAACAGATGCAGCTCCTCCCTGCAGCACAGTGGCTCCCTTCCCTGCTCAGGACAGCGTGCCACGTCAGTCAGTTCCTCAAGAGCTTTGGCTCCCAGAATCGAGTGAGTTAAATCAGGTCTAAGCTGGACTCTGAGTCCTCTTCAAGACATGTTGACAGAGAAATGTATGCCTTGAAACAACTTGAAAAGAAGAACTGTAAGGAGGGAAGAGAGTAGGAAAAGGCATCGGCTGTGAGCGGCCGCCCTCTCCTGAGATCTCTCCCCCTGCAAAGAGTGCAGCCCTGGCTCCTCTGTGACCTCTTTCTTCCTGCAGGGTAATGAAAGTCAGCACGCTGTAATGGCAGGCTGAAAGTCAGCTGCTCTGCCACAGGGTTTGTCCTCCGGATAGATGAAAGGAAAGTGGTTTGGTGTCCAAACGACTGTCACAGCTTTAAAGAAGAATTAAAGCCAGATGTTTCCAACCAGCCTGCTGAGAACAGCCTTTTCTGACATATTTGCCAAGCCATCAAGGAGACCCAGCCAGTGTCTGCAGTGCTGCATGTTGGGAAAACGCTGTGATCCCAAAAGCTGTGCTGCAGTTGCTGGAGCACCCAGGCTGTCCGGAATGAGTGCACCCACAGGGCTGGGACACAGTGCTGCCAGCTCAGTGTTTGTGCACCATGTATCAGTATTTACTCCTCACTGATAATGGAGATGATAGCAAGATTGTAGTGAACACATCAAATTCAACACTTTTTGCCTTGGGAAAAGGTATTGTAGGTATTGAAGGTATTGTAACTGGGCTGGCATCAGCTCTCAGGTTGGTGGCTTGTAATGGTCAATAGAGTCCAGAAAGTCATCCCTGTCCCTGGCTGCGCTTGGGCTGATGTTCAGTCTAACAGGCAGATAGAGCTTTTGCCACACTGGGATCCCATCAGAACAAGGAAGAATGCATTTTAGTCTCGCCTCACACACACAGCGTTTGTATTCAGCTGCGACTGAAGCCAGTGACTGTTCCTGTGTGGGTAGAAGTGAGGTGAAAGCTGAGGAATAGGGAAACGGGATCCTTGCCTTGCTGAAATCAGGGAGAGATCTGCACTTCCCACTTTGCTGGGAGTAACCCAGACCTCAGGACTGCTGGGTGTGTGGTTCCAGCTCACACCCAGAGGTAATTAATCTTTTTGCCAGTGTAGCTGCTCCAGGCTTCTGACTACAATAAGTATTGCTCTTTGCCTTTGTCAGCCTGCCTTGCGGTTACAGCGTTCACCTTCTGGCCTCTTCAGGATAAATTCCTGATGCTGTGCCCTCAGCGCTGCTTTGAGGTGGAGTTTCCTCTTGCGAAATCAGTGGGCGCTGGAAATGTCCTCTTGGCTCCAGTGCCTGGGAAAGGTTTTGCTCAGTGTTCTATGGGGATGTGTCGCAGCCTCCTCTTCCTCCTGCCAGCATGTTTCCTCCTCTGGAGCAGCAGATGAGGTGCTCCTGAGATGCCATGTGCCACCGGATCACTGTCTGTAGCAGGGAAGTAAATGATAAATTCAGAAGGTGCAAAAATAAATAGAGAAAAGATAGGATGCAGAAAATCCCAGTTTTTACTGGCATCCACTCACAAACAGATAATTTAACCAATAACAAAAAATAAACCCGTCTCTCGTCTGACTCTACAAAGCGGAGCCATAAAAAGGAGCTTTCTTCCGTGCCCTTCATTTGTTCTCACAATACAACATCTCATTTCAGCGTGTGCATCAATTCATTCTGCTCCGCCACATCACGGACAGAGGCACGATTGTTTCTGCTGCGATTCCAAAACCGACTGTGCAGAGAAAGCCTTTGGGAGCTGCTTGGTGAGGCGGGCATTGGGCTGCTGGCACTCCGGGTGGAGCTCAGGGAAAGCTGTCGGCCTCACCACCCTCCTGTAAGTTAACAGAAGACGGTGACTAACAGGAAGGAAACCGGACTGTGGTGTAAACACAAACTTGTTTCTCTTTGCCTTTCAGATGGGTATTAAATGTTATCTGATTATAGCTTGTTTCTTGAAATGTCCCATCTGATTTGCTCCGTCGGAAGACAAACAATTGTTGTAGCAAAATGAATTATTTAGTAGCTCTATAGACTGGGTCTGTTTTTCTGCCCTGTCTGCACTTCAAGCCCAATGAGGCTGTAAGTGAGTAAGGGCTCTGCCAGTAGTGGAAGTGTTTTGGCCAACAGCTGACCAACGACTTTACCAGTGTGATTAAATGGGGGAGATCCTGCAGGAGCAAAGAACAACTGGGGCCTCCCTCAGCTCCTGTGGGATTTCCAGAGCTCAGTAGGTCTGAACACGAGGCTCAGAACAATTCTGTGCTATGATTTCCCTATTGCTGCGATATTGCAATGGGTACGCTAAAAATGAATGAGCAGATTCTGAAGATAAAGAGGCCTGTAAAAAGGGGATAATGCTTAATTACTTCACAGGAGGGTAAAAGGATTAATGAAATAATGTTTGCAAAGTGCTTTGAAGATGAAATGTGCTAAGTCTGATTATATCTGGGTGAGGGATAAGAATGAAAAGGAGGCGATCAGTTCCATCCTGTAGCCCCCAGAAACAATAAATAACAATCTGAAGGGATTTGTTCTGCCATGCTCGTTTGGATCCCCTGGCTGAAGGTGTCAGAACAGATTCTGCTGTCGGGAAATGGGCACTTTTCATTTCTTCTGCCCAGAGTTATTTATTCTGCTCCTTCTGCATTATTTTGCTTTTCTTTCTCATTTAGGTGCATCTCAGATGTGTCACTCAGTGAGATGCCTGTGGGATCTGCCATCTGGGCCATCAATTTGAGGCACAGCTTGTGCCACCACCTCTAATCTCTTCAATGGACTTCGGTTACCTCTCTGGCTCAAACTCATGCGATTTGCTGGGCTGTAATTGCAGGTAATGGTGTTAAGTGGGGCCGGGGTTCCCCCACAGGGCACGAGGCACTGCCATGGATCTGCATCCTTCACCCACGCTGAGCCCACTGCTGGGCTGCGATTCCTTAATGGAATATTTCTAGATCACCTTCCCTGAGATTTGATGCAGTAACTTGGGGCAGTCTCTGTTGCTTTGAGGAGTCTTGGAGGTGCTTTCCATGCAGGAATCCCCTCGGTGGTGTCACTGCTGCTGGGTCCGTATGAGCAGTGAGTGGAAGAGTGCAATCCTTGTGCTCACGAACACAGAATCGTTAAGGTTGGAGAAGGCCTCTATGGTCATCCAGTCCAACTCCAACCCACCCCACCATGCCCGTTACCACGTCCCTCCGTGCCACATCTCCATGGTTCCCGAACCCCTCCAGGGATGCTGACTCCATCACTCTCTGGGCAGCAGTGCCACTGCATCTCCACTCTTTTGGAGAAGGAATTTTTCCTACTGTCCATCCTGATGCCTCCAACAGCGGAGATTTGTCCCTTCCTGTCAGTCAGACACTCGTCTCCAACGTGAGAGTATCTCCAATGTGAATCCACCATGTGGTGCACAGAGTAAGAGACTGAAGTTCTGGTGGGCTCAGCTGAGCCCTTCCCACGTGGATGCGGTGACACTGGGTGCACAGTGGTGGATTTGTGCCATTTCTGTATCAGCACCATCTGGATGAAATCCTGCGGTGGCCAAAGGCCTCTCCTCGTCTCCGTGCGCTCCCCCAGTCGTGGGAGCCCCGGTTCGTTCCCCTGACGAAGGGCTGAGGGCGAAGGATCAGAATTTGGGCTTATTTCCGTCAAACAAAGCGCCAGGACCACGCTTGGGGCCCGGCTCCTGCGCAGCGACCTCCAGTCCGCAGGGGGGCGCTGCCTCCCCCCGTGCGCCGTGCGCTCCATCCCCGGCGGGACGCACGTTTCCTTCCCGCCCCGCCCGGGGTTGGGCCGCTGCGGCTCCGCCTTCGGCCCGGAAGCGATCCCTCGCGCCCCGGAAGTAGGCGGCGGGCGGCGGAGGGAGACGGGGGCCGGGCCTGGCGGTAGCAGCCGGAGGCGGAGCCCGGGTGTCCTCGGCGCTGGCGCGGCCGCCGCCGGGCAGCGGGGAGCGCGGCGCGGATCCCAGATCCGCCGGCCGGAGCGCGGGGGACGCGATGCTGCTGTTCGTGGAGGTGAGGCGCGGCGCCGGGCCGGGCCATGTGGCGGGGAGGCCGCGCACGCCGCGCCGCGCCGGGGGGAGGGGACGGGGCTGACACAGCAAATCCGGGGCCGGGGGGCGCGGGGCGCCGGGCGGGGAGGAGAGGAGGGGGTCGGCGATCTGGAACGTTCCGGCGGGGCCTCCGCGTGCAGGCGGCGGGGGCGGTGAAAGGCACCGCGGTGACCTTCGGGGAGCGGCGGCGCTGGGCCCGCCCTGAAGGTGACGCGCTGCGCGGGGCCTCGCACCGGGAGCGGCCTCACGGCGGGCCGGGGGTCCTTCCGTTAAACTGTGAGCGGCCGCAGCGCAGCGCAGAGGCCCCGCAACGCTCGGCCGCGAATCGCGGCGCTCCCAGCCGGGCTGCACGCCGCGCCGCGTGCGCTCAGCGCGGTTCCCGAAGGCGGCTCCGGGTGCGACTGCGCCGCTCGGCGTTGAGAGCGTCCGGAGCGAGCGGCTGCGGTAATGGGACGGGAGCGAGGAAAGCGAATCGATCCGTAACGGCGTGTTGTGCTCCCTTGGGAACGCTGATGCGTTCTGTATTGAAGAAAGTGTGAATCAAAGTCTTTGGGAACCCTCCGTTAAGGTGATTGCTTCGGTTCTGCAGCTCGAGTTTTATAGAAGGGAGGGAAGGGGAAAGGCTGTGCAGACATAGGCAAATTGTGAGAGTTGGGTTTTGCAGTATGGCAGCTGAGGAGGGGCTGTTGAAGCTCATGAGCAGTGCTGAGCTGAGTGGAGGATCTGTGCTCCCACTGGGCTCAGAGCCGTGCGGGTGTGCAGTGAATCCCACAAAGACACACACTGTATTTTTGTTGTTTTCTTTGATCTTCCTTCCTTTTTGTCGATAAGCATTGTTAGTTTCTGCCATCTTCGTTCAGGAACCATCAGTGATGATCTCAGGAGCTCCAAATCAAACACATCTGACCTTGTGAAGGCACTTCCCCTCCAATGTGAGCTCAGAGCTGGCTGTTCTGAATCGCCGGAGTGCAGCACACTGAAGCAGAGCCCGGCTTCACCTCTGGTTCTGTGGGGCTGCCTGAAAAATACTGCAGAGAAGGGTTGTGCTGGAAGTCGTGGAGCTTTTGGGAGGATTAATTAGCTCACCGACTTTAGCTGTCAGTGCTGTATTTTTAGGCTTAGCTGAGGTGTGCACGTGCTGATTGCAAATTGATTTCTTCACCGTGTGCAGCTCTGTTTGCTCTGAAAGTCTCTTAGCTCAGAAAACTTGCTGAGCTGAGGTAGTGGTGTGAAGCTCGTTTTTCACATGCTAATATTTGGGATAGATGTTTTTTGCTTGCAGCCGTGGCAAGTACGCTGTTAGAATTTGATGATTTATTGGAAACTTTTGAAATCTATGCATTCAGGATGGCTGAAATGCTGCCCTAATTGCTGTCAGTGGTGCTTTTTGGTGAGAAAACCAGGACTGTGAGTACTGAGATGGCTGACACAGTTCCCACAGAAGCCATTGGCTCAGGTGGGGGCGGCACCGTCTCACTGTGCCTTTGCTTTACGGAGTGCTACAGGAGGAGCTCCCACTGTGCAGTGCGAAAACATCAGCATTCAGTGGTTGTCCTGTGATCACTGCTGCATGTTTTGAGAACTAGTGGGGATGTTGGAGGTGCTGAGCATTACTATGGGATGTCCTGCAGGCAAATCAGGCGTTCTGTGTGTGTGACAGCAGTGCTCCTCGGTTTGCCTCTCAGCCTGGCTGAGCTTTCGGAAGGCCATGGATGACAGCACGTGTCTGCATCCCTGCAGGTGTTTCCTTATCAGCATTCATAAGGTTTCTCTTTGTTAATCTCCCATAGATTTGCCAATTCATTAATCTTTAATTATTATTATTTTCCTCTGTTTATGTTTTCCCTTCTGGAAAACGTTTGCCTTCTCACATCGTAAGTTCTAATGAATTCTCTTTTAGATTTTTCACCTGGATGCTCTTTTAGGGTCTCAGTTTGCTCCATGGAGTTTGTCCAAACTCAGTGTTAAGATTTTGCGGGATTAAAATATGCTGTAAAAGAAGCTGTCCTTTCATTTTTGTAGGCTCACTTGAATCTGTGCAAGGTAGCATAGACAGATAGAATAAAAGGCAGTGTTCTTTGCCATCTTCTCAAGAGGAGAGATGCTTCAGTGACCAACATGGAGGAATTTCTGGAGGGGAATCTTTGACCACATTTGCTGAAGGTGATGTGAGGTGGGGGAGGCTCAGCTGAGAGCTTTGTCAGCTCGTGGATGCCAGAGAGTGTTCCTAACCTTTGTATCTCTGTAAAGCTTTAACCTCATCATGAAAGTTCCCGATAGCAGCAGGGAGGGTTGTTCGGCAGCCAATGGAAGGGCCTGGTGTTTGTTCACCTCCCCTAAAGAAGCAGGAATCGGTGTTTTGGCCTCCTCTCCCATAGAACCACTTGCCAGAACAGCAGCACAGCTCTGGGAGCACAGCTCGTGCTATTCTCTGAAGGCTGATGTAAATGAGGGACTTTTTGTCTGCTCAGAGCCCGTGGTGTCTTGCTATTAAGCTGCGTGACATCAGGGTTGGGTCTTCCAGAGCTACATTATGTGTCATTAAATGCACTGCAACAAAGAGGAAGTAGCCCACGCTCTGTTTCAGGAGTGTATTTCAGATGCTGTATTAATAGGCCCATTCATTTCTCGATCAGTTTGAATCTGTTCAGTTTCTTACTTACTTTTCTCTGGCACCTGTGATTTCGGAACTTGCCATTAACATGTGTGGCTTCCAGGATGTGCTGCAGTAACTCAGACTGACCCAGGGCTGCTTTTCAGTTCTGATCTGCTTCAGAGGTGCAGCGGTATCCCTGAAGTCTTTCAGTTTCACTTTATCATATTTGCACATTACAATTATTTTCATCTTGAGCTGAGTTTCTACCTGTAAGACCTAAGGCAGAGAGGTAGCGTTTGTGAGTAATGAATCATCTCCTGGATGCGCGTTGGTGTTTGGTTTTACATTTGATGAAAAGTAAATTGAAGGAAATGTGATGTTAGCTTTCCGAAGCAGATCCCTCTGCTGCCACAGTGCTGCATCACAGAGGGACCGAGGGTGGGCAGAGCACAGTTCAGAGTTTGCTGAATTGCACTGGGACTGCTGGGAACGCGCTGCAGCTGCGTACTGAGCTTTGGTTCCAGCACCTTGTTGGAGAGGAACTGCTCTGTCCCTTCACACTGCACTACTGCTGCTTCTCCTTTCTGTTTCCAGCCACATCCTTCTGCTAACGTTCACAAAGCCCCATGGCAGCGTGGACTGAATTCATTGTGCCTAGAAGCTTTTGAATTCTAAAGGCAGCGTGCAGAAGCTTTCACCTCTGCTTCGCCCTCTGGTGTGCTTGCCTTGAACTTCTCAGCAGTTTGGAGGCTTTTTGTTACTGCGCTTGGAATTGTCCTCGGAGCAACTCAGTGCCACCTTGGCAGAATTTGTCTCTAAAGCTATTGCAGCTGCTTTCTTATCCTCCTTTCTGTTCCAGGCCTGGGAGTAAACCACTCCTTGATTTCAGACTCCTGGAGGCTGGCGGCTGTGATATCAAACTTCCTCATTCATGAATTCGTGAGATAAGAGCTGAGATGGGTGGCTTTTGCCTTCTGAATTCAAGCAGATGCTGTGAATGAAGTGGGCTGTCCATGAAGAGGGAACCAGTTTGGAGGACAGTGTGTTAATTGCTTGGAGGAAATTAGGAATTCTTACTCTAATTGTGGTTCTTGTTGCCCAGTCTTAAAAGCGTGGCAGCTCTGTTTCCCCCACCTCCAGGCAGGCTGTGGTGCTGTGTATCCTTACCGTGGGTCTTTGGGAGCATTTATCTCTTTGGTTACAAGTTCACCAACATCCTGCTGACAGCTTTCTTCAAGTCGTAGAGACATCAGGTAATGAGGAGTCCTGGCCCAGTGTAGGTGATGCTTTGTTAGGAAAGATGGCACCAATTAAGTTCAGTAACTCGTTGCTAACTCTTCCTTTTGGAATGTGATGGGCTTTCTTTGTTGTTTTATTTTTTTAACCTTCCTGTCTAGGATAGGTTGTGGAGGGGGGAAATCCCCATTTCTGCTGAAAGGTGACAGGAGGACTGGAAGCTTTTACAAGTTGGAGCTTTTACAAGCAGAGTGCATTGCAGCCATCAGCAGCAGGGGAAGCTGCTGGCTGCTGTCAGTAAAGAAGTTGGAGGCAGCGCTTCGTGGAGGCAGAAATAAAATTCTTGGGAAATGGAAATGCCAGAGATTTTCCCATTTTGAGTGAGGAAAACTGACGGGGGTGGTTAGCAGCTAGTGGCCACCTTGCATGTGGATCTGCACAGCAAATCACAGAGTTCACCTGTGCCATCAGGCTTGCCTGTTGGAGCATCTGGAGGTTATTTTCCCTCATGGAATTGTTGTGCTCTTTTCAGCAGGTAACATCCAAAGGAGCTGGCCTAAACCCCAACGCCAAGGTGTGGCAGGAGGGTCCCCAGGGCAGCGGCGAGGCGGCGCCGCCAAGCAATGGCGCAGAGCACTCGTGGCACGAACCAGCAGCTGTGGTGGGGACTCAGACTGAGGGTGAGATGAGCCAGCACTGCGTGTTGCTATGGGCTGTGGTGTGTGGGGGCCGAGTAGGAATTGAAGGAGGGATCCGGGGCTCTGCTGTGATGCTGATGGTAGTCGAAGGGCCCGGTGATGACTGTAACGCGCTAAGAGGGAAACAAGATGCTAAACGTGTAGGAATGGGTTCAAGATGTCTTTTTTGCCATTGCTGCACTTTAGTATAAACTTGACCCTGTGAACAGGAAAATAAGTTCTGAGGGCCGCTTATAATCCTGGAAGATCACCTGGTGTTGCAGAGAACTGTTGCACAGCAGGGCTCTTACTGGAGTAGGAACTACAGAGCAGTTCTTCAAAGTTTTGTGGAGCTTTAAATGCCTTAAATTTCAGCAGAGAGTCTGGGTGGGGGAATCTTACAATTTCAGGACCCTGTTATTTATTGAGGCCTTTTGTGCAATCCAGATCTTTGTGAAAATAGAGAGGTGGGAAGTGCTGTCCTCTGCAACATAGGCATTGAAAATCCAAGCCTTGTTATTACTGCATTCTTGAGTATTTTTTTTTAATGCTGACGTTCTCAAATGGAAATTATTCTGAAGCTTATAGCTGGTCTTCTGCTGTTGGTGCATTTTTCTGCCAGGTAACGTAGAGATTTCGGAGGACAGCTGCAAGCAATATGAAGTGATGTACTCCACGTCGTGTGAAGCTGCAAGAAATGGCACAGGAATCGATGAAGCAGCTGCCAATGGAATTGTCCTAACAACAGAAGATCTCGGATACCAAATCTATGAAGTGGCCGGTGGGTACTTGATCAATAACACCACTGTCAGTAGCTGTAACTCTGCAGTGCATGCTGCCCTTAAGGTAGGACTTGCAACATTAGGAGTGGGGACTTTGGATACACACTGAATGGGAAATGACAAGGAGATCCAGAGCAGCCGTTGCAGTCGGCCAGGTAGATGAAGGCTGTGGGATCAACTCAGCACAACAGGAATGACACAGCCTACAGTGTGTAGTGCAGTCATCTCTAAATGTATCTTCTGTGACCTTTTCCTTTGTTACCCTGAGGGATTCATACTTGAATTGTGCAATGAAAAGGGTTCTTGTATTGATGTGAACCTGAGATCTGATGGTGAATGTGATAAATTTCAGGTGAAGGCAACTCCGTTGTGTCCACAGAAGATATTAGAGAATGTTTGAGGAAGCAACTCGAGTTCTGCTTTTCACGGTACAGTCAGCTCAACTTGGCGTGAGCTCTTCATTAAAACTGCTAGCAAATACTTAGTTTTGTTTGTTTGATTAATAAACATGTGAGCTGTGGATGACAGCAGCTGGTTGCAGTATGGAATGAGGTCTGCTGGAATGCTGCAGAAGCGCTGTGGTGCATTTCAGCCCCATCCATGCATCCCTGCCAGGAATGGGAACCCAGGCTGAACTCTGTGCTGTGAGGTGCTGGGATAATTTAGAGAAGAGATGTCTTTGGCAAGATTGCTTTAGCAGAGAAAGCAACACAGAGCATGCTCTAACTTTCATCAAAGTAGTTGTTTTAATCATCTTTTTGTGTTGATCTGCTAAGACACTTTCTAAGGGATGAAATGTGAGTACATTTTGTCTGTGAGCGGTGTTGGTGAGCATTTAAGCCTTGCAGTAAGTATGTTGTTGTAAGGCATCTGTTTAGAAAAGAAATAAAAATTGTGAGATTTTTAATAAAATAATGAATTTGGTTTTTTAGTGAGAATCTTTCAAAGGATCTCTACTTGATGTCCCAAATGGACAGTGATCAGTTTGTTCCAATATGGACGATTGCTAACATGGAAGGTATTAAGAAGCTGACAACTGATATGGACCTTATTCTGGACGTTTTGAGATGTAAGTCTGGGTGTTTGGTGTTTGGTAAATGCTGAAGAGAACCTTGTACAGTAAAGAATGCATTTCAGGGGCTGTTCCAGACTCCTGAATTCTAGTTATGCCCTGTTATAAATGCCTAAATCTGTCTTAGTGAGAGGCTGCTTTGGGAGAGTGTTAGCAGTGATTTGCTGAGAGTGCTCCCAGTTCACTGCTCACTGCAAAGGACTGACTGGAAGTGATGCTGCTGAGGTGATTTTTGCCTTGTACGTTGTCCCATTTTAAGCCAATTTTTGTGTTTTAATTGTAGCTTCTCCTATGGTACAAGTGGATGAGACAGGGGAGAAAGTCAGACCAAACCACAAACGATGTATTATCATTCTCCGTGAGATCCCTGAAACAACACCTGTAGAGGTAAAGAGTTCTGTAAGAATGGAGAGCTTGGTGTTTTTGGAAGGTTCTTCAGCAGTGCTTCAGGCAGCAGCAGGAAGTGTTGCTTAAAAGGTCAACTGGTGTTTAATTAAGCTCTAAGCTCTTGTAAACCACAGAAGTGATTTTTTTTTCTGCCTGTATCTGTTGACTAAAGAAGTCAAACTGAAATGACCTTGTCACTGTTGTTCCTGTTATTTTCTAATACATAAAAGTGTTCTTAAGTAAACTTTCAGCAAAATGGAGCTAGTGAGGCTTTTCTGGAGGGAACTTTGCAGTGATCTCTTTAGATCCAAAAATGAAATCAGCCCAGGACACAGATTGGAGTTCAGGCTGAATTTCTGTCCCAGCGGTGACTTGACTTGAAGTCAGGCTGTTGTTCTGGCAGCAAGAAATGTTCTTAAACACACACATCTCCCATTCATCGTGACCCAGTGTGAGCTGAGCTCATTATGTTCAGTGAAGGGGGATAATAAAATTCCTACTGATATTTGGCTAACGGAATGATTTAGTTCTTTATTTCTTAAAGTTGTAATGTGGGGTGTTTGTCTGCTAGCATGTCCTGTCTGTGAAATACGATTGATTGTTGCAAATGAGGAATATCCCTTAAAATTATTCTTGTATAGATGACTGTCTCAGTGACCTGATGTTTTTTGCTGCTACTTTCATACAGAAGTATCACCAGTTTTACTCTGGTATTGATTTTTTTTTTTTTGATCATGATGGTGATTTTTAATCAGTTGATTCCTCTTTACTTTGGGAGGAATTTTACTTGGGGAGCTCGGTACGCTGCACTTGTGCTGTTGAGCTCATTAACTGGTAGAGGATAATTTGCTGCTCTGTAAAGGGAATAAAAGAGCATTTCTGATCAGGTGAAACCTGCTGCTGAGGAGAGCTGGAGCACCATAAGTAGCTGATGTCTTTCTCTCCCCTAGGAGGTAAAGGCTTTGTTTAAAAATGAAAACTGCCCCAAAGTCATAAGCTGTGAGTTTGCTCACAACAACAACTGGTACGTTACATTCCAGTCTGATACAGATGCTCAACAGGTAAGGCTGCCTTCAGCTCTTAATAATACCTCTGTTTTGTTATTGGTGCTTCCCTGCTCGAGAGAATTGCATGTGTGCTGCCCACAGCTAGAAGTATTCTTTGTTTACTGATCCTCCCTCTTGATATTGCAAGAGATTATTTCCAAATTCTGGTTAACGTAGACGTTAGAAGGCTGTAGGATTTCAGTTCACTTGTCTGCTTGCCACAACTGTGATATCTAACACTTCAAATTCAGGATAACCAGATAAGTTAGCTGAGCCAACAGGGAAGCACATTAAGTCATATCTCTTAAGTGGTACAATTTCATCAAGGTATTCTAATGTTAATCTCTTCTGTGCAGGCATTTAAGTACTTAAGGGAAGAAGTGAAAACCTTTCAGGGCAAGCCAATAATGGTAAGGCTGTTTCATAAGGGATTTCAGAATGAAATGTTGTTTCCATTGGGATGACTTGGCACATTTGTGGGAGTGGGGAGTTAAGGAATTAGCAGTGGGATAGATGTAAACTAGAGATAAAACCTGCAGTTCTGTAGGCCATTGACTTGAGTGAGCATTGAGAAGTTACCGTTTGGTGCCTGCAGGTTAAGCACAGTGCTGCTTCCAGTGAGGTGTGAAATACGTTTCTGTTTAATCTTCTCCACTTCCCTGGGAATCTGCAGAGCTCAGGAGGGGGACTCCTTCACGAGGCTCTGGTTCCTTAACTGCACTGCAAATAAGGCTGAGGCCCACTGGTTGTGCTGTGAAAGGAAGTGTCCAAGTTGGAGTCTGGATGGTTGCTGCTATAGAAAGCAGTTTTACCTTAAACTTCATCTCTAGTTAAAAGTGTGTGTACCCTAATCCTATGCTCCTAAGAGTGTAATCTGATTCATTTTTATCAGTGTTGATTTGTGAAAAGTAATCAACTTACTTCCTCTTCGTGTCCTTTGTGTTACAATTTCAATGGATAAGAAAGGTATCATGTTCTACTTCTTCATTTCTCCTGAGTAACATGTGGGATGTGATTTGCTATCTTACAGGCCAGGATAAAAGCCATCAACACATTTTTTGCTAAGAATGGTTACCGGGTAGTGGATTCCAGTGTTTATGCTCAGCCCATTCAAACACAAGCACAGTTTGCCTCACCGCTGTTTATGCAACCTGTATATAGTCCTCAGCAGTACTCTATTTACAGCATTGTGCCTCAGACATGGTCTCCAAATCCTGCACCTTACTTTGAAACACCACTGGTGAGTAACAGCTGCTGAGTGATGAGAATGGGGGAGATAGCCCAGCGCATCAGTAGTGGCCTGGAGAACAGATCAGTGGGGTTAGCAGGCTCTGCAGCTGCAGAGTGTGGGGGTTTTCAGTCAGATGGCTCTGTTTTATATCAGGGACCTCATAAAGCAAGGCTGTGAGAGCGGCAGTGGATCTCACCATTGTCTGCCGTTGTCAGATTTCGGTGCGCAGTTCTGTTATCCAGTAGTTGGTGTTAGTGGGTAAGCTCTGCAGCTCTTCCAGGAAGCAGAGGACTGTGCTGAAGGAGATCTGCTGGTTGTTAACCTGATGGGGTTTTCTCTCTAGTGGTAAGGTCACAGCATGCTAGCTGGAGTAGCTCTGCATAAAAGTTTGTACAGACTAAATGAATAACTGCTGAAACTGATCCCGTGTAACTGCAAACATTTTGCTTTGATGTTCAGCCATTGAGACTGTTCTGTCTGTTGCAGGCCCCCTTTCCTAACGGTGGATTTGTGAATGGCTTTAATACACCAGGATCATACAAAACAAATGCTGCTTCTTTGAGTATAGGTCGCCCATTCCATAGGAATCGGTAAGAAAGCTGCCTCTGTTTTTGAGAACTTACAGTACTGAGACCCCAAAGTGTTCTTTGCACACCTGTAGAGTGCAGTGCCTCATAATGGGACCAGTTTATTTTATCAAACAATCAAACTGTTTTTTCAACTTGATTTATACCACAAAATAAGGATCGAGGTAGCAGCTTAAAAGCCTAAAATAATGGCCATATGCACTGGAGAGAGCAAAGGTAACTCCTTTAAAAGCCTCAGAGGAATTTTTGCAGACAAATAACTTCCTCTTAAGGCAATACTTCTAATTATGTTTGTCATGCACAGATTACAAACTCTGCAGAGCAAACATGAGCTTTTCCTGCTGTGTGTTTAGTCCTGCAGAGCCACTCAGCGTGTGCAGCTCACTTGCATCCCTGACTGCTTTGTGCTACAGCTGCACCCGCCGTGTGTCTGTTACTTGTAGTTTATTTACTTTATCCCCATCTTTCCTGAGAAACTGTAAAGACTGCTCAGATACAAACAGTGGGGAGGAGGGAACAGCTTTGTATTTGCTGGAGCAGTACTCTGTAAATACAATGGAGTAGTAATGTGTTTGTGTGGGTGGAAATGGGTTTATTTGCAAGCTCTTCTGCTGCATTCAGCATGTGGCTGGCAGCGTGGAAATGGAGCTGTGTTCTGTTTGTGGAGTCAGTTGACAGCTGATGGTTCTGTAAGTGTTTGTGTGATGCAGTTAAGGTTTGTGGTTGTTGGCAGGGGATGAACTTGGAAATGTGGTCTCTGGTGACTCAGCAGAGCCTTAATGCTGGCTCTGCAGCTGGCAGTTGGGCTTAGGAGATGGGGCAGCTGATTCTGTCACAGCTGCACAGATCACAGCTGCGATTCTGAAGTTGATCAATGTTGGGTTTTTTTTTTTTTTTTTTTGTTTGTTTTTTTGCCTTAAATTGTGTTGAAACTTAAAGCTTGTAAAATTTGCTCATTTCATGGGTCGTCTCAGAGGTATGGATGCTGAAAACATGCAAGAATTGTATGTGCCCAAAGATCAATGTCTGGGAATGCCCACACACTCACTGACTTCTTGTAAATTGCACCTGCCTCATCTTCAAGCTTTTAAAACTCTTCTGATTATTTAAAACTTTCATTTGCCAAAGTTCAGTAATTGAGAAATTATAGCTTCAGGGTCAGGTGTGTGCAGGTTCTGCTGGTCTTTCTCGGTTCTCTTATCTTTCCTGCTCATCTTGCTGAGCCACTGTGCTTGTACCAAGCTCTGCTTTCACAGCAATAAATCTTAATGTTCCAGAAGCAGACAGGGATTACACTTCAGCAGGACTCCTTTGCGAGCACAAGACTGAAAGTTTGGCCCAGTGATGATCAAGTATCGCGCTAAGAGAGAACAGGTCCAACAGTCAGCGTCTGGGCAGCCTGCACTGCATGCTTTTCCTTCTTTTTACTCTTTCAAGTCACCTTTCTTTCTGTCTGCTTTTTTTTTTTTTTTTTTTCCCCCCCTCCTTATCTTTCCTTGTTTCTTCTGCTTTGCTCTTCTGCCCAGATAAGATTGTGGCCTTCTCAATGATGGCTAAGATTATGAGATCTGAGGGCTGAAGTGTGATCTGAGAAGATGTTGCCTTACTGGGGCCTAAGAACCAGTTCTTAATGCCGCTCAAAGCTGTGAAAGATGAATTAATCTTTGTTTGATGCATCTCCTCTTGAACTGTAGGAGAGTTCATTCAGAGAGGTTCATTCAGCTGCTGCTTTCAGATTTGTCCTGGCTCATTAAGCTTCATTTTTTCTGTCATACAGGCAGTCGCTAGTTAAATATTGGATTTTTGTCTGTAGCTAAACATTTGTCTAAGCTGGTTGTGTTTATTTTGCCCTGATTTGCTGCAGTGTCCTTGTGGGAAAGGAAGGTTGAGTTTGGTGAGAGAAAGTCCTCAGTGTTAGTGTTGGTTAAGTTAAATTGATATCTTCTGTCCAGCCATCTAAAAGATGATTTAAAATGGCTTTGGCAAAGCAGATGAATTTGATCACTCAGAATTTGGCAGAGACGAGACAGGCTCTGTTCTGTCTTCTGGCAGGTTGGTTTTCCTGGGTAGTTTTCTGTTTAAGACCTGGAGCTGTAGCACACAGTAACACAGAGTGTGCACAGCCACATCTGGGTTCAAAGGAGATACAGCTTTGATGCTGACTAATCAATAAGTGGGTAAAAGGTCTGGAAAACCACAGTCAATGTGGAGGCGTTTGATAACAGGAGCAGTGGGGCTGAGATCCTGGCTTTTGGGGAGGAGGGCTCTCATATTCCCTGCTCTGATCTGCCCAGGCCTCTTCAGCACATTCAGTCATACATCTGCTCCAGTTTCCTGTTACAGTTCAGATTTTTTGCTTGTGCTGGAGCGAGGTTTGTTCTTTAGGTTTCTTTCTCCAAATAAGTTGCCAGAACCCAGTGTCCATGCAGCAGGTACAGGTCGGGGTTACGCTGTCTCTTCTACTGTGTCAGGTCTTTGGGGATTTTGTTTTCTTTTGGGATCTGCCAGGCAGTGACCTCTGTTTTCTGCTGACAACGTTTGATGAGAAGAGAGGTGGCAGGAGAGCTAGAATAGAAGGAATAGATGGAAGGAAGGAATAACAGTTTCTTTGTTCTTGACAAGTGTTCAGGAAACAAGACTTCTCTGATGGAGGTCCAGTACATATTGACCTCCTCCTTTTTGTCAGCTGCAGATTAACAGTAGGCAGTGGAAACTTTGCAGTTTGTTCTTTAAACTCTGGGTTACAGAGCCTCTTGCCATGTGCCCTGCAGTGTGAAGCCTCACTTCCGATCGTCAGGCAGCTCAGAGCACGCTGCGGAGGGTCCAGCTGCAGCCAGCACTGTGTCAATGGGGGATGGACCACTGAGTAGAACCAGCTCAAGGAATTTTGTTATGGAGCGACATAACAGCACGCTAACGGGGCACCAGGAGCAAGGCTATTCCCAGAAGGATTCTCCTACCGTGCAGATGGAGCAGAATGGAGATTATGGCATTGGCAGGGGCAGGTAATGCAGCGATGTGTTGGAGGGTCAAATGATGCTGAGCCAAGGATCATCAGCCATTGGCACAATAGACATTTCTGTAAATTGTCACTAGAGAGAACTGACATTTAAACAGAGCATGATAAATACTTAACTGTTAGCACGAATTCCTGCTTGACTGAATACCTGACAATTCTTCTGGCAAATACTTTAAGATGTCTTTATTCCAGAATAACTGATTTGTCTCCAGAGTCGTTTCCAGAACATTTGATGAATTAATGTTGGTATTTGTATTCGCATAAAGAATAAATAAATCTTCATCGATAGGCTGTTGTGAGTCCCTCTGCTACGGGTCCCTTTGTGATGTACTTTGGCTGTAGCTAAGTGACTGAGCAGCTTGTTTTTCCCTTTAAAGGAGAAACATCTTCAGAGGTCGGAGGAGACGAGAAGATGACCGGATTTCAGTAAGTTCCACTTCTTTACTGCAAGTCATGCATTTATTGAAGGAGTGGCACAGTCCTTAAGTTCTTAGTTTACACCACTGGTAGTCACTGCTTCTCAGGAAACTCCCTGATGCTCACTTTCAGCTCTTTCAGTACTACAAATCATGACTGTTAACTAACGGATATTTTCTTTCCCCGTAGCGACCTCAGCCTTCAACAGAAACAAAGACTCAGACACCAAAGTTTGATTTGTTAGCATCAAATTTCCCACCTTTGCCTGGTAGTACAGCAAAAATACCAGGAGAGCCTGTGCTGGAGAGCAGGATGTCTGATGTAGTCAAGGGAATCAGCAAAGAAAAGGTATCTGCTTAAGTCTCTGGCAGGAGCACAGTAGCTCACCTTGCTGTGTCTTCCTTCTCCCCGGCCTAAAGAATTAATCATTCTTGTTAGAGCTGTGCATTAGAGTGCTTTAAGACCAAACGCTGTGCTGTTTTAATATAACAGCACATCTTCTGTCTCTTCTGGATTTCCTTGGCTTCGTGGGAGTATTCAGTTGAAGCTTCTGTAATTACAGAATTACATATAGTGTAAGCTCAGTTCTGTAGTGGAATAAAGGAGGGAAATGTGGGTTGTTGGTTGTTGTAGGAACAGTTTGTGTGTAGTCTAGACAGGGGCTTCTCCAGGTGAATCTGCTGCTTGAGCACTTACTGTGCACCTACCCCATTTACTATGGGCTTTATCCACTGTTTCACCCACATAAATGGGGATTGGTTTAGAGGTGCTCCAAAAAGAAACAGAATTCCTATAATCTGGACTTGATTCACCTTTGGAAAAATCTCACTTGCCAGTTTTTGTGTACTGGCATGTTGAGCAATTCAAGCACGTGTGCCATCTCTTCATATTTTGCGTCTTCTTTCTGCACAGGAAAGCAAAGATTTGCTGCCCAGCTGTCCGGCTTCTGCTCAGGAGGAACAGACGCACAGCATTGTCCAGCAGCCTGTGACGAGCGTGAGTTCATCGGGTCAGACTGAAGCTGTAGTGTTAAGGTATGCAGCTCACGTGAACGGGTGTGTTAAAATCTGTGTGTTCTGTGGCTAAGACTGTAGCTGACATCCTGCAGGATGGCAGTAATGATTGTGCTTCCTTTCCCCTTTGTGGAAGGTAGCTCCTGTGGAGGCCACAAGATGAAAATAAATCATGGCAGTAAAAGCTGCACCAGTCTGCAAAAAAATATGGCTATGGCTCTGAAGTGTGTCGCAGACTTTAATGTTAAACCATTCTTGATTTAGCAGCGCAGTTCAGCCAGAGAGCAAACCAGAAGTGTCTGTTCAGAAGGATGTTAAAAGCCACACGTCCCCACCTGTGTCTGTCTGTCCTGTCAGCACTGCAAAGCCACCAAGGACAAATACCACCAACACCACCTCGTCTCCTACTAACACAAGTGCAGCTCCCGCGGCGTCGGTGCAGGTAAGGCGCAAAGCAGGGATGGAGCAAGGAATGTGGGGAATCTCCCTCAGGTGTGCTGAAGTAGCACCTGGATCTCTTCAGTGCACTCTGCCACAGCTGTGGTTTCAGCACTCATTGTGTGTGTTCTTGGGACCGCGTGGAAGAGCACGGTGTGGTTATTCTGATCTGTAAACACCGCTCTTCTCCCTTGGTCCCAAAGGAGCCGCGCAAGCTGAGTTACGCAGAAGTTTGCCAGAAGCCCCCGAAGGAGCCGCCTCCCGTTCCTGTTCAGCCTCTCAGGGAGCTTCGCACCAACATCGTTCCCCCTGCCAAAAACGACGACAGCGGTGCAGCCGAGAGGGCTTCGGAGAAGGCTGCTGACAAGGCTGAAGGTCGGATGAAGGATTACTCCGGGTTCCGAGGCAGCGGGCCGCCCCGGGGAGCTGCGGGGAAAATCAGGGAACAGAGGCGCCAGTTTGGACGCAGATCATCGCCTCAGGGAGCGCCGCGGCGTGTCGGCAAGGAGCAGTACGTGCCACCTCGGTCACCAAAGTAACGCCTGTCCGGCCCATTCCTCTGTTTAATTTCAGCTGTGGACTAATGAGCAGCAAAGGAGACTGAGAAAGAAGTATTCGTGAAGGGGAATACTGAACTGGAGTGTGGCTTGTGTGGAGAAGGTGTGGAGGGTCCCAAAATTCATCTCTGAAAGTGATTTCACAAATGCTGGAGGATTCCAATCAATATGAATATAGAGATTATAATTTTTGTATTTTTGTTTTTAATTTGCAGAGGGTTTCCTGCTTGAAATCTGTTTTGGGGTTGTGAAACTAGCTTTTTGACAAAGTGAAAGATTGTGAATCGGCGAATTAACGTGTCGCTTGGCGTAGGAGGAGAAGGATAAGAGATTATTATTTTTGAAACAAATGAGCATTTCTGTAAAAGTAGAAGTTTTTTTTTTAACCTATTTAACAGTTGGCTTGTAGGATGATGTGTCTGCCATTGATGGCCTTGCATTGCAGAGCGTGTCTGCAGCCCAGGTGCTTGGTCAGTGTGTGAGGTTGGGTGAGTGCAGCCAGGTATGTTGTCACGGCTTAGTTACCGATGGTAAAAACTGAATGTACTACTGTAGTGAACTTTGTGTTTCCAGCTCGGAGTATATCTCTTGACCTTACTAATAACTCATTCAGCAAGCTTTTTAAACTATAATTTTTACAGGAGACTGGATTGTAGGTCTGAGCACATGGACGGCAAAACCTGTCTTGTAAGTGCAGTTGGAAGAGGCAGAAGGGAGCGTGTCAGAACTCCTGATTTGACCTTCCTCGCCTCCTTGAGGGCGACGTGGTGGGGTTTTTCATTTGTTTTTATCTCGCTTTTTACTTTCTCTAATCTCTTTATTGCAGGCTTCTGTGCATTTATCTTGGTATGTTTTTGTGAGGCAGACCCAGTATAGATGAGTGATGGACAGCTGCTCGGTCCGTGGCGTTAGCTCCGTGTGTAATGAGCCTGGAGTTGTGGAGTTGTGTCCCACGGAGCCCTACCAGGCTCAGGCTGGAGTCTGCTCTGGAATAGTTAGCAGCTCAGGCGTGGCTGGGTTTCTGTATGCTGACCTGTCTTTGTGATCTGGAGTAGGGCAAGGGATGCTGTATGCTAGAAATCAGAGTTTACATGTACTGGGAACTCGTTTACAGCTGATACAGTAACAACTGACTTTGAAAAACTGTTCCAAGTGGAACTAAGGGTAAAGAATGAAACAAAAACCCTCGTGTTCAGAGAAGCTGCTCGAAAGGTAGCATCTGGCCTAGCTGTATGCCGACTGAATTTGCAACACTATTTGTGTAGTAAGTGGTTAAGTTTGAAGGTGATGACTGTAATGACTGAAATGGGAAAACTCAGCGCATTAATCTGCCAAAATCAGCACGCCAGGGTTCAAAGTTCTGTGTGAAGCGTTAGGAGGAGGTTCCAGCAGCAAGAAATCACGCCTTTTTTCTTTCTGTAGCGAATAGCAAGTGTACAAACTTTAAGTCGTAAGTTGTGAACACTGGAAAACTCAATTGTGATATATACCGTAAACATCTTAGTAATATATGTTAGTGTTGCCATTAGAATGAATGTAAGTGGCAGTTAAAATAACTGTGAAAACTTTCATTTTCTGATTTCTTAGCCAGATAACCCTTGGCAACTTCTTACTCAGTAGGCATTCGCTATCAACTGCTTTGAGAACACTCATATCTATTTTTATAAATATATATATAAAGCCAGAGTTGTCATTTCTCTAACTTATTATTCAGCTTGGCAATTGCTTTGATTTGATTCATAACACAATATGATGTATTTATGCAGTTAACTGTTCATTTCTACGCATGTTATATATATATATACACACATATATATTAAAAAAAAAAAAGAAAAAAAAGAGAGAACCAAACCAAAATCATTACTCACTGTTAAACTACCTGTACTGCGTTTGGGAGGTTTTTTTTTAATTTAGTTAAAAAGAAAATAATAATAACTGTTGATCATGTCTACAGTTTAGGAATGCTTACAGAACCCTTCTCCATTTATTTCGATAACGCTACGTTTGTTGGAATGATAGAGAAATTCGAATATTTTGAAATGTTTTAAGTTCTGAAATGGAATTCAGAATTATTTTTGATCCGTTTAAAGGCTACAAACGACGACTGCAGTCGAACTGGAAAAACTGTGATAGTCACAGATGTGTGGGTAGATGTGTGCTGTCACTGGGGGTTCAGGAAGCACTGGGTGCTCTCAGTGCACCTGGTAACCATGTAGTGCTCCAAGGTGGAATCAGAGCTTTTAACAATTGTGAAATGGAATTTTTTTAAAAAAATTATTTTATTACTTGTGGGGAAAAAAAAATGAACTGCAGTTCAGTCTTTCTTGAATGGTGATTGGGAAGACTTGACCGTGGAAAGGATGCTTTGTGTGTCCTGGATGTACATTTCCCAGCAGCAGAGCATGGCTCCTGTACAGTGTATGCGAATGAGTCTGTAAACCCGTTGGCTCTTCTTTTTTCCCCCCCAGCATATTAAGACTTTGATCAAATTAGAGCACTCATAATTATTTATTTAATACTTATCTGCAAGGATTTAACATTAGCATTCCCCTTCCTCTTCTCCCCCGCCATTGATATTGTTGTTTTCTTTCCTAATCTTTTGTGCGTTGGGGGAAATAACCAAGTCAATGTAAAGGCTGTGAAAACTATAGTTTTGTGTGCAAGTTCTCCTGCAGTACTCGTATTGCATGGCAAGCGTTTCACTTAAGCGGGCTAGCTGCTACGTTCTCATCCCTGTAGTAGACTCAGGCAAACTGCTGTGTGTGCCCAGTTCTGACAGGCTGAGGGACACAGGGACAGAACGGTGACGTGAGCCAGGCTGACTGCTGGGGCAGCTCATGGCTTTCATTTGAGTCACATCGCTTCATCGTTAGAGGTGAAACTGTCCCTTGTTCAACAGTGTTAGAATGACCTGCGGTGACACAGCAGCTCTCAGCAGCTCCGTTCCACGCGGTGTGAACACAACCCGTCCCACTCTGCGGATGATCCATGCGTGCAACTTTCATGAACTGTGAGCTGTGTTCAGCATTGCTGACTTCTGTTCCCTACAGAAGTGTGCTTCCCCTGTTTCAGTTCTTTTCCAAATGATTGTGCATGGAAAAGATCGGGCTGCTCTCTTGCATTTTTGCTGGAGAGCGAAAAGTGGAGTAATTATTTGCATGTGATAGTAAAAAGTGCAAATTTTTTTTTTCTTTTGATTTCTAAAATTAAGTTAGTTTTATAGCATCTTACATTCCTGCTATATTTGTTTTTAAAAAATAATAATAAAAAAAAGTTAGCCTGGCACAGTATGATGGTGCAGTTTTAGCAGTAGATCTATAAAAAGAAAAATAAAATAAAAATGTAACCCACTCTATTAACCAGAAGAGAAAGGTGATACTGTGGCAGATCAGTAGCAAATAAGTGACTTAATCGATGCTTTACTGTAGTTCAATAGCTATGGCCTTACTACTTTGTCAATATCAGCTTAATTGTCTTGAAAATGTCTGCTATTTTTACTGTTCCCGGGGGTGTCCACCTGGGGTGAAATATCTGATATGTACAGATGATATTTTAAATTTGTAAAATGCACCATTGTATTACAGACGATGCAACAGAAATGCACTTCGGGGGGAAATTGCTTCTGATGAGTTTTTTTGTAAATCCTCGATGACTACAGATATGCAATAGAATTGTTTTTGTTTTTTTTTTTTTTGTTTCTAATTTTGATATTTCCTTCTGAAACGTAACGATTGTTGCCATTAATCCGAATGATTTCTCATGCTCTTTGTGTGTATATATTACCTATAGTCTGAGCTTCCTTTAGGATGGTACATAGCTTTGGTTTGTTGTATTTTAGTTAGCTCTTCTCTAAGTGCCTTTAGCACAGGCACTGCAAGAGGCTTTTGGAGTCTGTTTTTAATGTACAGTTGGGAGGACTTGAAATGGAGTTAAAGCAACTTATTTCTGAAGAAAAAAAAAAAAAAAAAAAGAATAAAAATCCATCCGCAAACTAACCTGTAACAACCTAAAAATTTTATATTTAAGAAACCAGAGGTTTATTTTTATGGAGCTTCAGTTATGGATACAGTTTCCAGAAGATGCAATTTCAGCTATAAACAGACTGTGCGTAAATGGTTGGTTTTTTTTTTTTCTGTTTTTCTTTTTTTTCTTTCTTACCCTGATTTTTAGAGGAAACAAAAGATTCAGATAATATATTGAGCTCCTGTGAGTACGGCCCTCGTGTTCCTCCCGGATGGATCCAGCTTCCCCACAGCATCTTTGAGCTCCTCGTAGGGCAGGGCTTGAGTGAAAGGAGAAAAAAACACCCATCTGGCTTCTATGTCTGTCCTGGTCTATTCCTGTTGTCAAAACTGTCCAAAAAAAACCCCCACAAAATTGTGTCAAGTAGGTTCCATGCTTTAAATGTTCAAATGATGATACTTGTATTTGTATTCGTTTTTGACATTGCCAAGGTGCTATGGGAAATTGAAATAACAGTTATAGAAAAAAAATAATAAAAAGCTGATTTAAAAGGAAAAAAAAAACTACACACACACACACAAAAAAAAAAAAACCACCACCAAACAACCAAACAAACAAAAAAAAAACCAAAAAAAACCCAACAACGGTCTCTCTCGGCGCTGTCTGTTACGCGCGTGGGGATCTGAGGGGGACGGGGAGGCGGGAAGCGGCGGCTTCGACTGAGGGGCGCAGAGCGGGCGCGGGAAGAGGCAGCCCCCCGTGAGGGGATGGGAAAGAGCGGGAAGGCGCAGCCGCGCCTGAGGGACGCGCGAAGCTCCGCTGTGTGAGGGATGGCGCCTGGCCGCCAGGAGGCGCTGCGTGTGCGGGGGGAGGCGAAGGGGCTGCAAAGCGGTGACGCGAGGTTCGCGCGCCGCCCCGCGGTGTGACGCGGCGCTGGGGCGGCGCTGTAGCCAGCATGGCGGAGGTGGCGGCCGCTCCCGCTGCGCCCGCGACCCGCAGCCCCCGGCGCTGAGCCGGAGCCGCGCCGAGCTCGGCGGCCGGGCCCGCCTTTATTCCCCTTCCCTTTCTCCCTACCCCTTACCTTCTCCTACTCCCGCCATGGCCGAGCCGGCAGCCGCGGGTATCTCCTCGTTGCCTCGCGAGGTCCGCGAGCAGCTGGCCGAGCTGGAGCTGGAGCTCTCGGAAGGTGAGCAGCGCCGGGAGCCGCACCGCCCCGCCCCGCCCTCAGGGCGCCGCGACCCGACCTCGGGGCCGGGGGGTTCCGTGTGGGAGGGCTGAGGAGCGGGAGCCGGAGGAGGGCCGGGCCCTGAAGGGGTCCTTTACGTGTGGGGGGGGAAGATAAGGGAGAAGTGTGTGAGGAGGAGGGCTGGGGGTAGATCTGTGTGTGGAGAAAAATAGCTGGGGGTCCTGGGGGGGATGGGGGTCATCTTTGTGCGGGGAAAAAAAAGGGGAGCGGGGAGAAGGGGAGCCTTGTAAGGAAACGGGGGGCTGTGCGGGCCGCTCTCCTTCCTTGGCCTCAATTCGGCGCCGTGCGGGCCGTGGATGTGGGATGGGAGGGACTGACAGCAGTGCGGGGGCTCGAAGGGCCCTGGGGTAAAAAGCAGCGTGCAGCCGGATGCGCTTTCAGCCTCTGAGTTCTTTTCCGTAGCTGTTATCAGGGCGACGCGCGCACTTTTTGCTGAGAACAAAACCTACCGAGTTTGTTTCCCGTTCTGCACGGCCGTCTTTGTTTCCTGGAGCTCACGGTGCTGCAGAGCACTGGGTGTGCATTGCCAGGAGCCCATCGGCGCTCAGCTCGGTGCCACAGCAATGCCTTATCGGGAGAGACCTCACGGGTGCATTAATCCCCCCCATCGTTAACAAATTGACGACAAATGGAACTGCGATCGTCTTTGTGCTGTCACTTTGTCCCAGAATGTACAGAACGTAAAGGAGGCTGTTTACAGCTGTAAAAGATTTGAATTCCTTCTCCGAGCTTCCCGTGTTGGTATGCAGTGCTCGGTGTATTGCCGGATGGAAGGGCAGTGGTAGTGCTTTTCAACACTGGCTGTTTGTAGTTGGGCTTAGTGCTGCCTGTTGGCTTTTGTGAGTGTGTGTGTGTGATTTTTTTTATCCAACTTTTTCCAGATAATGCTTTCTGTAAACATTTAATGAAGGCGATAACCCTAGCTGTGTTTGGCTTGGGGTAGTCCACGCTAACAAAGAACTGGAGAACATCCTCTTCACTCACTAGAAATAAAATGAGAAGTAATTGTTGGGCTTTGGAAGAATTTGCTGAACGTTTTTAAACGTTTGCTTCTATTTTCTGCAAATTGTTCCATGTGATACTGAAAGACTTTTATTTTGCAGCGCTGCAAGCCGAGCTTGTTAAGGTCCTTTTGGTAGAAGGGTCAGCTGTGACATCACGCTAATCTTTACAAAGCTCCTAACAGCTTCAACTTCCATGCTTTGGAGCGAAGTTTCCTGTGTTATGTAATTCTGTGAACACTAAATCCATTACTGCTTCATGGATTTCATACCCCGGTGTTTTAACGTGCGCATGACGGGTTTCTGTGTGCCAGTCTCTTTTCCTATCAGAAGGCCTCGAGTGCAGCTGATGGTGTTTGGCCCTGAGATAACCGAGGGGACCTGTGAGGCAGCGGGGGGTCAGTGGGGTGATGCCATTTAAAGCACGCCCCGGTTTGAGACTTCAGCATAAGGACTTGAAGGTGAATGCGTGCATTGTGAACTGGGTATAACTACGGAGCTGTTTATAGTAAACAACATTGAATGGAAGGGTTTTATTAAAAATGGCAGCGGTGCTTGCTGTGTGACTGATTAGCTCTCGCTCAGATAAGAGCACTTGATCCTTCCCCCCTCCTAACTGCAGCTTCATTTTCTCAGATTGGCTCTTGTGTGCTCCATGAATGTTTCAGTTGGGGTTTCTATGCCTCTCTTTGGGAACGGGAGAGGACCTGCAGGGACCCAAATTCAGCACTCCTAACACAGGGGCTGGGAGATGGCTGTGCCTCGATGGGTGATCGCACACGGGGAGTCTGAGCAGCAGTGTGAAGGGGGGCTGCCCTGCAGGTGAGCTGGGAGCACAAATGCTGTGGGCTTCGTGTGCGGCTGTGTCCCCACTCACCTTCATGGCTTGCGGAATCTGTAACGGTATGGGGGAAAGAGAGTATTCAAATCTTATCTGACGCTGTGCTTGTGGAAGGTGCTGCAAATAGAATGCGGAGTGGAACAGAAGGGTTGGGTTAGTGTATGCTTAAAGTAGAAATCATCGTTTGCAGTGATCTGCTGTGAGACTTTCTTGGAAGTAACAGCAGCGCCATTCCTGAGGAGCTTGAAGTGTTCCAGTAGCATAGTGGGACGTGTTGCAGGAAGCAGTAATTCTTTTTCCGTTAACCAAAATTGTTTTCGTTTATTTCTTTCAGTCTTTTGTTGCATGTCCTTATTTGGCCTCAGTGATTGATTTGCATTTAATTTGTTTATTTCTAAATGAGCTGAGGTAGGAGATCAGTGTCTCCTATAATGTGTCCTAATCCAAACCTCGAACAGCACATTTTACAGAGAGATTCTTTACAGAAGGGATCAGTGTCATTGCCTCTAATGAGAATGATTAACTGCATGTAAGCAATGAATTAAGTCATGGAGCTACATGGAACCTGGAACCTACTGATTACTCATGCTTTCCTTCTTTTCTTACTTCAGTTTCTTTTTCTTTCTCGTGCTTTTTTTTCATCTGTCAGTAACACCCACATTATGCATCGGTAATGATGGGAAGGGCTGGCTGTGTGCTTGCATCTGCTGCTGCTTGATGAGGAGAAGCAGGGATACGAACTTTAAAGTGCCCAAACTGTTGATAAGGCTCAAAGAAATGAACGGTTTCACATTTCTCTGAGTGCAGGAACTCAGTTTTACACCTTTGGGGCTGAGCCACAGCTGTGTGTGATGGTGGCTGTGGGTGCTCCCTAACAGCTTTGCTCTCAGAGCTCGGTGAGCACCTGAGATCCTCCATGTCCAGTCTGAGATGTCGGCCCAGCAGCAGCACTCAGCATGGAGGTGTCCGGGCACTCTGGTGCTTTGGGGACAGTTCTTAAGCATCTCTTCTCACATTAACCTCATTGCAGCCGTGTTAACAGTGCTAAAAACTCTGGTATTGCTGGATTCATAGGTTCTAATTAAGCACATTCTGTACATTTGTGTTACGCGCTGCGCGGTCTGAGGTGGCTGCGCAGTGAAATCTGTGCCCTTGCTGCAGTGTGGGTGGTGGTGGCACTGGAGCTGCTGCGCTGGAAGTAGGACAGCTTAGTGCTCTCCTGGAGGGCTGGTTTGGCTGCTGGCTTTTGTTTGACTGCGGCTTCTGTCTGTTTTTAAGCAGTAAAGGGATGTGAGCGGAGTGAACTTCAGCTCGTGACATCTGTGAAAGTATGAGGTAAGGGGAGGGGGAAAACCCCGCCTAGTAATAAGGAGGAATTCCTGTGATTGCAGTTCAGGCTCTGAGCACGATTTGCCCTTTCTGGGTTATGTGACAGCGTTATCATATCACCGCTCTTGCTTCATGTACAGAAGGAGGTGGTTTCTGTTGACTTTTCTGGTTAAACATCCATTTGGCTGTCTGGTTTGTGACTCGTGTGGGTGTTTCTGTGAATGGCTCCGCGCACCTGTGTTTGTTCCTTCTCTGCTGATTGTCTCTTAGCGGGGAAGTGAGGCAGAAGGAAGCGTGTGTAAGGACTTCCAGAAGCAGAAGGGATGGTGGCTGGTGTGGAAAACGTGGTATCAGCAGAACAGCTGAAACCCAGGGCTGAAAGCCAGCCAAATAGGATAGAACCTTACTGGAAGAAGACATGTTGACTCAAACAATTGGGTCGAGTTTTTGTTTTGTTTGGCTTGAGAGATTCCTGAGGAATCCTGGTGTTTTTCTCTTCCCTCAAAAGCTGTGCTTTTCACTTTTCATTCTTAGATTGCCAGGCACCCATCAAAGTAGGTGAGGATCTTTTTAATAGATGGAGTAGATGAATTATGGAATCTAAGTAGATTAGGGAAGAACCAAAGAAAGTCATTGGCGGAGGAAGGTCTGCTTACGTGGAGTTTGCTGAGTGGGCAGAGAGGTTTCACTTCAGTTTTCTCCCTATTGTTTAGAGGGGAGCTGTGACTATAGCAGAGAAAAGGCTGAAGGGAGCTTATGAGCGCAAGCAAGTCAGATCTGATTGTCTTGTAGCTAACAAGACTCACAGGTGGTTTTTGTGCTTTTATGCAGCATTGCAGCCACAAGTCCTGCATTAGGCAAAACTGGTAATGGGAAAGCTTTTATGTTGCTTCTTTCATTTACCTGCAGGACTGACAGCAGATGGGTACCAAATCTGCTGAGAAATCTGTGTATGGCTTTGGCACAGCCTCTCCGTGTGCAGCCAACAAAGGTACAGTTCCGAGGCAGTGCTTTGAAATGCAGAAAAATCCTTTTGGAGCACATGGTGAAGAGCTGTTCACACAAATTCAGAGGTGCTCATCCCTGCCTCATGTGGCTCTGCCAAGATCCCGATAAGAGCCTTCATTTCTAACGATATTGTATTAAGCTTTACGGCAGGGAAAGAAGTGGTGTGAGCGTGATAGCCAGAAGGAAATACAGCTCAAGTCATTGTCAGCAGAGGAGCAGGGTGGCAGAATTGTCCCCAGTCCATGAAACAGAAGGTCCATGAGGACATCACATTTATACCATGCAGATGGTCAAAGCAGAATGCTGTGTGATGAATGGTTTGGAGAAAGTTAAATGCTACGGTTGTGACCGGGAACAGGTTATAATGTGCAAGAGAAGTATTTGGAGCATCCAGGTTAGTATAACAAAGAGCAACTAGGAGAGTTTAAGAATGTGAATCTGGTTGCGTTGTCGCTCCTATTCTTAGGAAATGAGGTGTGGGTTTGGGGCAATTTTTAAAAGCTGCAGCTCTGACCCTTTGCCTTGGGGAGAGGAGGAAATTAGAGGCTTTAAAGGCACTCCTCCACCTCCTCCCTTGCTTCTCTGAAGCCTTGCTGGAGTTACAGCCAGTTTTCCTCAGCTGGGCGGAGGGGACATCTGGTAGCAATGATTCCTGTGTTGCCTTTATGCTGCTTGCTCTTAGTAATGGTGCTATTTGCAGTTTCAGTTGGATGCTTAGGCTGGAAGTGTTGATCGGAGCTGTTAGCCTGACAGAGCTGCAGTAAAGCTCTCTCTGGTGTTTTCTTGTGGTGTCGTAGAGCTTCAGCTTCCTATTTTAAATTCTGTAGCATGAAACATTAAGGGCTAGATGTGATGGATGCAGAGCTGTGTGCAGCCGGGTTGCAGGTCTGGCAGGCGTGCATCTGCCTGGAAAGCACTTGGAGCTCCATTGAGAGGTGGGCGTGCAAAGGACCCTGTGTGTTTGTAGTTCATTGGTGCTGTGTCAGAAGGGGTGATGGGTTCCTTCCGGATTCCCTCTCTCTAATTAGTTTTTGTCATGAACCTTTCTATTCATTGGATTTATCATGTTTATTCAGTGGCAAGTTTCTGAAGCCAAAGAGTGAACTAATAGTGAGACATCCCAGAGGTGCAAGCAGAAGCGGAATACTTTCCTGTTTTGATTTGCCTCAAATATAATGTCCAGATAATTTCTTCACATGGTTTTCTTGAAGCTGCTTGCCTCGAAGTTACAAGAGGCACTTCCTGATCTCAGTGCTCTGCTCAGCTCCTTTTGGGACACTGCTGAGTGGTGGAACTGAAGCGTTCTTCTGTTAACGTTGGTTCAATCCAACATTCTTCTTAGACCTTATGAAGTCGGGGAGAGTCATCAGGGTGCCTCATTCTATTAATTAGAATGGAAGATTGTTAAATTTGCACCACGTGTGAGGGAAATGGTGATTTATGGCTAACGGCTGCTGTGCGGGCGGCCGCCTTCCATCTGCTACACAAATTTTCCCATTACATTTTGATGACGAGTCTTGGGCAAAGCCTCACACCTGTATTCTTCCCTCTGAGTAACGCTCTCCACTGCTGCTTTTTCCTCTTGCCTGCATTATCTTCTTGAGCAAAACACCCGTTTCTATCAGCATGCACTTTTTTCCTTCAAACTTCAAAGCTGAATGTGTCTGCAGCACACCTCAGTGTGCACACACAGGTTATGTTTGTACCAAAGACAGTCGATGGAAGAGTGCCTTGTGCTTTAGGCTCTAGTGAATGAAAACCTTGTTTTATTTAGCGTAACTTCTGAGAGCAAAGAAAAGGCTTGCTTAAAGTTTTAGAACTTTTCTGCCAACATCAACTTTTTCTAATTCTTCTGAGCTTGAGAAGTGCTGATACGAACTGTGTGAATTCCTTGGGGGTGGGAGCCCACGGTGCCTGCAGGGCATGTGCTGTGTTTGGGAGCCTGGGATGTGAGTTACTGCTGCAGTGATCAGCAGCTGGGCCGCTCAGAATTGTTCCCCAGCAGTCAGACAACCTGCGTCCAGCAGCTCCGTGTCCCTGGGGAGCAGCAGCAACCAAGAGAGTTGCATCCCAGCCTGATAAAATTAGGTCTTCTGTAATCTCTCTCAGGGCAGCCGGATGGCTGGCTGCCTTCAAAAACATATGTTTGAATGCAGGAGTAATGCATTCCATTTCGGATGGCTGTAGCCGTGGGAGCTGGGTGACTTAGTGGATAAAGTGCTCCCATTTTGCCTCTGGGATCAGGACTGATGTCAGACATCAGGTCTAAAGTGCAGCACTGGAAAAGGATTGTTTGGGATGCTTTTCCTCTCCTTTGCCACTGTACCTTAGTCATAAAGGATGTGGAGAACAAAATCTTCCTGCTGTTGGAAATGAAGCACGTATTGCAAAGAGGGCTTAGCTACAACCTAGAAATACACACACTCATTCTGCATTAAGAGTATGTACTTTGGAATAGCAGTGCTTTTGTTCCTCTCATGTAAGTCTGTAATACATTTCTCTCTGAGCAGCAAAGGGGAAAGAAGTGTTGGCTGTGCCTCGTCCCTGCGCCTCCTGGCAGCTCCTGCACTGAGGGAAGGCAGCACTGCCATTGCAGCCATGCAGTTCTAATGCAGGCGCTGCTGGGAATTGATGGATCCCATCATACTCCACTGTCTGTTGCTGAATTTCATTAAAGGAAATGTTTTTCTGCTATGAATTTTCCCTGTGCTCAGTAGCTGCAGTGCCAGGAGGATGGCTGGTGCTGTACAGATGGCAGTAAGCTGTGGCTCCAGGTTCCTGGGAAAGGTAGGGTTGGGTGAGGCTGTGTTAAGGAAACTTTTGTGTTGCTGCTGTCTCACCTGTGCTACCTTCAGTGCATCAGCTTTTCATTTAGAGTGCTGACTGATGTTTGAAATGAAGAACCTTTTCAAATGTGAAGCACCTTTTCTGGAAATTCTGTAACCTCCTGGCTGAGAACAGTAATGAATGCACACATGTCACTGTGGGGTTCCTGATAACAGTGCTTTCATTGCCCCCCCTTCGTCACGTCTTCATCGTCACCTT
Organism: Tetrao urogallus; assembly: GCF_951394365.1. Classification (NCBI taxonomy): domain Eukaryota; kingdom Metazoa; phylum Chordata; class Aves; order Galliformes; family Phasianidae; genus Tetrao; species Tetrao urogallus. Next base: position 200,110 of record NC_136848.1, on the reverse strand, counting down.
TCCCTGTAATTACCCACTGGGAGCTGTACGTGCTTCTGGAAGCAGCGATCACACAGATATGCTGCCCAGCCAAAAAAAAACCTGGGGGAGGGGAAGAGGCTTTGAAGTTTTCTGGTCACTTTCTAGAAAGAGCGATGAGCAAAGCGGAATGGTTGTAGAGGTCACTCTTTGTTTTTCTGAGAAGGTGAGATGTGTCCCTTAGAGCTCCATGCTGAGCAGCTGAGCTCCTGCCACGCCATGCACCATCACTGGGCAGGAGCAGGGAGCAGCAGCGCTCCTCCCAGGAGCTGGCAGTGACACGGCACATTCCAGGCACTGCTTATTCACCCTGTGCTGGAGAGAGCAGCATCAGGTGATCGGAGATAAGAGTGCCTCGATCCTCCCTGCTTCTGGTGGAGGAATAAACAGCTTCCATCTTCCATTTGTGCCTTTGGATGGAGAGGGGTGCTGCTGGGAGAATTGCTTCAGCGGGTTCCTTCCTGTGTGTGCTGTGCAGTGCTCTCACCCCACAGCCACATCTCCCTCTGGCAGCAGGATTGGATCCCATCTCATCGTGTTCCCTTCTCTGCCACCAACAGCCCAAAGTCTCAGCTGTGTGCTTTGTGGAGCTGTGAGCTGCAGGGGATAATTGATTAATCTTTTAAGAATGTGTGTTTCCTTTTCTAAAAAGAGGAAGTTGAGCCATTTACTTCATTCATTTGTGCAGCGAAATGTTGGTTGTAAACCGAATTTATGAATTATTTTCGTAAGGTTATTAAAATTTAACTGGCAATCCTGAAGAAAACACTGGACAGCACAAAGTGAAGGTGTGGTGTTAGCAAAAAGTGGATCTCAGAGCGCTCATGTCAATGGTTTGGGTTTTTTTTTCAGACTGAGACCTGTGTTTATTCTTAGGACAGAAACTTTAAGTGATCCCTTGTGGATTAAAAAAAAAAAAAAAAAGCCAACAATTCTTATTGTAATTAGAATAAAAACCTCCACGCTTACACAATGTGGGATTGGAAATCGCTCTGGTGAAAAGGGGGAAGTGTTGTTTTCAGTTTGCAGGCAGGAAGCCGGGATGCACAGAGCAGAGCTCAGCAGCAGAGCAGAGCTCAGCCCCAGCTTTGTGCAGCCGGCTGCCTGATGGCTGGCCAGGGAAGAGCTGGAAAGATGCAGCCTGGTAAGAGCTGTGTGTCTGCACAGTGTCCCTCTGCACTCAGGTAATGTCAAATTTAGTGCTGGCCATGGTGGTGGTTTGGGCTGAACTGACTGGTACAGTCTGTATCTGTGGAATTGCCCCTCTCTGCTTTAAGTTCTTGAATCCCTCTTGAAAGTTTCCCGAATGAAAAAAAGTATGTATTTATATTCTGTTTTTGTAGGAGAAAAGTCAATTATTGAGTCCAAAAGCAGGAGAATCGCGGGTGAAGAAAAAGCAAATGAGTCAGATATAAATAATCCTATTATGTCTTGGCTGCTGCCACACCTAGAAACCTTGAACAAACACTGCTGTTCTGCCTGGCCATTCCTGTGTTTGATACACTTTACTTGTTAAGTCCTGTTTAAAATTGCAGCATCTAAAAATGGCGTAAGGCTGCTCACCAGGAGTGTGAAATACTTAAGAAAGTTGCTTTGGTCACTTTGAGCACGGACAGAGATGGCTGAGCACAGCAAGTTCGCTGTCATCGTTCCCTCAAATCGGGAAGATCCAGAATCTCAGAAGTGCTCTGTTGCTGTCGAGGGCTCTCAGAGCAGTTCTTTTGTTGCTGTAGGCCTTTGGAAAGAAAAAAAAACAGCAGCAAACAGGAAGATGTAATTCCCCTTTGGCTTTTGTGTATCCAAAGGTTATTCCCTGTGTGGAGTCTCAGTAAAGCGCTTTTGGTACATCTCGTGGGAGCATGGGAGGTGTGTAAAGAGAGATGTTTGGATCTAGCAGAGTCATATTTGATGTATTGTGGTTACTGCCATGTGTCTTCCAAAGTGATTACTGACTTAATAGCTCATATCCTTCGAGCTTCCATAGTGGATAAGTTGATTTTAAAGAAATCTGAATGAAAATTAAGAAAGCTGAACCCTTTCTCCTCAGCTCACATTCTCATCCTGCTGTTGCAGCTCCTTCCAGGGCCCAAAGCCCTGTCTGCCAAGGGTGGCTGTCACCACTTCCGGGGCTTTTTAGGGGAGGTTAGGGTTGGGTTGTTGGTTCTTGTCCAGACGTGTACTGCTCACATTGTTCTTTTGTACTGACTGCTGTCCTCTGGGTTTGTAAGGGGCTATGAAACATCCAACAGCCCAAAGGAGTTGTCCAGATTTGTCACATATGTGCTTACCTGCAGTAATCTTTGTCAGTTTATCAGTGCTGCACTGTGATAGCTCATGATATTTAGCCCAGGTATTTCCCTGGAGTGAAAAGGTAATTTCTTGTTTTAAACTTGAGGAAGAAAGCCACATGGAAACAAAGGTTCGTGTCCTGACAGCTCTTCAGGGCTTTGGTCACAGGGGCTCCCTCTTCTCCAGTGACAGAGGCAATGCTTTTCTTTCCATGTTCTGTGGACTGAAATGGATGCAGCAAAGGCTTGGGGGAGGGGAGCAGCAAGTAAAGCAGAGGCTGGTGGTCAGCATGTGCTGAAGGAGCAGAAATCATGGAATCATAGAATGGCATGGGTTGGGAGAGACCTCAGAGATCATCCAGCTCCAACCCCCAGTTGGCTTCCAACTAGGAATCTGTGGAACTGCTTCAAACAATCCCTTCCAAATAATGGAAGCATTCCAGTGCCACGCAAGATGCCATAGCTTGGCCTGTTCTCTTAGGAGAATTATTGTATTTCTATTCTTTTCCTTAACACCCCAGAACAGCTTCCTGTGAACTGTAAAATGGTGTGAAAGGGACGCAGACATCGCACAGCACTGCAGGCTGTGCTCCTCTTCCAGCCAGGACAGAAATATTTGGGCAGGAGGATAAAAGCGAAGGCTTGGCATGGGGAACTGGGGAAGGAGTAAGTAGTCTGCTGTTAGAAGTGAGTTTGGCTGCAGGTTATGGCAGCAGCTCGGGGTGTGCTTGCTGCTTTGTGCCGCTCTTACCATGCGGTGACGGCCTCGGTCGTGTGGGTCCAGCCATGGGAGCTGACAGCCTCAAAAAATGAGTAGTATTCCTTTTGAATATTTGACATAGGAGAGAACAGCCTGCAGAGCAGTCCAAGAGAGAAGAACGAAAGGAACTAGTGAAGCAGAGAGATTTGGGCAACGTAAGACTGCTTTTTCTGCAGTTCTGCTTTCGAGAACAGCTATTTTAGAGTAGCTTCCATTTTCTGTGGGTGAAGTGTGACCAAAAGTCTCCAAAAGTTATTGTTGCATTGGGGCAAGCCTGCAGTTGTTGGGTTGTTTCCATGTTTTGAAGGGATTGTTTGAAGCTGTTTCATGGAATCCCAGCTGAAAGGTAGATTTCTGCTCCTTCAGCACATTCTGCCCCAAGCAATTGCAGACAGCATCTCTCTCCTTGACTCACTAAACCAGTTGATGCTTGAGCTTTGAACATACTGTCTGCTGTTTAAGTGTTACATGCTGTTAGATACGCAAACGAAAGGGACTGTGCTGGTTGTTCCAGGGAGTTATCTCATGGAGGGGAAAAGCTGACTTGGGTTTCCTGTGATATCCTTTACCTCTGATTGTCTGAATTCAGAGCCATCCTGCGTTTTATCTGTGGATGGAGGCATATGTGAAAAGGAAGAAGGCAGCTAGGCCAGGGCAGCTTGCCCATTGCTTAAAGCCTTTGTTAGAGACCAAAGGAAACCTGCTCCCATTTAGGCACTAGTACAGCCCCAGGGGCTTTCTTGGCCTCATATGTAAAGAAGATGAAGGCAGCCGCATGGAAATGATTGCACACTTTTGCATGCCAGTCTACATTAGCTTTTTGGACCCTGGTTGTTGTTTGAATGCTAGGATCTTGTGCTTAATTCTCAGAGTTTTCATCCAGTGGGTCTGTCAGTGCAGCACTTAACCCTTCTGATGAAACTGAGCCGTGAGGGAAGGATCTTCTGAGCAAAAGCACTGGCAGAACTGGTCTGCTATTGAATTGCCCTGAGCCTGGCTGCGATTGTGTCCTGGTCACAGGGATCGAGATGCCTGCAGTGGGCAGGGCTGCTGTGTGCCTCTGATGGCTGCTTTCTCCTGGTGATAAATTCCTACTTCTTGATTTGCTATGTCCTTAAAAAAAAAAAGAAGGGGGAAAGAGGGAGATAAAAACTCCGCTCTCAAAATAAACTTCAATTTTAAGCAGTGAAACTAAGCAAATTAGAAATGGACACACTTTGAAATCCGCACTGCTCTGCTGTTTCCCTTTTCTCTGTGTGGAAGGAAGGTTTTAGTGTCATGTGTAGCTGTTCCAGCAGTCACATCGCATCACTGCTCCGCTGCACTGCAGGAGCTGAGGTTGGCTCCTGCAAGCTGCGTTTCTAGGCTGACTCTTCTCCCTTTTCAAGCTTTCAGCATGAAGTATTCAGTGGTATCTGCTCACAGAACAGTCGCTATGGGCGGCGTGCCGCAGGGAGCTGCAGTGAAGGTATCGTGTTGTGAGCACAGCCTCTGTCTGTGGTCACTGAGTGTGACCTCCAGCTCCAGGAGTTGTGTTGCATCGTCCTGTGCAGAATTAGGGCAACAGGGAATTTCTGGGCAGAGTGTCTGAAGTACTGCTGTCTGCAAGGGCTTTTTTTGGGTACTGCAGATTGGCTGAGACAGCCAGCATGGTGTTTGGTGGGAGCATCTAAGGCAAGGAACTGATTTTGTTTGTGTTTTATCTGCTGTACTGGTTTGTGCTTCTAGAATGCCAAATACTTAAGAAAAAAATATCCTCTTGCGTAAGGCATAATGAAGGGAAGTGATTGCTTTATTTCCCAAATATCATTATTTTTCTTTTACAGATTTTACTTATATGAACTTATGGAGCCAGCAGGCCAGTCTTACTGAACAAATTGGAGGGCAGCAATCCAAAACTGTTCCAAATGCCTGTTGTCTACGTTCCTCCTTTTTCAGAGGTTTTGCTTCATTGCAGACTTTCTCCTTGGACCTCAGTTTCTTTCCAGGCAGATTGTCTTGCCTTAAATTCCTGCTGTCAGCACAGCCTCAGCCCTTCCCGCTCCCACCTCCAAACTGTGGAATAGTCAGTGGTGCTTCAGACTGCTATTAAAACAGCCATTATGTTTGCAGTTGAAAGCAAGGCCTGCTGCAAATGTAGTGTTTTATCAAAAAGGTACAAGTGTCTTCCTGTTAACATTATTACATTGACAGACCGGTTTGATAAACATTTTAGTGCTCTTTGAAATGGCTGATACCTGGTGATTACGGCTCCATTAGGTGTAGTAAGAGATGGTTAATGCAAGTACTTTTTATGTTGTCATCAATTGCAGAAAAACTAAAGTGCAAGTGTTAGATTCTGATCTCTTCGAGCGTAAGGCTGGGAGTGAACATGAGCAGTGGTGGAGGATCTCACCAAGCTGCTGCTCAGAATTGTGCAGAGTAGGCTGGAAAGGGATAATGAGTCACACTGGAACACGGACACTGGGGTGAATTGTATGCCAGTGCAGCAGGGCCGCAATTGGGATGGTCCTCAGATGGGCAGACTGCAGTGCTGTGTAAAACTGCCAGGTCTGAGAATGGGGAGGGCTCCCGCAGTTACGAAGTTAGAGGGAGAGGCCTGGAAAGTCCCTGCCTTTCAGCCAGCCACAGTAGAGGTGGAATTGGGCCACGGCCATCAGATAACGGTGCCGAGGTCGTGCTGTGGAGCTGAACCAGCAGCTTTGCCAAACATCTGCAGTTTTGCCCTGTGTACCCGCATGCAGTTCTACCTTCCATCAGGTGTTTTTAAATGGGGATCAGAGACCTCTGTGTCCTTGCTAAGATAAGAATTGCAGAGGGTGTTAAATTAGACTTGCTTTTTTCTGGCACTAAACTTTTAAATTTAGTCCAGTTTCTTTTGTTTGCTTGCTTTCTAGACACCTTAGGGTTGTATGTTCTTAAATATCTCTATACCCCTACCTAGAGAGTTAGCCCTGCAGGCTTTCTTCCTGTAAAAACTGGAGCTCACACTTCGAGGTTTCAGTTTTAGATGAGTAACTTGGAGGGCTTACACGTTTCACATAGTGAGAAAACCAGGCTAATACTGTTAGAATGAAATGCTAGTGGTAAACAAAGGGTTCTGTTCATTACTTAAAGTGGTGCTTCTGACTTAAGGGAGATTGGCTGTTGCTGAGGGAAACTGCACAATCACCCTGCATTAAATTTGTTGCAGAATGAAAAATTAAAATACAGTCTGTCATTAAAATGAAGTAATTGATGTCATCACTCCATTAGATTTTTTGGGAGCTTTTGGCAAGTTGCTCCAGGTTGCTATTAACACCTGATCAGCCAGCATCCTTAAAGCAGAGGGAACAGGAGAGAGCTCCCTGTGTAGCTGAAAGACACAAAGGAACATCTCAAGGAAATGCCCAACGAGCAAAAACCAGCTGGGGCTGTGGGGCTGCCAGAGGAGCTCTTCATGGAAATGTCTTTCCTGAGGTTAGTGAGACCAAGTCGAAGCAACAGTTTGAAATCAAGCTGAATCCATTTCTTTTAATGCATTTCCCTCTTGAGGTGCATGGCTTGGAGATGACTGAATGTGATTAAGCATCAAAAGTGGAATTTGGGAGGGAAGGGTTCAAACTTTATCTTCAACATGGCAAACAGACCCATAAGGTCAACCCGGTACTGATAACCGTTCAGCTCTGCTTTTCATTAACTGACATAACAATTAGCTGCTGTTAGTCCTCAGTGCGCTGCTTGGTGCTTTGTCAGGCAGCTCTCAGTTATCAACATGTACAGCTGTAGCTTGGTTTTTTGGTGTTTTGTTTTGTTTTTTTTTCTAGTTCATAATCCCATCTAGCATGTTTTAAATAAAATTTGGGAAAATTTGGAAAAATTGGGAAAATTTGGAAAATTGGGAAAATTTGGGAAAAAAGAAGTGCATCCCTGTTTGCAAGAAACCTTTCATCTCTTAGCTCTGGGCTCTGCAGAACTGGAGTGGTGAGGAGCCTTGTGTTTTTGTGCTGCTTCATCCCTTTCAGAATATTAATATTTAATTTAAGGCTTTTTAAAGCTTTTAGCAGATTTAGGCTTTCTTCCCTGTGGCGGTTGTATGTGAGGACAACTTGAGAGAGCGCTTACAACTTACAGTATGGAATGTGGTTTTATTCATTTCGATTTATGACTTGAAAAAAAGTTTCAAGAAGTTTGTCCTGTTCTGTAAGTAGCTCTGCCATAAGCAGCCACAGAACAGATCCAGCACTTCTCCTTTCCCTGCAGCTCGAGCCCAGCCAAGCAGGTACTGCTCACATCCCAGCCATAACTCCTCCTTGCCATGAGGGCTGATCTGCAATGGCTCTGCAAGAGAAAACCACAGGTGAGCAACAGTCCCTGTGCAGTGTGGTGCCTTCCCAGCATTCAAATTGAGCCTGCATTGCTTTCATGAAAGCAGGCTGTGTTCGGTGACAAGGAAGCACTTGGCTTTTGCTGAGATGCACTTATTTACACATTTTTTACCCAGCATTTTAATGATACATTTTGCTTGTGGACAGACTGAACCTCGTTAGCACAAATACACTATGACATTTCTACCTGTTCTTAGAAATTGAGTTTTGTCTTTCAAATTCAAGATATTTTCTTCACATGAGGAGCACAGGATGTGAGAGCAGCGCTCGTTCGGGTTGATTTCCTTTCGGGGCAGGAGACGATTTGTCCTGGGAAACACTTGGAAGCAGTTTAGAGATTGATCTTTATTGTTATTTTTCTCCACTCTTTGCAACTACCTGTGGTACAGAAGCTCGTGGTGGTTTTTGCATCGTGCTCATTAAGTTCTTTATCAGAGCTGCAGAGTGCTTTGTGCATTAGAGCTGACAGCACCCAGAACCATGACTGAGCCCCACTCTGAGCATCCCGCAATCTGCTGCTGGTGGTTCAGGCTGCAAACAACGAAGGGAAAGCAGTCAGCATTCTGGTTTCTGCAGAGCACGCTTTTGTTTACCAGCTCTTCCCAGTTGGCTGGATCAGTGGATCTGTTGTTTAAAGTATTTGTTTATAGCTAGTGCTGTCCTTTGATTCTTTAACACCGAATTTACTAACAGGAGCTTTAATTTACCTACCGAAAGCTCTGTCATTTCCAGGAGAATGTGTTTGTTTTTCTTCCCATTTTATTACAAATAAATCTCAATGAGTGTATTTCCACTGTATCAAATGTTTGGCCTTCATGGGAAGAGGGTGCAGGAGCATCAGAGCAGTTTGGAGAGCAGTTGTGTTGAGATGTTTGCTTATCCAGCCAAGCAGTGTTGCCTTTCTGCTGTGATGCGCTGGGTGCCAGGTGTAAAACACGCTTCCCTTTCCATTGATATTCAGCTCCTGTGTGTAGTTCAAGGCCGACTCATTAATATTACACGTGTCATATATGTTGTTTTGGGGCCGGTCCCTGTTTTTTGCAGTCCCCTAAAGTAGAGGCCGTGCGGTTGGAAGCTGCCCAATTTGCTCTTTGGTCGGTGAGATGATTGCGTGCTGGTGAGTGTCGTGGTGATAGCTTTGCTCCTCCAGCAGGAAGGTCTTGGATCCTCCCCAGTGCTGCTGTGAGAAGTGTCCCTTCCCGAGAGGAGCTGAGTGCTGCCAGTCCTGAGTGACTCTGCCTTCCGAGGAGCTCTGGTGGCGTAGGTAGAGCCGGGAGGAATTCAGATGAGATGTTTTCTCAGCCTCGCTATGGGGCTGCTGGGGAGGCTTTAATTATTTGTTGTGCGAACAAAGCAGTGATTGTCCAAAGCTCTGTGTTATCCTCTGTTCCTTGTTTGATGGAGTGCCTCTATTCCCTGCTCACTGAGAACCTCACACAAGGTGGTTTGGAGTCATTTGTTTCGTGATTACTTCGTTGTCATCTCCTCCTTTATTTTTCACTAATGAGAAATCAGCAAGCTGGAAGTTTTCTCCTGTGAATTTTCCTTACGTGAATGTTTGGTTGGAAACTGCAGTCTCAGGAATGACTTTTTAACGAGGCCACAGTGACACATTTGGTGATAAATACATAGTATTTGGGAATATAAATACAGGAATTCTTTACAGTAAAATAATTTTCTGTCAAAAATTTTGTCTAAAACCACGTCAGTGACTGCAGTATCTTTTCTTCTCTTTCATTCATTTTGTTTGTGTTCCTTTCCTTTTTTGGCAAGTTGCTGACTGCATGCTCTTAAATAATCTTACTGATTTCTCCATACTTCCTTCCCTCTGTAAGAAAGACATTTGAGAATTCAGTTTATTGAAATTGGAAAAGGAGATGCTGCACCCTTAAAGAGGCCCCGGTAGGGAAATGTGCTGTGAGCAGGGATTGTGATTCTGAAGATAGCTTGTTGAATAGGATCTTCCTTGCTTCTGAGCCTGTTTGTTTGGGTTCAGGGTCCACTGGTGTTGCAGAAAGAGTATTTGCCTTCAGTTTTGTGAAAATACACTGTGACAGCAGTGTCGTTCTGGTGCAAGGCATGAAAAACATAGCCGGTGTGGTCCTGTCATTTTGGAGCAACAGAAATTCATGTTGTAATTGGTCTGAGTGTTGCAGCATCCTGCATTACAAGGCCAGCAAATTGAGCTGGGCTATTCCTTTCCTTATGATAATAACATGTTTGGTTTTCTTCTACTTGGGTATTTTGTACCAAAAATTGAATGCAGTTTTTATTTGTGTGCAGAATCAGACAGGAGCAATCGGTATGCTGGGAGCACTGCTTAATTCCCATTGAAGTATTTACATTCAGTAGCATTGCTATAAAACTTCTGGAGGTTCTCAGCTCCTGGGCTGAGCCAGAGCGTGCTGCGTGTGCTGTGTGCTGCAGGACCCTGTGCTGCCCAGGGCTGGGATCTTCCACGCTGCTTGAAGGCGCTCATGTCGGGAGGATCTTTCCACATCCTGCTATCCAGCATCTGAACAAAGTGCTTCTGAGGCAGACGCTTTGACTCCTCACACGCCAAAAGAGCCCGAACAGAAGTTGCTCCTTGCATGATCTTTCTTGTAAAGAGCATTGCAGCTGACAGTATAATGGGTTTTCTTAGGCTCGCTGGTGACATGCCAACATGGTTTCCTTAGCAGTGAAATTCCTCAAGAAGCCAGGCTTGCTGATGTAAACAGAGCTGAAAGCTTAACACTGCCCGCACTGAGTGCAGGGCTGAGGCCCGCTGCTGTGCCATGCTGCCCAGTGCATTTTCTTCTGTTCTTTGGGTTGGGTTTCCCATGCTTGCAGCCAACTTGAACAGGGAGCACTCTTCAGCGCGGCGCAGGCGGCCTCGTCCCTGCACAGAGCAGCAGTCCTGGCACGGCATGCTGTCAGCTGGAGCACAGCTCTGCTTTCCTGGGACTCTGTTTCTGATGGGGTTATTCTGAATGACCATGTGCAAAGCAGGCTTAAGGATATTTGGCAAAGCACAGATGACTGTTGATGTCTTTGCCTGGATTCCCACTAGGCAGGCTTAAAAGAAGTGAAAAAGCAAAACTAAGAGTGATTTGTTTATTAGCTGTTCGCTGACTGTGCCTCCTATCTCTTTGTCAAATATGCTTTTGGAATTTGGTGGGAGTTTCTGAAAGTGAAATGACTGGTGTTGCACCATAATTTGAGGCTGGATAAAAATTAATAATTTTGTTGCTTTGATGTTAAGTAGTGGGATCCTACTGCTGTGACTAATAGTGTTGAATACCAACAATCTGAGAGAAAGCACTTGTTAATGCTGTAAAATGACTGTGTGTGTGTTTCAGATTTGAATGTTTGGGAAAAACAGAGCATTTTGCTGTCTTCAGCAGCCATCACTTCCTCAGCTGCCCTTTTCTGTGGAGTGGGAGTGCCATCCTCATGAACACACGCCTGGTGCCACTGCCTCGAGGGAATCAAGATAGGGGGCACATGGGAGAACATCGTGACAGAAGTCTCATCTCTTTAGTTTTGCTGAATTCATTCTCATTGTTGAGATTCTTTGTTTGGGGGGTTGTCCTCCTTTGAAGTGCTGATGCTATTCACTGAGATATCTTTCTGTGTTCCAACACGTATGATCATCGAGCTCATCCGGTTACTTGCAATAGCATTTTCCCATCTGGAAATACATAATTATTGTGCCTTACTGCAGTGTGACGTGCCAGCCTGCATGCTAGCTTGCTCTGCTAACACTGTGTTTCAAAGATGAGAGTTGCATTTCCATACCTGAATACTTTGTGTTGAGAAGCACTGTTTGATCAATAGATAGCAGAGTAATTGCTCTTAACTTCTTTCTTTTCCCGTTCTGACATGGCATTCAAGAATCTAGCATTTAATTACAAGGGTAACCTGAGGTACAGATGGCCTGGAACAGGTTGCATCTCCAAACTGCTTTTCCAGATGGCTTGCAAAGGTGTTGGTGTTGTCAGACCTGGAGCGGGGTTACCTGTGGCAGTTGGCTTTTGTTAGAGAAATCAAAGCCTACTTCAGGAGCATTTATTAGGTATTGCCATGTGTATGCCTTGAAAGGGTAAGGGATGGGTGTTGCAGGAGAAGTAAAACTTCAATTTTAATCTTATCCCAGGTGAGTCCACTGTGAAAATAGTCAGGTGGTTTTCGTAGAACCATAGGATGGCTATGATTGGAAGGGTCCTTAAAGATCGCAGAACCATCGAATGGGCTGGGACTGAGTTGAGTTAGAAGAGTGTTTAAAGGTCACTGGACCATTGAATGATAGAATGGCTTGCATTGGAAGTGATCCTTAAAGATCATAGAACTGTAGGATGGTTGGGTTGGAAGGACCTCCAGCCCCCTCCAGCCCCACGCCTGCCATGGGCTGTCCCACCCTTCCATCAGCTGCCAGGGCTCCATCTGTGGTTCTGAGCACCTCCAGGGATGGGGCCGCCACACTTCCCTGGGCACCCTGTTTCGATGTGGCCACATCTGCTGCTGAACAGAAGGCTGCTGAAATAAGTCAGGATTTTGTGTGTGAGAGCAGAGGAGGAAACACCCCCATGAAGAAGGATCTGCAGCCCCTGAGGCTGCGAGCTGTTTGGTTTCATTGGCTTTCCAGATGAGTCTTAATTATTTTGAAGCAAGATAAGGAGTTCTCTTTGGATGCTTGCATGTATTGGTGTGTTGAAAACAGGCTTGATTTGGAAATTCCTTCCATGCTAGCCTGTCTTGTGGAGAAAGTGTGCTGTTTTGGATAGGTGAAGAGTTTGTGAGCTTTTCTAGTTGGGCTGGATGGACCACTCCTAAGAGAAGGTTATCAAAGCTCACTGTTGTCGGAGCTCAGTTTCTGCCTTCAGGAAGACCATGATGCACCCAGTGAATAACTGCTGAATCACAGGGCTGCTGCTCTTGCGCAGAGTTTAGTCATTTCCTGGGAGACTTTTGTTTTCAGTCTGGTGGTGGAGGGCCAGGGCTGTGCAAGGGTTAAAAAAATGTGAATTTCTGCTGGGGTCTGTGATCAGCAGGTTAGTCAGAAGAGTGTTCTGCCTTCTCATGGCTGATCTGCTTCATTGGGGTTGGAAAATGCATTGTGAGTTGTTTTACTCAGCACTTTACTCAGTAAAGTAACTGTGAGCATGGTGAGTTCAGAGATGCATGCACGTGGTGCTTGCTGCTTCTCCTTGTTTAAATGCAGTGTTTTGGAGCACTAGGAGCATTACAAATGTAACAACAAACACCCGAGCCCAAATTCTGCTGATGGACTTTGTGTTCAGAATAGGTGAAAGCAATTCACTTGAACAGATTTTTGTAAAATGGTACTTGTGACAAAGCTGTAGTTTACTGCCATGTGTGAGACTCAGAAGGGAAATTGCATTTTCCCCCCGTGACATGCTGCAGTTATTGAAAAGATTGTTATTTTTTTCCCCAGGATGGGGTTAGATGCAAGATTTATTACTTGTTTATGGGATTAAGCTATTTGTGTGCGTGTGCTGGCTTTATTGGTAACATGTAAAATTGATATGGCTGCAATTTGCAACTTAATAGCTCGTATTAAAATGGACCTCAGTAATTGTATTTTGCAGATATTTGTTAGAGGCTATGAACCAAGCAAGTTTTAATAGAGCTCACAGGATTTAGTGCTGTGTTTAAAGGCCTTGAGTTTGTACTTACCTGTTGTAAAGATGTTGGCCGTGCATCAGTTGCTGATTCACATGTGTATCACACATCCTTTTGCTACAGGTCTGAGCTAATGAAAGCATCTCTGCCTTGCACTTCTTGCATACGGATGAATGAGAAGCAGGGCTTAGTTTGGCTGCATGCTCATTTGATAACTTACCTGGGGAGCTCCTTGGAAGAACCGAAGCCCAGAACGCTGGGGTCACGTTGACGCTGTGAAAACCGTGCGCATGTAACGTGTAGGAATGTTCTTGTGTCTGCTCCAAGGAGAAGAACCAACAACCCCGCAGCTCATACATGAGAGGCTTTTTTATTTATAGTGGGAAGCTTCCAAGTATTTTTCAGCGTCCTGAACTCATTTTGCTAACTCAGGACAGTGCTGTTTTCAGCGGCGGTCACACTGAGATTCCATACGTGTCTTTTTCTTTTTTTTTTTGTGGGAAAAGGGAAGGCTTCTTAGCTGGAGCTTGATCCGGTGCCACCTCCTTCCCGTTGCCCACCCCCTGCTCACAAAGACAACTCAGCTCTGTCCTCAGCTCACCCAGGTTGGTGATGCACCACATATGGCATCTAAGATTACAGCCCATAATACACGGGCCGAGACGGGTGACACGAGGACACTGGGTCATCTGGAGCTCTGCAGTGCTGTTGTAAGACGGCGATCCTTCACTGAAGTTTCTGAAGTAGTTGTGTTTGTTGTCTAAAGGTAAAACAGCAGCAGCAGCAAATTAAAAGGGCTTAAGGCACACAGTGGCACAGAGCTGCCACCGAACCACGCCACAGAAATCTCATCCTCAGCTGCACTGCTTGGAAGAAATAAATGCTGAGATTAAAATAGTTTGGTGAAAAGAGTGTGGAACAGAGTCTGTGAGGTGCTGGAGCCAAGTAGGCTTGTAGTGGGTATGGATTCATCTGGAGCTGATCAGTCTGTGAAACTTGGAGTGCTGAACCGTGGCAGTGTAATGCTCCCACTCAACAAACACAGCTTTGTAAGACTCGCTGTTTTTTTCAGTCGCCTATTCATGTTCTTAATGGGAACAGAATGGTGCAGTTAAAGGGAAAGTGCGAGGCACAAACCTGTTCTGTTTGTTTTCCTTTTGATGGGATGTATGGATCCAGTAAGGCTTGCTTTCTTTCGATGAAATCATTGCCTTTTTTTTTTTTTCTGGGAGACTGGGTAGTTTGCAGAACTTGGTGTTGTTTTCAAGGAAGAAACCTGATGTGTGCCTTCACCAGAAGAGGAAGGGATCTCTGAATCTGCATCATCACCTGGAAAGAGACTAAGCGAGGGAACTGACTCAACTCAAAGCATAGTTCTGCTGGTGAATTCATGGCCCGAGAGCGTTGGGATTGGCAGGTACGCTCTGTTTGGACACGTGGCCTTGGAATAAAGGTCCCAGTGTTGCCTCCTGGGCTGCTGCAGCCTGGGATTGGGAATGTCCTAGCATCAAACCCTGGTAAAACAGTGGCAGGGCGTGCCTAGGAGTTCCCTGTTGTCCACAAGTGGAAGGAAGATGAGCTCTAACTTGAGAATAAATGAAGGAGTGGCAACAGCATGTGTTCCTGAAGTGCATTTTGGTTCGATGGCTGTTTTCTGCCTGGGCCGTAGCTGAGATGCTCTGAAGTGCTGACGTGCGTACTTTTCCTTATTTTGAATTTCTCAAGCATGCCACCTGATGCTTGAAAGGCCTTACCTGGACGTGGCATGCAGCAGAAGAACACTCTGGACTTTCAGCTGCACTTCTGGGGTTTCAGCATCTCCACTTGTGTCTGCTTCTGGACGAGGACAGGGAATCCAAAACGATCGGAGTGATTTTTGTGTTTGTGCAGAGGAAGTGAGAGGTGATAGAGCTGCAGGGGATGCGGGCTGAGGCTGTGCCCAGGGATCTGAGGGGGGAGGAGGGCAAAAAGGCAGAGCCAGGAAGCACTTGTGTGAGTAAGACCTGAAGTACAGATGTAGAGGTGATAACATAATTCTTTCCTTTCTTCATATGATTTTGTCACGGTGCTTGCTGTTGAGTAAACAGAGCAGGTATCTGTATTTTGGAGCTAATGAACATAACCGGAAGCATTGTCAAGTTTCTCAGTTAGCAGCAGCTGTTAGAAACATCCAAACTGTGTTTCTGCTGTTGTTTTAAAAGCATACAAACACTTTTTCAAATGCATACACGCTCATTTCGAATTTGAATCTTCTGCTTGATACAGTCGAGTGTTTGGAGGCTTTGTTGGAGAGATGCTGTGTGCTACGTGATCATTTTCCTTAATTTCTCCAGTGGAGTAATTATGGTTTTGTTAGACAGTAAATGATTCAGTGTTCTCATTCCATGGGGGAAGGGGAGCGTGGATGTTGAAAGAGGAGCATTGTCAGAGCATAGCAGGATTAGCTGGTGTTACCACCTTACACTGATTGAGCACCGCTCTTTAGAGCAGATCATCAGCGCTAATTGCTAAAAAGCAGCCTGGCGTCACAGGGCGGTGAGGCTCCTGAAGTTTTCAGCTCCTCTGTTGCAGGATTTGAATATAGGTGCAGCTCTGGGCTGGTGGTTGGGGCTGGCCGGGCGTCCTGCTGCCCTGCGGAAGCCTGGAACTCGGGCTTCGCTTCTCAGTTCTGAACAGTTGGAAAACACGGGTTGGATGCATATGATGAGGATGAACTCTGTGAGGAGGGAATCTCAGGCTCCATTTTGGCATTTTCTTAGGGAATTCCCTTTAATGAGATATGTTTAATCACAAACAATCCTCCTGGATTTCATCATGGACTCGGGACCCTTCTCCTGGTATTCCAAGCAGTGAAAAGCGGCCGCTCCATTACTGTGTTGTTTCTGTGAGCCATAAATCAAGTCATTTCCCACTCTGACTCCAAGGAATGGCATCCCTGATGTGTTTGCAAGACCTGCTGTGTCTTGAAAAGTAGAATATTTTTAACTTCTTGTGAAACTGTCAGAAAGGAAGCATTGGAGGAGGGGGGTGGTACAGGAATAGGCAGCAAGGGGAGGAATGGCTGAAGCAGTGCAATAGAGGAACCTGTCCTGTTTCTGGTTCACCAAACGCTGTGCACACGAGCAGGAAAACTGAGCTGTGGCAGCACAGGAGAAGCTGTGGCAGCACAGGAGGAACCTTCTCACGTGGGGATGAGTTATCCTCTGCATGCTGGAGCTTCGGTTGGGATGGAAGAAGCTGTGAGAGGGGAACGGTGTGTGCGAGGCTGATGGGATGGGTCACAGCAATGGAGGGGCTGTGGCTGTGCTTCAGCCCTTTCTGGTGACCCATGGCTGTAGCTTACCAGAGCCGAGGCCTTCAAGGTGAGGAGGTGAATAGGATTTGCTGAAGTTGGGCTGAAGGCAGCGTGGGGAAGCGTTGGCTTTTGAGACACCAGGAAAGGTTGCGATGTGGGAATCTTAAATGAAGCTGAAACTCTGCTTTCTTTTGACAAGAATTCCTTTTCCTCAGCAGGGCCTCCTCAGCATGTGGAGGCACGGCCATGGCTTAGGCTATGGATAAATATAGCCCACAACTGAGCAGAAACAGTTGTAGCTGGGAGAGGGCCAGAGGAATGCCTCAGCTGAAGTGGTTTTGTTTGTGACTTCTTTCCTAGGGATGAACAAACGCTGGCACCATTTTAACGCTACATTGTCAGCTCTCCTTGCTTTGCTAATGCTTTTGCATCTGTGCAGAGAGGGGATATTCTTCTTGGGTTGTTTGTTAGCTATCTGGGAGAATTTAACGCATCAAATGTCACGAAACATTGAATTGATGGAAGCGGGGTTGATGGAGATTTACCAGGTTTATAGAGCAGGAGTGAATGGCTCTGGAGATTGCAGCCCCGTTGTCTTTGTTCTCTTCCTGTTGCTGTAATTTATGATTTTCTGTGAGGAAATCCGCCACCTAGCCATGTCCATTTCCTGTGGAGCAGCAGAGAGGAGAGAGCATGGAAGAGAATTTTCTCTCGGTGGGTCTTTGATTTCTGTCTCAGTGAATTGATACCAAATGTGGCCTGTGTGGGACCAGAGAGATCACACTGCGTTCGTTCCACTTGTGCAGCACTTGGAAGGACATTTGTTTCCTTCCTTGTGGTATCGGCTCTGCCATAGCTCTTGTGGTTGTGGTAACCAGACCTTGGCTTTGTTAAGATGATCTCATACCCATCACCCGTAGCTGCACACAACCTTATTTTTCCTGAGTCTTGCTGCCTGCATCCTGCTGGTGGTTTGTGTGTGTGTTTGTTTCTGTGTTTGTTTACAGGCTGTACGTGGAAGTTCAGCAGAGCAGAGCTGCGATGCTGCAGGGAAGTCCCAGGAATTTCTCATCTTGATTTCGCCTGGGTTTGACTCCTTGTAGCTTCTTTCCTGCTCTTGCCAAATAGCAGAGAATTTTTTCTCTATTTGTTTGTGCTCTGAGAATCCTTTCAAGCGATAGTGATCACATGGTAGTTAAGGTTGCACAGAATGTTTTGACCTGAGTTTCCTTGTGTTCTTCAATAGTATTTCACCTCCATTTCAAATTTCCAAGTGCAGATCTGTGACCCATAGGGCTTGCATTCCTGTGATGCTGGGTTTGTTTTGCTGGTGGGATATTAGCGTGGAAGAAGTGATTGGAAAGAATTCTTTGCTGCCCAGTACGTAAAAAAGAATGTGATGCTGTCAGTGCTTAAACAGAGCACTGGGATCTGTTTGCAGTGCCCTGGTATTCCTGAGTAATTCCGACAGCTTTCTGTGGCAGACGTTTCATTACATACACCGTGTAACCACCAATGTCAAGAGTCCAATTAAGTGTTGGGGAGAAATTAATCGCAAAATAACAGACTACAAACAGATCTGTGGGTTGGCTTCCAAGGGAAGTCCCTCCCCTTCCCATGCAGGTTTGTTTTTCCTGATGTGGTTGTTCCCCCCTGCTCTGTTGGCCACCCAAAGGAGGCAGTGCAGGGAATTGGAGCAGCTCCCAGAACAGAGAAGCAAAGCACGGATCAGTTTGTAGATCTAGCTTATGTGCTCAGTGGAAATATTACCCCTTTGGTGCATGCTCTGTGTGGGGCTTTTCTGAAGGTGAAGTTTTCTAACACGAGCAGCATACCTTTCTTATGAGCTGGATTAATTGGACTGAGCTGTACATTGCAATCAAGCATTAAAATTAATGCTTTGCTTGGCATTTCAGTGCTTCATGGACATTCTAATTTTCTATTGCTGGATTAGCTTGGACTTGTTGGGGCCTGACTCAAGCTCAGTAAAAGAGAAGTGAGATAAAGTTGCGTGTGCAAGTGCACACCCTCTGCCAAGCAGTGCCTTTATCCATTTCAGCCCTTGCTGTAGGTGTTGAATGATGGAGATCTGACTGTCCAGGAAAAGGAGCTCACTCAGTTCCCTCTTCAAGCATTTCAGTACTGCAGAATCACCTTTATAACCAGAACGGCCCCTGAGCTGTGCTCCATCAGCCATGCTGGGGGGCTTTCAGCCTGAACCTTTCTGACCCTCCTGTCCAGCTGAGCTGAGCTGAGCTGAGGAGCAGCAGCCATTGCTGATCAGTGCCTAATGCTCTGCAGCCCTGTGCTAATCAGGCTCATGGCAAAGCAGCCTGCTGCTCACCATCGCTGTTTCTTGCTGTGACACGAATGTGGGCTGTACTTCAGCTTGAGTAAGGACAACCAAATAACTCTTTTCCTATTGCTGTGTATTTGATCGCTTCCAGTCTTTGAGCCCTGAGAGAGATGAGGTTATAAGTGCGGGTCAGGCTAAGAGAAGGCTTGAAATGCTGCAGGGCTTTTTGTTTTAATCCCTTCAAGGTTTCCTTCTTTCTTGTGGTTCTGATGTAATGTGAGAAATTAAAACAAAAGACAGCAGCCAGATGGTACATCTCCAGGATCAGACAGATTAGGGTTTTGTTGTTTTTTTTTTAAAGGGAAAAGTTTACTAATACTTCTCCTCTAGAGTTTTTGCTTCTGTGGAGCTCAAGCTCCTATCTTCTGCATCATTCTGCTAGCAGGCAAACGATGGAATTACAGCTATCAACAAGTTAAAAAACAAACAGCAGCTTGCTTTCACTGAATATCAAACCAATGCAAATAAGTCTGATCTTCTGCATCACATCACGTGCTTCCAGAGCAGTAGTCTTGAAGTTGGCTCTGTTCATCCTTACCTCACTCTGTAGGTGCTCTGAATGATGTTCCTTCCTGCAGTGGGCTCACTTTTATTTGCTCAATTTGATTACTTTAGGACCAGGCTCTGAACATGCACTTTGCCCTGTTGCTTGGGAATGGCTTTGTACAACCATAGCCAAGTTGGCTTTGTGGTCACACAATATTCTCATGCACTCTGAGTTTTCCTTTTTAGGTTTTCATGGCTTTGATATTTGATTTAGATAGCTGTTCTGATTCAAATTATTGCATTTAAATAGTGTGTTGTGTATATCTGTGATCCCAAGGGAAACTATGGGAACTGTACTATAAAGACTTTGAAATCATAATGTACTCACATGGATTTGGTTTCAGATTTCCTTTGGCGAATGCATTGACATGTTCAGGTGAAATTTTCGTATCACTGAAAAGAAAAGCGAATGAAACTCGACCCCATCCTCAGCATTCTGTTTGTTTTAAGTGATCTTTCTCTTCTTGATTTTAGGAGACATCACACAAAAGGGTTATGAGAAGAAGAGAGCAAAGCTCCTGGCTCCGTACGTCCCTCAAACACAAGGTAGGTGCTTCTTGGGGCTGTTGTAATGCTTTTGCATGGCCTTGACATGAAAGGGATCCATGGAATGGCTGTGGAGCGCAGCCCTGACGTTTCATTGTCCGCCTCTGAGCCATTCTGTTTAGATTTGCGTTTCCTTAGCTGTCTAATAATTACACTTGTGCAGTTTGCATGGCTGCCAGGAAAGCATGGGCAGTGCCTTCAGTTCCCTGGCTCATCCAGAGCTCCAGGGATTCCTGCCGGTTCCGCTGTTTGTTGGGGCTTTGTGGGGTGCCATCTGCACCCTGTTGTTACCTCTGTTGTGCGTAAATCACTTCCTGCTCCCTTGTCTGCAGAGAAATCAGGGCTTTGAATCAGTCATAAAATGTGAGGTCCTCACAAATCATTCTTGAAAATTTACAGATTGACTGCAGAGTTGGTACATGTTGTGTCTTTCTTTCAGCCATCTTAATTCCCTGTAAGAGAAACATCAGCATTTTAGTTTTGTGTTGGTTTATTTTACTGCTGAATTCACATACTTTGTTTACATCTGTTTCTTTTGGATCAGAGATCCTCAGCTATAGGTCTGACTCACAGCAGGATAATGATACATAGCTTTAAACTGAAGGACAAGGCTGAAAATATGTCCAGTAATTATTATGGGGTTGCTTACCCAAAATAATTGTGCTTCTGATATGCTTAACCATTCAAAACTAATCCGTCTGGCTCTTAGCAGTGTGGGGAGTGAATGGGTATGATAGGCAGCCGTGACTGGAGTTACTGTAATTTACTGAGGCTGAGCCACTGCCAAGAAAAGAAAAAAGCAAAGGCTAAAAGTGCATTTATTGACAATCAGCACTGCTTCCACCGGGAAAAGTTTGTATGGGTTTTCTGAGGAAATTGCAGCAGTTCAGACAAATGCTTGAGCAATACAAACCAGCTCTTCTGCTGTTGTGTGGTAGCACCTGGACTCTGCAGCTCCAAACCGCTTGGTGCCTGGGTTGCTGGGCTGCTCCATCCCCGGTGTTTCCCAGCTGCATTTTGTTTGCATATTCAACAAGAGCTGTTGCTGTATCTGCTGCGTGAGACTGGCTGCTGCAGTGGGTGTTTATGTACAAAAGCAGTGTATTCTGATGGACTGAAGGCAGCAAGGCAAGCACAAGTTGTTTTTTAGCCTTCAGATTGTTGCAGGCAGCACCCTGAGTGAAGACTCCTCCCTGAACCACGGATGTGATAGGAATCTCTGAGGTCTCAGTGTGCACAATCAGTACCTCAGTATCAAATCTGTTTCTGTTATTTAAGGAAACCCAAAACTAATGCACTTGACTAACCCCTCTTTATGGTCTCTGTAAGTTGGTGTTTGTCAAGCACGTCTTGCAGTCTCAGTCCAGTGTGTGTACCAGCAGATCTTGAGCCATCCAAGCTCCTCTCCAATGTTCAGGTGCCTTCTTGGCAGATGGGCTTTCATAGAGCCCAGTGGAGGCTGAAGCTCTTCAAACTACTTTTCATCTGCCTGCAGGATGTGCCCATCATACCCATCACTTTGTGCACATTTGGTTTGTTTCATAAAATCTTGTTTAGTTAAGAGAAGAGGGGCAAAAAAAAAAAAGACAAGACTGTGGCCCTGCTATTTTAATTGCCGTGCTTTGCAAGTCTGCAGAATGAGCCAAAGTTTAGGAAGAGACGCGGGTTGATAGGAGGACAGCAATTAAGATCGCGTTTTGACTGCTGCTCTGGCTCAGCCCTCAGCTCTTTATGTATCCTGTAGCCAGATGCCTCTGTGTCTGGGAATCTCCAGTTGTAAAAATGCCGTTGAAGTCATGCGTGAGGGATACAGAATCAGGTCACCCTTTAACGAGCGGAAAATTAATTTAGCTCCCAACAACAACAGAAAAATGTACTCCTGGCATTTAGCACGTTGCACTTCTCAAAGCTCTTGTATTGTCTCCATTGCGTAGATGTGAAAGGAGATGAAGGAAGGTGGAGTGACATGCCAAGGCATGTCAGAATTGTAATTTGGGAGATTCTGATTGCTAAACCTGTGCTCCATTCCCATTGCCTCTGGGAACTTGCCTCCTTATTTTTGAGTTAAGGCAACAGTGTTGATTACCTAAAGATACGTGTTTTGCTGGTGCAACATCCATTTTTGTAAGTGGAATGTACTGAAGCGATGGAGATAGCATTCCTGGTCGTTACTCCTGTTTCCTGCCAGCTGCTGCACAAAAAGGCTTTGGAGGAGGAATTCTGAGCAGTGCTCCAGGTTCTGCAGGGTGAGTAATGCAGCAGATTTCAGTGTTGCTTGTTTCACGTCATGCTGCTGACCAACCTTCTCCAAAACCGAATGCCACCCTGCTGTCACCTTGGTGTTAGTATCTTTCTTAATGAGTTTAGCTGTAGCTAAATGGAAGGCTGCAGGGAGGTATTGCTTTTGCTGGGATAAAGCTGGTGCTTTGGAGGAACTCTCAGTCATGTGTGACAACCAAAAAGTTGTAAGGCAGCGCTGTTTCTTTGTGAAATGCTTGTTGGGTGAACTGTTGTGGCACCTGGAGGTGGCACAGTTACTCACTGCCTCTTGGAAGGAGCCTTTGCTGTGGGCTGCAGGCAGACTTCTGCCTTGGGGAGCAGCTCCTGCCCGGATCAGTTGCTGCAAACCTGGAAAAGCACTTAGGGCTTTTTAGCTCAATCAGTGCGGATGCAGGAGTACCTCGTGCCAAAATTAGCAGCCCTTGCACAGAGACTTTTGGCAGAGTACGTTTTCTTGCTATTTAAGATAATTCTGTTCCTCTGCTAATGTGTAAAGGAAATTATATTCATTAGCCCTGACTCACTGTCAGACCTTTCTTTTTAGCTGCTGGAGTTCTGTGATCTTGCCCCTTTTTCTCTTCTCATCAAGAAAGAAACAAACTTTTTAAAATGACTGCATTTAGAAGGGAATATGGAGTGTGTACTGAACAGAGGGCTGAGCACAGCTGGGTGTGTTTTGTGTCCCAGTGCATGAGGGAAGGGTGTTGGAAACTGGGGAAACTGATAACGTTCAAAGCTGGTACAGTTTGATCTCTGAATTTTTGTAGTTTATGTCTATTTTGTTCCTTTGTTCATTTTTGTTATTCATGGATAGGTGGAAACATTACAGCTTTGTTATTTTACTCCTTAATTTCTTTGGAAATGAAGTGTTTCTGCTGTGCTTTGCGCATGGCTGCCATGCGTGTCCTGTCCCCACAACCCGACACAACTCTGCTTTCCATTTTTCCTCTTTTTTCCTTTGTTTTTTTCCCCTCGTTCAGCACTGCATTATTTCAGACAGGAGCTGAAGTGGAATGGTAATAACCAGTGATAGAACAGCTTTGCCTAAACCTGTGCATCACGCACACGCGCTGCAGCTTAGTGCTGTTGGAAGAGTTTCACCCTCTTACAAGATCTGACTTGCAGCTGCCACACATGGGGAATCATTCCTGCTGAAGTCTGAGGGCTATCACAGTTACAAATAAAGCTTAGCACTTGGTTCTTGGAAAGCAATTTGTCCATCTTCAAAATCGTTTCCAGGACTAAATCAATGGGAGATGTGATTGCTCCCATCATGTCTCGCACGGGGCAGTGCTGAGATCCATCTCAGTGTCTGAAATCTTCACAGCATGATGAGTTCTCAGCACAGGGAGAGAGCAGGGATGATTCTGGGAGTGCTGCTCGGGGTTTGCAAACCTCAGCTCTTTGTGTTTGTTATTTACACAGTTTTTATTTGGAAAGCTGTGGTATAAGGAATATCCCACACAAATGCTCTATGCAGAGCTGTATGCAGAACAGCAGAATAACAGGTTTGCTGCAGTTTGTCAGATGAATGAGCCCTTCTGCCCTTGTTGCTCACGTGTTTCTCCTTGATCATATGTGGTGCTTTTACTGATTCTTTTAGTCTAAGAGTATTTTTATTATAAGAATTGCCAAAATCACCGATCGTCCGCCTTCAGCAAACTGCCAGATCAGAAAACATCCAGTTCTGCTAAAAAAACCAACGTCAATTAAAAATGCATCACATCCTTCAGAAACAAACGTCCAATTACTTCTCTCATCTCTGCAGCTTGCAGCTTTGCCAGGAGAAGCTGCAGCTGTGGCAGCATTGCTGTGAAGGGAGTGCTGAGCCTCTCACCTGTAGGGCTCAGCTCACCTGTGTTGCTTTCTTATAAGCACATGTGATCTGCTGCAGTTAAACACACTGCTCCTGATGTGTGCTCACGTGCTTTATTGGGCTCCTGAGTTGTTAAGTGGCTTCAAGGTGTTCAAACGGCACTCGGTGTGCAGTGCTGCTCACCGACAAATGCGATCCCAGCATAGAGGGAGTGTTGTGTTTGCCTGGCAGTGCCCTGCAGAATGGATAAGGTGGTTCTGCAAGGCTTAGAAGAAAGAACTGACTATGAATTCAGTAATTTATTACAAATAGTGCTAAATGTGCTGCTGACATCTAGTGGGTGCTCAGCTTCGTAAGTGATGAAATATCAGAAAGTGACGCTTCTCTTTGTTGTCTGTGAAGTTGTGTTGTCTTTGGATCAAAATAAAACTTTCCTTTATGATGAGGATAAGTATGGCCCAATCAGGGGGCAGTTCTCTACTGCTGCTTGTATCCTAGATGAGCTCCCTTTGGTATTCAAAGAGATAATTAACTTCATTTGGATCACATGCAGTCTGTGCCTATGCAAATTTAAAATGCTTGGTGCTATGCAAACTATAAGGAGGCTATCTGATGAATTAGGATTTAGGATATATTAAGCTGTCAATTTTAAAGCTTTGGCTTACTGATCTTGCTTCAAGTTTTGGATGAATGATGCTGAAAAAATAACAGCTTTCAATGTAACAAATAAATATTCTGCTCTTTAGGATGTTGGAAGGTGTAGGAGATGGCTGAAGGTTTCTGCAGCAAGTTGGGTGTGATTTGCTGGTATTATAAGTACCCTGAACTGGAGGTGCTTGCTTTGAGTTGTGTACGTAAAACCACACACTAAGAAAGTGGTGTAACTGGAATTGGAACCCAGCACTTGTGGTTTCCTCTTCATTTCTCTAATCCTTTGGTAGTTTGTGAGAATTCAGAAGCAGTGCATATTTAGTGACACAATTGCTCTTTTCTTGTGTGACTTCAGGTGACAACCTCATGGTAATTGCAGCTCTGTGACCTTTGGTTTTAGTCTTCAAGAAATTCCCACTGAGGCACGGATTCTAAAATTAAAATTCAGTAGCAACCATTGCTGACATGCCTTGGAGAATTATGTAAAGCAGTAATTTCTTATCAGATTCACTGTATTCATGGGAAAACAAACTTTTTTGTGGTGTTGAAGCCGCTCAGTTCTTGGCACATGCTGGAAGTTGCCCCTGCACTGGTTTGGTTATGTGAGCAGCAAAGGCTCTTGCCACTGCTGGTGCATTACTGGTTTTCCTGTCAGTAAGGCACGCTGATCAGTGCGGTGCTGGCTAACAAGCAGCTTCTGAATGGATTTTTCTACGTATTTTTGCAACTGAAGCTTAACTTGTAGTGCAACAGTCAGAGCCCTTTCCTCACCGTGCCCTTAACAGCAGTGCCTAAAAGTGTTGTGAATGAGAATGATCTCTAAAAACTGGCATCTGTAACTGTACCACCCATCACGCTGCTAATTCTGAACTGTCTTCCCAGGGGTTGATCCGGCTCTCCAGAAGGAATCCAGAACTCAGACACCCACTCCATCTGCAGCTCCAGCCCCGGCTCCCTCCTCATCATCATCCAAATTTCACCGAGCCCGCTCAGGGGGAGCCAGAGATGAACGCTACCGATCTGGTAAGGGCAGATCCCCATCACCTGGGGTTCTTGCCAATGAAGGCTAATGGTCCCCTGACCAAAAACACTACCTTGGTTCTCTGTGAAGGAACATCAGACATGTGGGACTGTAGCAGCTGAAGTGCAGAGTAGAAGATACAGATAACTCTTTGCCTTCTTGATTTTCTGGCTTGAATGCAGCTCTCCAATACCAGTTGTTCGCAGAATGAAAAGCCTATTTTAACCGTGTCTGTTGGTAACCAGGTTTGGTGAAGTGGCCGATAATAATTTGTTTGTGGAATTGATGACTGCTGTGCAGATCTACTCTAGGAGGGCTCCTCGTGAGATGGCAATATGTAGTCGTTTGGGAAGGTGCAGTAAAACGGGGGTTGTGTGTGTGTAGAAGGCAAGCAGTAGTTGAGCATATGTAAGCCTTGTGTGTTTTTTCTCCTCTACTGTTGCAAAATTGAGCACGTTAACTTCCATTTTGCAGATATCCACACGGAAGCAGTTCAAGCAGCACTGGCAAAACACAAAGAACAGAAAATGGCCCTCCCCATGCCCACAAAAAGGCGATCTACTTTTGTTCAGTCTCCAGCTGACGCCTGCACTCCCCCAGGTTAGGTTCTCACAGTGTGACTGTCTGTGTGGATGTTAAGGTATGCATTTGTAACAGTTTCCAAAATTAAGAGGTTGCAGCTTTCAAAATATACAAGATCTTCTGCACCTTTGTGGGTAGCTGCTACTCCTGTAGGGCTCTTGCTACTTTTGAGCAGCTGTTTTCATGGAGCTGCCTCTGGGACAGAGAAAATGAGTCCTCTTCTGGGAGCTTTTAAAGAATCAAGGAACTGAGGTTGGCAGGAACTGAGCTGGCCTTCTGTACTGAGGCTTCTTTTGCTTCCCCCACATCTATTTCAGTAAAAGCCCTCATAATTAGGAATTGACATGAAGCTGCACTGTTAGCCCACTTCCCTCATAACTGTTCTTTTACCTCCTTTTATCTTCATTTCTTTCGGGTGCCTTTTCCTGGTGTCTGTCCAGGTCTCAGCTTTATACTAGCTTGTCCTGTACAGCAGCAAATTCTGAGCTGTGGACACCACACAAATAAAGGTTAGCATTCACTTAGCATCAGCTGGAATCAGACTTTTCCTCCAGCAGATAATCACTGTGAAGAACAGGTAAGTGTTTGTACATAGCACTGGACAGCTTAATGTGTCAAGTAATGAGTGTTTTATTCATGGTAGATTATTATTTTGCAGCTTTAGGACAACAAAATATCTGTTTGCATGGAAATGCAGGATGTGGTTCCTTTTGTGGTTTTTTTCCCCCTCCCCCCTTTTTTTTTGTTTTGTTTTGTTTTCTGCCATTGAAAGGGATCCATTTAAAATACCAGACAAAAGCATTTTCTGCATGTGGCCTTGGCACATTTGTTTCCCAGTGCCTGCATTCTGCTTTGTTGCGTGAATTTTCACTTTTGACAGAGATACTGAGCCCTCACTTTCCATTTCAGAACTACCAGGGTTAGGCAATGCAGCATCTGATAACAGAATATGAGTGGGAAAGTAACGAGACAGAATGAAACGCGGAGAACCCACAAGGATACTTGCCTGTGTTGTGTCTTTTACATGCAGTAAACAAGGGCAGAACACCAGGAGTAAATGTATTCACATTGGATATGTCTGCTGCTTTAACTTTGTTTTGGCCTATTTAACTTTTTTTGACACAGCCTGTGAAAAAAGATCTTCATATTACGTGCCTGTGCCATTGATATGTGACTTGCAAGGAGAGCATGTTCAGTGCAATGTGCTTTTCCCTAAGCAGCTGGAGTTTCTTTTCTGCTTCCACACAGACACGTCTTCCGCATCCGAGGATGAGGGGTCGCTAAGGCGTCAAGCTGCTCTTTCTGCTGCATTGCATCAGAGCTTACAGAATGCTGAGTCTTGGATCAACCGATCTATTCAGGGGTCATCCACATCTTCATCAGCATCCTCTACACTTTCCCATGGAGAAGGCAAAGGGACCAGTGGGTCACTAGCTGATGTATTTGCCAATACTCGAATAGGTAGGAGATGGGTACGAACAGAAAAATTGCTTCAAGTTCAGACTGTATGTATAAAGCTGGAGTTGTCCATTGTGTAAGGGAAATTTGGAACGAGAGTTCAGTTCTGGTGAAACTTGATAGGATCACGACTTTTTTTCTTCTGTAGCAGTTTCAGAATACTGGGTTGGTGGCAAAAAGGGGAAGTGGGGACTAGGAGGTTCCTGAAGTAGGAGAGGTTCTGTGGTGTGATGAGGGCACTGACAGTGGGCATGACTTTGGTTCTGTACACAGCATCGCTTACGTTTACAGCTAGTTGAAGGTACTGCGTGCACAAAGCTGCCATGTGCAAATAGCATTTGACACCTGTGCCCTGCTTACAGGACATGGGCGGTGTCTTTGCCTACTGAGTGGGGGAAATGCTATATTTTAACATTCCGAATGGTTCATTGTTTGTGTTGTATCAGAAGAAAAACAAACAAACAGAAAAAGAACCCCACAAACAGCAGAGCAGCCAAATAGGAGAACAGCGGAGCATGTCATTCAGAGAAAATGGCTGCAGTGAAGTAAGATGGAGCGTAGATCTTTCCTGACTAGTGTGAGAAATAGTCAGCGTTGTGGTGTTGAGAAGATGGAGCATAAACCTACAGATCTGGATACCCCAGGCTCAGTTTTTTGAGGCTCTGAGGTGCTCCTTGCTGCTGATGCTTCTGTATGAAATTGCAGTTTGTTTTTGCTCTGTGTATGTTTCTTTATCTGCTGTTAAGGATACTACTGCATCTTAGGAAATGTCTGTTTGTTGTGTGCTCTCTGCTTTTGCTTAACTGGTTTGGGGCAAGCAGTGCCTAGAAGTGCTGGAATTTTTGTTTCTCTTTTGTTTTCCCCTGTGTTATTTTTCATTTGTTTGTTTCTTTGCTGCAATGCAAGTTGTCTTCTGAAGTGGCAGACTGGGGGAGTTGCCTGTAAAATGTAGTCAAAGTAGTGAATCTGCTTATGAAGCACAGAGGCTCTTCTTAGTTGGGGAATGCAGAAAGCCACATTAACTTCTGTAATGAATTAAGGTAATCTAGCTTTTTATCTATAGAATAACTGCTGTCTGATGAAATTAGAAGTTTATGCAGGAAAGCATCGGGTTTTTTTGCTGCATTGACGCCACATTCATCCTAATTCAAAAGAATGGGAATTCTGATATACACAACTTGGTGCAGCTCTGTGGGGAGAAAGATAAAAAGCCCTGCAAATATTTGAAGTTGTATAAAATCTGAATCCTTCCCAGTGAGCTTAGAAGTTCAGCGCACGAGAAATATTCCTTGCCACCATATCTCCAAAGGTATGCAGTTCTTTCTTAGAGAGAGGAGCAGAGAATCGGTTGCAGAAGCCTTGCTGAATTTCCTTCAGACTGTATCTTTGTAAGCTCATGTGCAGTTTAAAGATTTGTTTTTATTCCCGTTCAGAAGCAACAGTTGCTACTTCTATTAAGCTAGAATAGAACATTTGTGCCCTATCAGATAATTGAGCCTATGGTGTTGTATAAAGAAATCCTATGTAAGCAAAAACTGCTTACTGAAGAAGTTGATGAGTTACTGAAATACGCAGTTATTGCAGTTTTGAAGCTTACAAACTCATCTGGAAAGCAGAACAGTGTCTTGCAACTTAAAGCAAAAGACAGACCCAGCTCACAGCTCGCAGGCTTGCACTGTGCAGCCACTGAGCTGGAAGAAATGTAAGCCTGATGTGGTTGTTTGATGTTCTGCAGTCAATAGACTGCTGCTTGTTTGGTTTTACAGAGCTTTACTGGCCAAAACGAAAATTACATAGTAGAGTTCTAGTAAGAGAGATTACAGGAGAGGTGATGCAGGTTTTTGTTCTGGGGTTCTGAATATTTCAGACATTGCTTGGATTTCAAACTTTTTTTTTAGCAGTACTGAATGTCAAGAGATAAGGTTGATTTTGAAGGTTTGTGACCAAAACCAAATTATCTAAATATTTTACCAAGCAGCTTTTCTGATGTGGATAAAACCACTCATCTTGTGCCTTTGTTTTCTGTTTTCTGGAATAGATAACATATGCTTCCCGGAGTTGCTTAATATTTAGGAAGCAACATGTTTAGCGTTATTAAGAGACCTTATAAATGCAACCCATTGAATTATTTTTAAGCTGGTTGGCAGCAGGTAATTAATGCTTTGCTTTTTCCATCTGATAAGAAGAGGTATATGTTAATTGTCACCTCAATTATCTCCTTTTTTTTTCTTTTTTTTTTTTGTTTTTTAAATTTTTAGAAAATTTCTCAGTTCCCCCAGATGTCACAGCAACTACCTCCTCTTCCTCCACACGCCCAGCAGCAATTGACCTTCCTCCTTCAGGGATCGTGAAGGGCATGCACAAGGGATCCAATCGGTCCAGTCTGATGGACACTGCCGATGGTATGGAACCTTTCAGAGCACACAGGTGTCACAGTGGCCTTAAGGAAGGGCTTGAGTTGGGAGAACAAAACACGTGATTACGTTTGTCCCCTTGAAGCATTTCACAAGTTGGAAGTGGTTGTGTGCTATAGTGGTCACCTGCTTTTAACTGAACTGGAGAAAATTATAGCAGAAATAGCAGACTTTTTTTCTAGAAAGCAGTAGAAATGCATGGGTAAACTGTTAGCTAAAGTTATTGTCCTGGAGTCCTGAGAATGGCAGGTAAGATGAATGAAAGTGCATAAGTTTAAGCTCTAATTAAGATCTCATGGTGCTGATAATAGTCACTGTAAGCTGTTTGGCACAAACCTTTGGGTGGAGGGGTGGCATTAATATCTCTGGTCCCGTTGTGCCCCTCCTCTGCTGGCGATTCTTCCACTGCAGTTGATCAGTGCTGTGTGCAGGTGCAGATCTGTAGCCAATGGTTTACACTGAGTGCAGCTTGTCAGAGGAAATCAGGGAGATCAGACTTTAGAATGGAGTAAAAATGCCTTAAGAATGAGTTTTTATTCCTAGCATTTCCTCACCGCTGGGTTAATTATAATTGATATTACCCTTATTAGTGTCATCCTGCTTGGCACAAGTTTTAATGATGGAGCAATAGTTGAATGAGTGGACACATCAAGAGAAGTATCCTGCAGTGGAAGAAGGTAGGTCATGTGCATTTATAGAGGTGATGCACACTTCATTAGACAAATTCTTTCCCTTCAGGTGTTCCTGTGAGTAGCAGAGTCTCCACAAAGATTCAACAGTTGTTGAACACCTTGAAAAGGCCTAAGAGGCCACCTCTGAAAGAATTCTTTGTGGACGACTTTGAAGAAATTGTGGAAGGTAATAGCACTCAATGTTTTTGTGAATCATTTTTGATGCACGCAGTCCTGTACTTATTTATGCCTTTGTTTTTGATGTTGACTCGGATACATTTACTATTTGCACTGTGTTCATGAAGAGTCTGATTAAAAGAAAAATGAAATAACACACTGTACTGCTGAGTTCTGTGGGGCCTCCACCATGCTGACTTCTTACAATAACTAAATCTACTAACAAAAACTATTTAAATGCTTAAAGACTCTTCCTCTGCTTAGGCTTCTCTGCTTTGATTTCCAAAATTAATTGTCTTCACTTGTTATTTCATTACAACCTTATTTTCTAAGCTTTTCTTTTATCCAATTCTGTGGTACCTTCCTCACTACTGTACTGAATACTTCTTAATGGCATTTTAGGAGAAGGCAGAGGTATTTTGCTGTGTGCAGGGCTTCCTAGAGAAGTGTCACGGGGTGGTTAAACCTGAAAGCTATAAGAAAAAGGCATTTGTTCTCAACGTGTCTTGTGGAATTAACTGCTCCAGAACAAATAGTGCAAGGTGTATTGGAAACATTGTTGAATTTCCTTCAGTTCCACAGCCTGATCCAAATCAGCCCAAGCCAGAAGGACGCCAGATGACGCCTGTGAAAGGAGAACCACTGGGAGTTGTTTGTAACTGGCCCCCTGCCTTAGAAGCAGCACTGCAGCGCTGGGGAACCACACAAGCTAAATGCCCCTGTCTGACAGCACTGGATGTTACAGGGAAACCAGTTTATACCCTCACATATGGTGAGTTGAGCCCTGGCTTCCATTGCTGAGCTGTTCCGTAGAAGCAGTTAGAACACAGGATTGTTGGTGTTAGTCTGACTGCAAACATCTTCCTGTTTTATGGAGCTTTGTAGACAAAGCAGCGTGAAACAGAGGAAGGTGACTGTGGATGGTTAAAGCAGTCAGGAATTGAAGTATTTTCTTGTATGCTGGATTGATTTAGAGTTGTGCAAGTCTCTCTCCTTTGTGTTCTAGGCAAACTGTGGAGCAGAAGTCTCAAGCTGGCCTACACACTGCTTAACAAACTGGGGACCAAAAATGAACCTGTGTTAAAACCTGGAGATAGGGTAATGAGTTTGGGACTGTCTGGTTTTCCCTGTGAAGCACAGAGAGAGTTTTGGGGGCCTGTAACTTACAACAGAGACCAAAATGTTGTTCTCCTAATAGCAAGGCACTTATCCCAGGAGCAGGCTGTTGGGGAAAGATGCTTTTGTGACTTTTCAGTCCTCCTGGCTCCTCCTTTTTGGCTCTGGACCTTGCAGTACATCTAAGGGAGAGCATCGCAGCTGGAAGAAATACAGTTTTAGAACTCTGTTTTGACTGTGTGCCTCTTCATATGTGTGTGGAATATGGGAATGCTGATGTGATTGCTTGGAGTAAGTGCATGTACAGATATGTGGAACAGTGCTTGAAGAAACCCCGTGAAAATGGCTCTCTTAAAATGAAAAAAAATAAAGTCTTCTGACTTTTAGTTACTACAGATCTGAACTTTGTATTTTTTTTCCTCATATTTCAACTAACGAAACATTTTTGTGAATTGCAGGTAGCCCTTGTGTATCCAAACAATGACCCAGTCATGTTTATGGTGGCATTTTACGGCTGTCTCCTAGCAGAAGTGATACCAGTGCCTATAGAGGTACCTCTTACCAGAAAGGTAACGTTGATGGAACTTAGAGGAGTAATAGGCAGATGTGGGATGAAAACCAAGTCAGATCACCAACCTCTGGAAGTGTTTCACAGCACAGAGCAGCTGCCTCAGCTGCTCTCTATTAACACAATGTGCGAGGCTGTTAGGAACATGCAGTAGGACTTCAAAAACATGGAAAAATATATTGACCAGAGAGCTGTGCTGAGCAGCTGCAAATGGTCCATTTGCCTCAGTGCTGTAGTTTGGACAACAGTAGCACTGGCTACTATTACTGCAAGTGATACCTTTGGTGCAGGTAATATTGTGCATCTGCCTTCTGACTGGTGCGATGGGGTCTCATTTCGAGCCTTGCTTCACATGTGCCAGTTTTTTTAATTTTTGCTGGAGGTTGAAGATGTGAAGTATTTTGTGAATACTCAACAAAAGCATTTTCTTTACCCTTACCAGAACTTTCACTATGTTGCCATATTACTTTATATCAAAAACTGTCTAAAAGTAAAGAATTTAGTAAGAGGAAACCAAGAATAACGGCAGATTTCCAGAGCATTACCAGTCTTTAGAATTTGGTAAGGGAAAAGCTGACTAATGTCATCTTTGAACAGGAATGACTCCTCCCCCTCTTCCTCTCTTTCCTCAGGATGCTGGTGGTCAGCAGATTGGTTTTCTTCTGGGAAGCTGTGGTATTGCTTTGGCCCTCACCACTGAAGTCTGTCTAAAAGGGCTTCCAAAAACCCAAAATGGAGAAATTGTTCAGTTTAAAGGTTAGATGGGTTATGTCGTCACTTCTGATTGTACTTTTGCTATAGCAGAACTGTTTGAAATTAGTTGTCAGAAGTCTGAATGCATTTTTCAGGGCTTAAAGTGAACAATTTTCCCAAGAGCATCTCTTACTGTTGTGGGCTTTGTGTGTATGGCGTAGATTGATTTGATGTATCTAACAGAACGACTGTGTTGATCTGGGAGTACAAGCCATGGTTTGTCCTCGTATCCCTTCAGTGACGTTTGGCAGATTCAAAAGCAGTTTTATTAATGATGGAACAATCTATATTTAGGAATACTGCAGGGATCTTTCCTGAGTAGAGGAAGTGCCTTGCTGCCCACTGAACTCCCTGATGAGAAATGCCTTCTGGCTACCAGCTTGGATTGGATTGTTACTGTGTTTGCATAACTAAACTTGGATAAATGATGTGTTTTTGTGTATTCTTGCACAATATAAATCTGTCACTAAGTAAACTGTTATTAATGCTCCACTTTAATTTTGGCTCTAGGTTGGCCTAGATTGAAATGGGTTGTGACAGATTCAAAATACCTCTCTAAATCTCCTAAGGACTGGCAGCCCAACATCTCAGCTGCAGGAACTGAGCCAGCATATATTGAGGTAAGGAGTGAATGGGGAATAGAAAGTAGTTTCTGTGAGCTGAATTTAATGTTCTACTCATCAGAGGGAGAATAATTTCACCTCACAACCGTAAACGTCTCAGTTTCTTGTCACTGAAACAAATCTCGCTGTATACGACCTGCAGTGAAGTGTATTTTAGTTGTGAATATTTTTTGTGGCCTTCGAGCACTGCTCAAAATGAATTGGAAAACACTCTTCCTTTTCCAGAAAGCTGGTAGTTGAATCAGCCAGGCTGAGAAGTGTACTTCCTGTACCCGATAGCACAGATTTCTGGAACTGCTTAAGCCAACAGCATTTTGAATTTTCTCTTCTTACCAGCAGAGTTTATTTTTGTTCGTAGGAGGCCCCAATAAGGCATCTCCTAGGAATTGCAGTGATTTAAGTAGTAACAGTAATTTGGCTATTCTAAATTAGCAAATTGATTTGTCAGTTCTCTTATGGACACAGAAGGAGATGTTCTGAGAAGCAGTAGTAATGAAATGAGCGTGACTACGTTAAATTGCTGTCTTCATCTCTGGACCTAATCTGAATCTAATCTGAGCGTTTGGTACCTGAATCACTATTTTTTCTGTGGTGAACATTGCTTGTACTTTCCTACAGGAAAGAGTTATTTTTTTTGTGGAGCTTTAGAGGAGCAAAATTCCATTTAAGATGGACTCTCTTTTAATTTCCTTTGTGTGTAGAGCCCAGAGTCACACCATGACCTTTTTTTCCTTCTGTAGTACAAGACCAGCAAAGAGGGCAGTGTTATGGGTGTCACAGTGTCTCGGATTGCAATGCTGTCTCACTGCCAAGCTTTGTCTCAGGCCTGCAACTATTCTGAAGGTAGGTGAAGTCACAGAAACATCAAAGAAGTGCTGAGGGGGGAGAGAGGGAAGCAAATCTGTACATCCATTGACTGCAACGTTATTTTTAGAGCTGTATGTCATAGTACTTTAAAATGCAGAGTAGGTCTTTTGAAAGCCATCACTTCATCACTTTTGATTTCCACTGCTTCTGGGAGTCAGCGCCTGAATGATATTCTCTACTCTCTTCTGCTGCTGCTCATGCATAAGGAGGTTAAGACCCTTTCTGTTCCACTGGTGTCCATTAAATGCTGAAATGTGGTTTTCTTACAACTTTCTGGGATGTGTTTCTTCTGTTAAATTGATGTTTGGTTGCCTTCTTTGCATAACAAGGAATTCTGAGTAGTAGAATGTATAATCAGACAAACAAGGCTCTGCACTTGCTTTGCTGCCCTTGGAGCAGATCTGACAGTGTGAAATGACAGATCTGAATGCATGCAGATTTGAGCATAAATAACAGCTGTCCAGGCACATCTTACTTCTAAACTACAACTTTCTCTTTCCAGGTGAAACAATAGTGAATGTTTTGGATTTTAAGAAGGATGCAGGGTTGTGGCATGGCATTCTCACGGTGAGTTGAGCGTGTAAAGACTTTCTAGAGCATTCATAACTTTGTAACTGACATTTGAGGAGATGGTTTAGGGACCACTGACTGTTAAGTCAGTCATACCTTTCTCTCTCCAGAGAATTGTGCATCTGGCAGAAAGTGTAGAAGCATCGTCAGTGAATTTATGTGGCTTTGTAGTATGGAGAGGGCTTGGGAACTGAGGGTGACTTCTGCTTTGTAATTCGTTTGGTGAGCATTTTCTTAAAAGTCCTTTTTCTGCTTTTCAGAATGTAATGAACAAATTGCATACTATCAGCGTGCCCTATTCTGTGATGAAAACCTGCCCACTGTCATGGGTGCAGAGAGTTCATACTCACAAAGGTAACTGTGACTGCATGTTCTGCAACTTAAGCTTGAAGCTTTCAGAATAAATGAGAGAAGAGCATTAAAATCTGAGATATTTTGGAGCCTCTCTTTTTGCTCTTCAGTGACAAATCAAACAGACCAAGTTGCTAATTTGTTTCAAAGTGTGCACAAACTCTTAATCAGCAAACTGCAGAGAACTTCATAGGGACCTCACAACCTGTGTGCTTGAAATCAGTGCTTATGAGACAAAGAAAATAGTTGAGCACAGAGAGATCCATTGATCCCAAATCCTTAGTGGGGTGTTCAAGTGGTGCTGATGGTCCTGGCATCTTGGAGAAGGGGCTGCAGCAGCTCAGGTGGTGGGAAGTGGCCTGCATGTAACAGCAGATGCTGTTCTGTGTTAGGGTTTGCTATCACTACAGGCTCAATGGCCTTGGAGTTTTCTCATCTGTAGTGTTAGAGTGTATTAAAAATGACTCATGGAAAACTTTCATTTTTTCTGATACCTCTTTTTTGTGTTGGGTTGCAGCAAAAGTTGCTTTAGTCAAGTGTCGAGACTTGCACTGGGCCATGATGGCCCATCGAGACCAAAGAGACGTCAGTTTGAGTTCTCTACGCATGCTGATTGTAACTGACGGTGCAAATCCCTGTGAGTATGCCCATACTGCTGTTCTCCAGAGAGATTTCTCAGCAAGTTATTACCACGTGCTCAAATCTAACTCCTTTTGCAGAAGACATGCGTTAGAGTGTTAGGCACCACCAGAGCAGTGGTGCATGGCAGCTGCTGAGTCGTGGTCTGAACCACTGATTGAGCACCTAGGGAGAAGACCTGGACAGATGAGAGAGCACAGGTGAAAGCAATTCACCTGTGAACTGAGAAGGTGAAGCCTGGCTCCACCTCTCTTAGACCTCGTGTATGGCTAGCTAAGGGGCATAAAGAAGTATTTGTCTAGGTCATACTAACTGGCAGGGATGACTGGAATACTGTTAGACCTGTTTTTGATTACAACCACTGCATGGACACAGAGCCTGTGTATGTCTGCATACTGCTGGAAGTTTGGAAAGTATTTGCATTCTTGTTTTGTACTATTAATGTGTTGGGGTTTTTTTACTTATTAAGAACAAGCATCCTAACCCATTGCGGAGCAGAAAAACAGACCTGGTTTATCAGAAGTCCTGTTCAGTAGACACTGATATCTTACAAGATGTCACCTACAGTTTTTAGTAGTGATACTGTACATATTCTCTGCTAATAAGTTGCACTTATTTCTAGGCAGTTTTGGAGACTTTAAGAAACTATATATAAGATTATAGTTGAGTATTTCTTTTTTTCCAGGGTCTGTTTCCTCATGCGATGCCTTCCTGAGCTTGTTTCAGAGTCACGGGCTTAAACCAGAGGCAATTTGTCCATGTGCCACATCTCCGGAAGCGATGACTATTGCAATACGGAGGTAATGGCTGCTCAGCACTGCAGTTTATCTGCTAGATTAAGTGATGCTGGCTAAGGCTTGTTCACACATCTGTTGGTCATAGTTGACTTCAGCATGTAATAAGCTCCACTGACATTTACTGTGTGTACTCAGGGTATTCAAGTAGCTAAATTGTTCAGCGAGTGTTTTTTTTCTCTATAAGATGAGCAATATCTCAACAGGACCTTTAAGAATTCTGCACTGCTTTCTGAGTTGAAAATCAATATGAGTTTATACAGCCACTTTCATAGTCTGTTTGTGTCCGTTGCTGCCCTCTGTAAATCAGTAGCACTGTAATCACCCGTGAGCTGGTATTTAACACAGGTTAAATTAAAGACCTGGAAGAAGAGTTGTGATTCACGTGATGATTCGCATTTGCCCAAGAAGAAGTGTTCTTACTTAGAGTTTGATGCCTGGTTCTCACCAGAGGACATCTCTGCTCCCATTTTACAGTTTAAATTTGTTATGCAAAGAACAGACACTAAAGTCTGCATTCTTCAGGTGCTCTGATATCTTATGTGTGATTTGGCGTATTGACTTCTGTGTCTTTCAAAGGCCCGGGGTTCCTGGGGCACCTCTGCCTGGAAGAGCCATACTGTCCATGAATGGGTTGAGTTTTGGTGTGATACGTGTCAATACTGAAGACAAAAACTCTGCACTCACTGTTCAGGATGTTGGGCACGTGATGCCAGGAGGTAAGAATACATGGGAGTCTCTCCCGAGGATGTCTGAGAATGCTCTGGAACGTGTTGGGAAAAGAATCACTCTGTTTGATTGGTCCTAGGAATGATGTGTATAGTGAAACCCGATGGACCACCTCAGCTGTGTAAAACAGATGAGATTGGAGAAATCTGTGTCAGCTCCAGAGCAGGAGGAATGATGTATTATGGGCTGGCAGGGCTGACAAAGAATACGTTTGAGGTATGTGCAGCAGAGTGTATATTTCTTCCCTGATTTCCTCTTAAGAACAAACCTTGGATGTTCTCTTGTTTTTGTAACTTACGTGTTAATGTCGGCTTTTGAAGAGAAACCCAGAAAAACTCATTATGGTTAAATATTTTCTGTGCTTCTCCTTCGTGAGGATGCCTCACGGTGCTAAAATGATTGCAGCGGGGATTTCCTCCTTATTGTTTCACTCACATACAATACAGCTCTTGATACTGAATCATGGGAGCGTGTTTTTCTAGCCTCAGGCAAATCCACTTTGCCTCCAACGTCCTCCCTTCTGTTGCAGGTTATTCCTCTGAACTCAGCTGGCTCTCCAGTGGGTGATGTGCCATTTGTCCGTTCTGGCTTGCTGGGCTTTGTTGGACCTGTACGTAACATAGCTTCTGAGCTTGTGTGAGCGTGTGCTAATGGCCTAGAATGTTTAAAAGAAGAGCATTTGTGTTTGGAAATGTGTGTGTGTGGTTGCTTGTTGAGAGTGACAGGATAATTGAGAGAGAATTCTGTTGATCTAGCTACTGAGACCAGTAAGAATTGCAGAATATGCAAATCCTGGAATTTGTGTCTGCTTTATATATAAACGTGTGGGTCACCAACTGGTACCTTTCTTATCTTTCAGGGCAGTTTGGTGTTTGTGGTTGGAAAAATGGATGGATTGCTGACAGTCAGTGGGCGGAGGCATAATGCTGATGACATTGTCGCAACTGGGTTGGCAGTAGAGTCAATAAAAACAGTTTACAGAGGAAGGTTAGTAAATTAAAACTCACCCCTCCCCTAAGCTTCCCCACGTAATATAATGAAATGGGATCTTCAGTATAATCTCCCACTTTTCTCCAGTAACTGGTCTATTTTGGTAAGTCAGTTGAAGTAAACGTATTTTTGGCTCAGCCATTAATCGGCCTGGTGACTGTTTTGCTGTCTTATATTTTATTTTCTGTACTTGCCCCCATGGGTTTGGTTTCCTTGTGAGGATTTTTTATTTTTATTTTTATTTTTTTGAGAGAGAAAGTTTTATCTTCTTTTGGTCACTGCTACTGAGGAGTATATTCAGAATTCCTGCCAACGTAGCTCTCCTGTTGTCCTTAGGATTGCTGTATTCTCAGTATCTGTCTTCTACGATGAGAGGATTGTGGTGGTGGCAGAGCAGAGGCCAGATGCATCTGAGGAGGACAGTTTTCAGTGGATGAGTCGAGTACTGCAGGTAAGCCCAGTGACAAAGGTGAACAAGGGGGGTTTGTGCAGTTTTTCAGTGTGTGGGCAGATCAGAGGCCATCAGCATGACCTACATGCAAAGAGCATGGTCTTGTGCCTCTTGGCACAAGGTAGTTTTACAAGGTTGCAAGCTGGGTACATCTGCTGTGTACAAGCTGTTCTGTTGTGTCCTGAAGGTCCTGGGAAAGTGGCTGCAACAAAGAATAAGCTCGAACAAATTTATCAGCATTGTGCTACACAGTGGCTGTATAGAGAAACACAATTGCCTCTCAACACTGCAAAGCACATCTAGTGCTCAAACGCAGTAATTCTGCTACTGTATTAGATCTTGCTAGTGTTCAAAGCCAGGTTTTAAACTTGCCCTTATCTTTAAGGCATATTTTCAACAGAAAGGCAGTAAACAGAAAATAGTTAAAACAGCTGAACAAGCGTAGTCCTGAGAAAGTAGAACAAATGGCAAATGCTTACTTTGAGAGCTGCATGCAGGAATGTGGTGAGGTATGCAAACTAGGCAGAGAAATCAGGGAAGTACCTGGTAACCTGAATAATGTATTAGTTGCCTGAGTGCTGAGGCAGACAAAAAAAGAACAGAGTGATGATACAGTGGAGAGACAGATGGATAAAATCCCAGAATCAAAATCATGTGATTTTGATCACAAGCAACTGGGTATATTTTGAGATTTTAGTCATGAAAAGTTTAAAAATGAACTTCTGGTATATGGATTGGATTAGGGATGCAAGCAGGCACTTAACTCTTAACACTGAGTAAGAGGAACTAATGCTGCACAGGTGAAATTGAATGACAGTGGCTGCCCTGCTCCTTCAGTACCTTACAAATGTAGCATTTTGTTTTGTGGCATGGCAGTGAAGCCTGTAAAACTACACCATCTCTAGTAACACCAAAAATTCAAGTGACCTTCTTTCCTTTCCTTAGGCAATTGACAGCATTCACCAAGTGGGTGTATATTGCCTTGCTCTTGTGCCAGCTAATACATTGCCAAAAACTCCCCTGGGAGGGATCCATATCTCTCAAACTAAACAGCACTTTCTGGAGGGCTCTCTGCACCCGTGCAACATCCTCATGTGCCCGCACACGTGTGTGACGAACTTGCCAAAACCCAGGCAGAAACAACCAGGTAACCTGAGTCCCTTTTGTTTAACGTTGGTGAATTGAAGCTCACTACTTCAGATACGGGAA
Source organism: Tetrao urogallus (assembly GCF_951394365.1). Taxonomy (NCBI): domain Eukaryota; kingdom Metazoa; phylum Chordata; class Aves; order Galliformes; family Phasianidae; genus Tetrao; species Tetrao urogallus. Next base: position 159,579 of record NC_136848.1, on the reverse strand, counting down.
GCTGTACGATGCCTGTGACACTGAGTGTCCTGCTTGCTAGAAGCAGGGACTTGTGTTGTTGCCCATGGCTACTTTGTTTGATGCCTTTCTTGGCACGTGGCAGTCAGGAATTCTGATTCCTACTTCTGAGCTCATTGAGACTATCTCTGCCAATGAGTGGGAGATGAGCCCTGCCTTCTGAACTGTATTATCAAGATTTCATTGCCTCTTCTCACTTGTGCCTGGGAGCAGCAGAAAACCTTTCTGCCTTTGCGTTCAACAGATTGCAGTTCTAGGCCAACTCCTTATCATTTATATTACAAGTCCTGACTGCAGCGCAGACCTCAATCCTCCTTTACAAAGCAGCAGCTTTTCTCCTTGTGTTAGGTCTGTTTTTTGGGGTAGAGGAAACTTAGCCTGCCTCATATATAACCAAAGGAAAAGTCACTTTGTTATAAGTTGCTACGAGGCCTCCAGAGCTGTCAGCTTTTGCTTGTTTGTAACATTACTCTGCTGCAGGTAATACTGAAAGATGCCATTCATAGCACGTGAGTGTGTTCTGATTCTATGTGGCTCTTAACCAACAGGTGTTGGCCCTGCCTCTGTGATGGTGGGGAACCTGGTTGCTGGGAAGCGTATTGCTCAAGCCTCTGGAAGAGATCTTGGTCAAATAGAAGACAATGATTTAGTTAAAAAGGTAAATCAGTGTTTTTTACAACTGGAGTATGCAAGAAGAGTTTATCCTACAGTTGAATGCAAGGCAGCAAAGTGAGACAAACATAGTATTGCTTAAGTAGAGGAACTAGTATTTAGTTACTGCCTCTTTGTTTTAGCACCAGTTCCTGACAGAGGTGTTACAGTGGAGAGCTCACACAACTCCTGACCACGCGCTCTTCCTCTTATTAAATGCCAAGGTACAGTCACTTTTGTTTTGTTTTTTTTTTTTTTAAGGTCCAGCATGTTATTCAGCCCAAGTTAGAGACTGTGTTTAACATCTTTGCCCACTGCAGTGTCCTCTATTTTGCCTCTGTCAGAAGTTGCCCTAGGGTTTCTAACTTAAAGTTGCACCTTTTGAACCTGCAGGTCACTTGTCTTCTTAATGCCCGCAGTGGTTTGATGCTTCATTTTAAAACTGAGCGTGTTTGTAGGTCCCACTGGTTCCTGTATCATTTAATGATGTATCCCTGTTGAGTATATTCTGGCAAGGTTCTGGTGCAAGAAGACTTGAACTGACTCCTGGAAGGTAGAATTTTCTAGAACAGATCTAACTCTATTTCTGTCTTTTCCAAATTGTAGTGGATAAACAGCTCAGTGAGCACCAGCAGCAGATAGGTATTGATAACTTGATAACTTGTAGCTATAGACTAATGCTAGTGAGCAAGGTTGTTGGGTTGTTCTGTTTTTTCGGTTTGGTTCCAGCAGCTGTCTTACTGACACGTGTTGTGCTTGCTGGAAACTAGTGTCAGAGGCTGTGGTTGGAACACTTCTGTCTCTTTTCAAGGGAACTGCTGTGTGTACAGCCACCTGCCTTCAGCTGCACAAAAAAGCTGAGAGAATTGCATCAGTGCTCTGTGACAAAGGACATCTCAATGCAGGAGACAATGTGGTGCTTCTTTATCCTCCTGGTAAGCAAGCTTTAAAAAGAACTGCATCCCATCATGAAAATGCAGTGTGGTGTTTCTTTGATATTTCATTGAGATCTGGAAGTCCAGGGGGGATCATTGAAACACCAAGACATCAGGGATGCATGACTTCGTGATCTAGTTTTGACTCCATAGAGGGCTGTCCTCATGTCTTGCAGTTGCAGTATCACAACTCCAGCATTGATTCTTTAGTTTTGGAAGAGTGGATTTGTACCTTCTCACTCCTGGAGAGATGCCCTCAGCTCTAGGGATCTTACTGTCTCCTGATGCTTAGGATAAAAACTTTTTTTTTGTGGTTATCAAAGAACTTATGGTATGATGACACTCACTGTAAGATTACTAGAAATGTGTGACCGCACTGCATGTGCTGGAGAAATGCATTATGTGCCCTAACTGAGACCTCTTGGCTCCTGGTCTGTTCAGATCTTGTTTGCCTGAAGTCACGATGACAATTAGCAGCTGTTTATCCAGGGAAAGCTGTGAGAAATGGCAGGGTGGGTTCTGGTACTGACTGGTGCCGTCGCCTTCAGCTCTGCTAGCTGCCTCTTCCACAGCAGTAGGTTGGGAACAGTGGGAAGTGTGGTCTGTCTGCTCACACCTTTATCACTTGGCGTGTGTACAATGCTCACTGCTGATGAGAGGTGCTGTGTACTTCCACTGCCAGAGACTCTGTTTTGAACTGACTGACTTTTGAGTCATTCAACACTGGGATATTCTTTTCCTGAACAGTGGATATGGTTTGCTGTGGTCAGTGTTCTGTGCTTTCCCAGCCCCCTGTCCCAAGCTTCCTTAGCTTCCTTGCCATGCTGACCTAACAGTTTGGTCTGCTTATGTTGGACACCTGTGCTGTGGGAGTGTACCTTTTTCTAATGAAAATTTTAACTGATGCTCAGAGAAAACTCCTCAGGGGAAAGGCTGGTGTCACCAGGGTGTTGTACACTACAGCCTGTCGTGTCCTTGCAGGCATTGAGCTAATCACCGCGTTCTATGGCTGTTTGTATGCTGGCTGCATCCCTGTGACCGTGAGACCACCTCATGCTCAGAGCCTCACTGCTACTCTGCCCACTGTGCGAATGATCGTGGAAGTGAGTAATGGGGCCTCAGTGTGGCTGGAGCACTCTTGTTTCAGCCTCTCCTATTTGAATAGTTAACACAGCTGTCTACGGTATTTGCATGATAGTGGTGAAGGACAGTGTTCTAATTCATAAGATGCAAGAGAGAACCACCCCTCCTATGGAACAGTTGTTTCTGAGGGATACTAATGTGATGGTGCTACCTAAAATTTCGTACCCGTCTCCTTACTGGAGAGTGCAAATCCTGCTATCAATTATTTTCCAAGTCAGTAATCTAGACAGAATATCTCCACATGATAAACAGAGAAGAAGTTAGATTTGGGCTGTTGAAATAATTTACTTGCTCTAAAGGTTCTGCCCTGGTTGTTTGCCTTTTAATCTGAGTTTGGGGTTTTAATGAAGGAAGTGTTGGAAAAGCCACAGCAATTAATGCGAGTTGACCAGGGAGAAGGTGGCTGCAGGTGGTAAAATATATTCTGTGAATATGAAATCTTGCAGTGAATAACGTCTGAAGGAGTTGCTTTTGTCTTGATTAGCAATTGTTTATCTTTTTAGGTCAGCAAAGCTGCATGTATTCTCACAACCCAGACCTTAATGAGACTACTGAAATCCAGAGAGGCAGCTGGTGCTGTAGATGTGAAAACCTGGCCGACCATCATTGATACAGGTGTGGTCTGTGGACTTGGAAGACTTTTTCAAGTTCTGTGCAGGGGTTACCATTGACTTCCAAAGGGAGAGGCTGTTCCCCATTCCAGATGTTAACCAGATGGCTCATAAGGTTTTGTTAGAATGTTCAGAAAAATGATGAAAGATAGGAGCCAACTCTTTGTTTGCTCATCTCTTTTCTCCATTTGTTGAACTATTGATGGAACATAATTTTCATGGAAAGCCACATTGAAATAACAGTCATTCCTTGATGACAGTGTTTCAAGCTGTGGTCGATTTACCTGGCCTCCTGGTCTGGCACTGTAGAGTGACTCAGAGGGCATAAGAAGCAGAATATGTTCCTGGACTGATTGTATCTCCTGATACCTGGCCTTGCTTCATCCCTTGGCTCCGGAGTTTAAGAAAATTCAAGAAAAATTAAAATCATGTATTTAAAATGTTTGGTTTACACACAGAAAAGAATGAATAACTTCTTCCAGGGGAATTTTTGCAAGACTCTTTTTATGTTCTGTGTGTCATCTTTGTAAAATGTTGTAATCAAAAGGTTTATGGTCCACCTCAGTCTTTCTGAAAACTGTTCTTCTTTTAAACACTAATTTAGTAATAAAAAATTAAACATGTTTGTTTCTTCCTTGCACAGATGACTTGCCCAGGAAGCGGCTCTCTCAGATCTATAAACCACCCACGTCTGAAATGTTAGCATATCTAGATTTTAGTGTTTCCACAACAGGCATGCTTACAGGAGTGAAGGTACAGTAAAATGCTTCTAGAAGACAAATTTTTTGGTGTCTTGTCTTTGGCTGATAATCCAGACCAGCTCTCCTGCTTACCTCCACCAAAACTGGCTTTGTAGCTTAAATAAAGGCCGTACTTTTCTCTGAGTAAGGCTGTAAATTCCCTGCATGCAATGCAGTGTGACTTCAGACTGAAGAATCAGCTCTGCTATGTAGAAAGTGAGGTCTCTACAGTGGGCATCAGGAGTTCTGCTGCCTCCCACCAGAGAGCAGGCTGACAGGAGAGCAGTGGGTGTGAGGAGCACAGCTGTGTGCTTTTGCTTCTCCCCCCAACACTAAGAGCAAAATAGGAATGCAATTGACAGAGAAGATGATATGAAACTGAAAAATGAAAGCCTTAGTGTGTCATTAATGATCAGCTCTGTTTGGAGTCTGAGAAGCCCAAAACCTTTCAGCAGTAGCTGTTGTCACAGTTTCTGGCTCGTGTGGTTCTGCGATGCTCTGCATCTGCTGTGGGAGATAAGGGAAGAAGAAATGGTATCAAGGCAGTTGGTGTTCTTACCTGCCTGTCTTTACTGTGATGTGAGATTTCAGCAGGATTTCATCCAGTTTCTCTGTCTTTGGTGTTGCAGATGTCCCACGCAGCAGTGAGTGGTCTCTGCAGGGCCATCAAGCTTCAGTGTGAGCTCTACTCCTCACGGCAGATTGCAATTTGTCTTGACCCCTACTGTGGACTAGGGTTTGTGCTCTGGTGCCTTTGCAGGTAGGACCCTTGAGGGAGAAAAGGGTAAAGGTTAACTCTTGGTAGATTTTAAATGGGAAATAGCAGTCCATGTCTGTAATGAGGCATATATTTCGGCATTATAAAATGACTAACTTGTAGTAAGAGGAGAATTTGTCTTAAACTGACAATAATATGTTCCCTTTTCCTGCAGGTTAGCAAGTTGTTATCCCATGTTGATTATGCACATTTGTGCTGCCAAATATTACTGGCTTCAGAATGCTTCTCTTCCTTGATTATATGTTGCAGCAATGGAATTTTCTTTCTGTAGATTGTGTGGTTGAGCTGATTCTCTTCCTTTGCTTTCAGTGTGTGCACGCTTGTGTGCACATAAATTGTTGTTCTTGTAAAATAAGTTGTATTTATAATACATTGTTGCTACAGAATGTGGGCACTGGAGCTATCATCGGTTTGCCTCAGATCAGAGTCCCACAGCTTGCTTGTGGTCTATCAGGAATGTAAGGCGAAATGAAAATATAGTAAATATTAATTTAAAGATTGCTACCTGCTACACAAAAATATATTCTTCTCTTTGATGTTTTTCACAGTGTGTATTCTGGACACCAGTCAATTTTAATTCCTCCTATGGAGCTGGAATCCAATCTTTCTCTCTGGTTATCTACTGTCAGCCAGCATAAAATAAGGGACACTTTCTGTTCCTACTCAGTCATGGAACTGTGCACAAAGGGACTTGGAAACCAAGTTGAAACATTAAAGGTGAGAAATGTTTCTTGACAATTGCGCCACATAAATTAATGCAACTGCTGTAGCAAGTGAAGTGGCACGGTTGTTAAAGACAACACATAATGATGCACAAGCCTGCTGCCCACAGCTTGCTCAGAAAGCAAAAGCAACAAAAGAATGTTTGGAGCCCCAGGAAATTAAAAGGATTGAAATCAAGTAAGGTGCATGCATTGCAGTGTAGGGGGCACATTGCCAAGGAGTGTCAGAGACTGCTGGGCAAGCCCTGAAGAGAGGATGCCAGCAGCAAAATGCTCTGCGGAGGAATTGCTTATATAACAGTCTGCAGTGAAGGCTCAGATCAGTGCATGATGTAAAGCACACACGTTAAGTGCTTGGCTAAATAAAGGGGTTTCCTCCTGGGGGATGAGAGGAAGGAAAAAACAGCTGCATAAAAGGCTGGAGGTGTTTTCTGCTTGGGGTTTACTGAAATAATTTGGGAGCTCCATCTAGAAGGTTAAGGATCAGTCTTGTTCTGTTGGTGGCAGAGTCCCTCTGCCTTGTGGTGTGTCACCAGTTAACAGAATAACGTATGGGTTTGTAGTGCTCATGCTGTTCAGTGCATTTATGATATGGTTTGGAAGTAATAACGGATTAATGGATTCTGGTCTTGGTTTGGTTAAAGGCTCAGTGCAACCTCCATAAATGGCTCCACATTCTCACTTGGTTTGGTTTCCATCTATATAAATAGGGAAGGGAATGAAAGGTGTAATCTTAGCTGACAAGCTCTGCAGAAGCACATGGCGCTACATTCTCTAGCAGAGGAAAGGAGCTGTGCTGATGATCTTGTTCTACCAATGTTTTTAGGCTCTGGTCAGATATTTTACAGTAACAAATAGGAGCTGAAAAGAGGACATTGAGCACAAGAAGTCACTTTCTCAGGGGGATGAGATCTCGGTGCAGTGTCCTGTGCACTCATTTGCACACTCTTTTCTAGGCACGAGGAATTAATCTGTCCTGTGTCCGGACGTGTGTGGTTGTTGCAGAGGAACGACCACGAGTTTCTCTCACTCATTCATTCTCAAAACTCTTCAAAGACATTGGCCTGTCGTCTCGTGCTGTAAGCACCACCTTTGGATCAAGGGTCAACGTTGCTATCTGTTTGCAGGTAACAGGAATGCTTTCTAGGGCCTGTGCTGTCACTGCCATCAGGTTTCCACGTTACCAATTGAGAGTACAATGCAAACTTCCTAATCTGAGTGTGATTCTTCACTGTGAGCTTAGCCCCACATGGGCACAAGTTGCCTAAAATATATATTTTTTAATGTTTACTGTTTCAGGGAACCTCTGGGCCTGATCCCACCACAGTGTATGTAGACCTGAAATCCTTGAGACATGACAGGTACAGTAAGTTTGCTTGACGAGTAACTCATCTATAAAATGTTGTAATAGCACTGAGCTACCACTCCTCTCAGCAGATTTCAGCTCTCTTCTTTCCCTGACTGTGTTTTCTTTAATTTCAGAGTACGTCTAGTGGAAAGGGGAGCTCCACAAAGTCTGCTGCTTTCGGAATCTGGGAAGGTAATTTCACGTTTCTCCCCTTCCCCTCATGATGCTGACGTGTTGCTGATAGCGGTGGCCTCGTGGCATAGCATGAGGAGTGTTGGTTACACTGCTCCTCTGAAAGGTTACTTTGATTTGTAATGGAGTAGAGTGCCTTACCCGTGTGGCTCTTCAGACAGGAAATACTTTTGTTCTGACAGTGCTTTGTCGTACGTGCCCTAGCATGTTCTATCCATGTTAGTGATTTCCATGGGTGAAACCATGCCTTTGTGGAAACAAATGAACAGCCTTGGTGCTTTAGCTGTGTGTGAAGATAATTCGCAAACTGATTTGCATATTCCTTCTTATGATCTTTAGATTTTACCTGGAGTCAAAGTGGTTATTGTTAATCCTGAGACAAAAGGGCCTCTTGGAGATTCTCATCTTGGAGAGGTAAGCACGGATGTGGCTTTTTGGGTAGCTTTTCCTGCTGTCTGCTTCTTGATCTGTGTTCTCTCTTTGATTATCTAAGTTGATGGTAAGCAATACCTGTGGGCCTCTTTAAGTTGAATTACTGCTGGAGTGTTACTGCTCGTATGACTGGCTTCCAAATAATCTAAATTATATTTTGCTCTGCTTATCTCAGTAACACAACAATATGTTCAGTCTGTATTGAAATTATAAAAATCCACAGGTTTCCCATATCCTCACTTTAATGTTATTAGCAGAGGATATCTGCAAGATCCATTTTTAGGGTGCTTGGCAGTTTGAGCTAAACGTGAAACGTTTTTGGACCTGGAAGGCCTTAGCTTTGTTCATACCTAACGAGACCCTCCTTGTTAGTTTATCGTTTGCTTTATTTAAACACTCAGAAGATGCCCTTTTGTTGTAACTCGCGGATCGATTTTTCCACTTCTGCAGATTTGGGTGAACAGCCCACACACAGCCAGTGGCTACTACACCATCTACGACAACGAAACCCTGCAAGCTGATCATTTCAACACTCGTCTGAGCTTTGGAGATGCAGCTCAGACACTTTGGGCTCGGACTGGGTACCTTGGTTTTGTGCGTCGGACAGAACTTACAGCTGCCAGCGGAGGTAGGGCAGAAACGAGTCTTTATCTTTCAAATAAAGAGTTTTCTCCCATACAGTACAATGGATAAGTTCTCATCAACGTATCTGTGTAAAGGAGACACTTGATTAGTATCCAGATCCCATTTACTGTCTGCCTCTTCCTGTTTTCGTTGTGTGCATGCGTCTCATTTCTGATTTCTCCTCTCTAGAGCGCCATGATGCTCTGTATGTTGTTGGAGCACTGGATGAAACTCTGGAACTGCGGGGGCTGCGTTACCACCCGATTGATATCGAGACGTCTGTATCTCGGACGCACAGGAGCATCGCTGAATGGTAAAGCAGCAGTGAAAAATGAATTCATCCTAGTATAGATGGAACGTAGCAGTGCTTACGTAAGGATGCAGGATTTAATAAGGAGAAAAAAAAACATAAGCACAGAGCATAGACAAATACTTTTTCAGATACTTTTTTTTTCTTTTTGTGTTACCATCAGCAAGTGGTGTGATCTTGATGTGCATCTCCTTTCCCATCCGTAGATAAAAATAATACTGGGCTGACTGACTGTGAATCTTGTCTCACAAGCCTTAATTCAAAATAGAAATCACAATTTCCAGTTCTGTGATTACATTTAAGTCGGTGAAGGCAGCAATTAATTCGTTTGTCAAATTGATTTGTGTCTGAACTGATGTTTGACACACTGACAGTGGGTATTCATTGGAGTTGTGCTACTTGGTAATGCAATGCAAATCAGGTGGTAAATGCTATCTAAGGAAAAAAATTTGGAACTCTGCATTTTTGTATTTGTGAAAATAACTCGGTTTTCTGTTTGTTTGCTCTTTCAGTGCTGTATTCACGTGGACCAACTTGCTCGTGGTCGTCGTGGAGCTGTGTGGCTGTGAACAGGAGGCCCTGGATTTAGTTCCTCTGGTTACAAACGTGGTCCTGGAAGAGCATTATCTCATTGTGGGAGTGGTGGTGGTGGTTGATCCCGGCGTTATTCCTATCAATTCCAGGGGGGAGAAACAACGGATGCATCTCCGTGACAGTTTTCTGGCTGACCAGTTAGACCCCATCTATGTTGCTTATAACATGTAGTGTGTGGGGGAGCGATGCTCAGAAACTTGATGGCTCCACCAAACGACAAAGGGTGGCCATAGAAATGAAGCTGGTGAAAATTACTAATACTTGATATAAAGTTTGAGATTGCTGCCATATTCCCTTCATCTCATCCTGTGATATTAAGATCACATGAACTACCAGTGGAAAAAAGGAAATGTGGTAGACAATGGAAAACATTCATAACGGTTTACTGAAATATTAGCTTTATAGCAAATGCAAAGTTGACAAGCATGTGAGCTACAAAATTCCTAAGGCCTTTACAGTAGTGTTACTTTTTTCATCTGTTGTACATATTTGTATTTTTATCTAATACTGTTTTAGGATTCTCTAAGGGGAGGGTTTATTTAGTTAAGATAATAAACTATTAAGAGGAGGGTCATTGGAGTTCTGCAGTTCCCTACTATATAATGTACTTTGCATCTGTACTGTAGCTATCCATTCTGTGGGATCACACAACTTATTTAAAATCGTGCCATGACCAAATCAATAACTTACGGAATCTAAGAGTTACTTATTCAGATAGATATTTCTTGAATTTAAAAAAGAATTTTGCCTATATTTTAAATATGTAAATATTATTATACATAATTCACTTAGATAGAAAATTAACTTGGGTAATGATGACAGCTGAAGGTAGAAGTTAAGGACAAGTAACTTTTGTGGTCCTTAGCATAATTGCATTCGGTTAGACAGCTGATGTGAGATATGAGGATCTCACACAAGTTTTCTTCTTTCAGTATGTAGTCTTTTATTGCTGACCAGAAGCGTGTCGTAGCACATAGAAACCCATGATTTAAAGGCACATCTTCCTAAACGAGGCTGAGATATTTAAAGAGTTGCATTGAACCTGGTAGAAATAGCAGTGCTAAGTCCAAAATGCTTGACTGAAATGATGCACTGGAATTACAGTCTCTGCCTCCACTCTGAAACCTCGTGTTTAAAGGAGGAAAAAAATCCTATGGATGAACACGCAGCTAAATTCACTGTTTGTGCAGTTCAGTCATTATTCCATCCAGTTCCCTTGGGGGTATAGCAAGAATCGCAGTAGATGAGCTCTGCTGTAAGCTGGGAGATGATGACCCAGATTCCTTCCAAACGTTCCCTGGAAGCAGTTTGATATTTCTGGGGTTTTGGCCGAGAGCAGTTCAACTACTACAGAAGGAGGCACAAAAATGCAACAGCAGTTCTGGTAAATGCATCGTTAACGTTAATATCCCAACCTTCAGAATGCTGTGTTAGCTTTCACACTGGTCAACATAAAGAAGCAGAAGCTGTAGAGCAGCGGGTCCAAGTTCTTCCTGCTGCAGGGAGCGACTGCACGCTGGGCTGAAGGGAGAGATGGCGTTTAAGCTCTGACTCAGAACAACCTTTATTCAAGTAATCCTGAATAATATTCTAAATTCCTACGGGTGTTAAGGAAATATGATTTTGGAAGCAATGAGAGTTGATACCAGATATTGCAGCAGGGTTTTTTGAGTCAAATACGGTATACAGTGTAAATAAACTTGTTATTAAAATGCTCCTCATTACCTCGTCCCAAATTTGTAGGTGGTTTTTAAAAGGTTTGTAGGATGAGCTTTGAAGATCCTGTGGCAGTTATCAGCGCAGAACCTGGCGGATCTGTAAGCAAATCACAGTTTGGTTCTTGAACAACTCCTGATGCATTCTGTTAGCTCTGAGGGCAGGAGTACTGCAACGGAGATGGGAAGTTCTGAACATTTTTGGAAAATATTCAGTGCTGAAGTAGAAAACGCAAGATTCTGCGGCACGTCTCGAGTTGAGTTGTTTGCAAACGTTTCAGTTTATAAGCGTGTATCAGTTTGTTTTTCCCTATCTGCCCCTGTAATGAGACAGCATTGCAGATGAAAGTTCCGTGCTGTTGTGCTGCTGCATGGATGTGACAGGTTTTCTGCCGCTGGTGTCCAGTTCCTTACAACATGCATCCTGAAATACCTTTACAAGAAGGTTTGTATGTTTAGTTTTGACACGTTGGCCACAGTGTAGGGACAGCAACAGGTGTAACTGTGACTAATACAGTTGGTACTGCAGCTGCTTATTTCTGGTGTGAAGTGCACTGAAGTTGTTCTTTTTCAGCCAGTGAAGTGGAGAATCTCCTTGTTTTGCTGTGAGCCACTTTTTTTGATTTTTCTTGCACAGCAAAGCAAACTGCAGTGCAGCTTCACTTTGTTGTTGCGTATTTCGGGAAAAAAGCAACAAAGGGCCTTTTTCTTACTGAGATTAAAGCTTTGGGGAAGTTGTTTCAACAAACCCCTTGTTTGTTCACACAGATGGATTTCAAATACAGATCTAGTATTTTATTGTACTTCCCTTTTTTCTTTTCAGAAATAAAAAGTGGATCCATTAATCTGATCAGAGATTCTCAGTACATGGCAAATTGACTTTGTGAAATGGAATTTTTTTGAATGGCACACCTGACTTTTTTTTTTCCTTTGGTCTTTATATGGAGAAGTGTTTGGTAGTTTCTCAAATTTTGGGCTTTTGTCTCACAGGCTTACTGCGTGCTCTTAATCTTTCTCTCCTGGTTTATTACATTTCTCTGAGAACTAAATTTACAGTCCTGTCCTTAGAACAAGATAACGTTTTGCTCTTGATTGCCAGTAAGCGACGTATAAAGCTGGCTGGGTTTGATTTCATTGAATGCTTTTGTCTGTGTTTGGTGCAGTGAAAAACAGAGTGTTGGAGAGGAAGAAGTACGGAGCTGTGAATCTGGAAACCCCGATTTCTAACTCCAGCTCTGCTAATGACTTGCCACAAGGCCTTCAACAGGTCATTTCACTCCTTCAGTTTCTTCATCTGTAGATGAGGATATTACCTAATCCTTACAACATCCCTGTGAGGTAACTAACTGTACAGCACTAAGTGCTAAGTATTTTTCATTGCTAGCCTCTTTGAGGTCAGGGTCAGTTTGTTCTTCCAAACTGATAAATGATTATTTGATTGTCTTGGGAGGGCTGTCAAGAGATGTGACCATTTCACTTTCAAATGCTTGCTTGGTGTCTTTCCACATGAGAACTGAGATATTTAACTTCACTAAACTTGCAGGGCCACTGAAGGTTCTGATGTCACGTGTTCAGGTTCAGAGTTGGGTTCTGTTCCATAACTGCTGAATCAAGTGTTGAGTCCCAAGCAGCAGACTTCCCGTGCTTGTTTGGCTTTGCAGCTTATCCAGTTGCAGAGGACAAATAATTTCCTCTTGCCGTCTGTCAGATTCCAAGCTACCAGCTGCAGTGAAACTTAAACTAGGAATTTTTACCAGTTGGAACTAAAATATTTTGTATGTCTTACTGTTTATGAATACTCCCTAAGCAAAATGTGTTGGGTACAGGTAATTTCGAGTCCTGTTTCGTTAACATTTGCACTGCATTTCTGGTTTAAATAAATGTAATTAAGATGTGTCATACTAACTGTCCTAAAAAGGTTGTAAAAATGATCAACTCTAGCCCTAAATGCAATTTTTCTTTAATTTCTGTCAACCTATTTACCATTGTCAAATTCAGATTACAGCATTATGTAATTATGTAAAAAGTTTTTATTTATTTAAAATTAGATTAGATATACATTTTTAAATTTAACATCTGGCTGGACAGTGTTCCATTAACGCATTGATTGTGTTTCCTTTGTCTTGTGTTAATAAATATTGATGCCTGATTGCTCGTTTAGTTCTTTATCTGCTGTTTCCCTGAAGGATTTTGTAAAGAACCAAGATTGTTCAGCACTTAGCGCCCATGAAAAGGAGAACTTGTATTTTTGCTTATGTTACTTGACATAGAAGTGCATGAGGCCTGCGCCTGTGAATAGCTGAGCTCCCTGCGCTCCCGTGGCAATTCCCATCAGGATTTGGGGGTTTCTCTTCACTGGAAGAACAAAGCAATTGTGTAAGGCTCCATAGTGAGCTGATGAGACATGCCCTGGTGGCACTTGGGATTGAACACTAGAATCTCTGCTGTCAAAAACAGTGGAATTTTTTAAATCAAGAATAATAAATAATAAATCTTAATAAATAAAAAATCAGCCATAAATTACAGGGCAAAAGTCTGCGTTCTACAATATGTCATTCTCTCTTAACGTGCCTTTTGCTGTGGTGAAATCCAGCGCCACAGCTCTTTTGTCTTTTATTTTACGCCTGAATTTGTACAGCTGAAAATAAACGAAAGGTTTTATTCGTTTTCGCGAAGCGAACGCTGCCCGACGTTCTGTGGAGAATAAGGCCGCGCCCAGCCCTGCGCGCGCCACCTCAGCCGCCTTCCCGCCCTCGGGCCGCGGCGGCGCTCTGCCTCCACCTCTCTATGGTCTCCGTCCTCGGGAGCCGCCGGATGTGGGCGGTGCCAGAGCGGCGCTCTAGCCCCCACCTCCGGGGCTCTGCGCTGCGAGAACTCTATGGTGGGGATTTCTAGGCGAGGCCTCCGCGGAGACTCTATGGTCGCAGCCCGCCCACCCCGAGCGTCCCGCGCGGGCCCTCCGTGTTTACGATGCCGCCGGCGCTGCTTTCCTGAGGCGGAGACGGGCGCTGCGGCTCTCCCTACGCGCGGCCACCGGCGAGGCCTGGAGGGCCTCTGAGGTAAGAACGGGCGAAGGAGGCCGCCCCCTCCCCGCCGCCCCGCCCCGCCCCCGCCGGGCCCGGTGAGGCGCTCCCGCCGCCCCTGGGCCTAGGCCAGGCCGCGCCGCTCCCCTCAGCGCCGTCCGTGGGGTGCGGCCTAGGCCCGCTCCAGGCGCGGAGGCCCCGCGGGCTCCGCCTGAGGGCTCGCCCCGCTGCGGGACTCGGGGAGCGCGGAGGGCCCGAGCTGCTGGGCGGCCTCTCCCCGTGCGGCTCCGCGAGGCGGAGGTGGCGGTCCTGTAGCGCTGAGGCCGGACGCGCGTTTCCATCCGCTTTGTGCCCCGCAGCCCCCTGGCCGCTTCCAGGTGGCCGTGCGGTGTCGTTTCATAACGATCTCAGCGACGTTTTCCCTCTCACAAATCCCGAGGTCCCCGCGGGGCCGTCTGCCCCGTCCGTTCGAAGCCTGCGGGGTTTTGTTTCTCGTGTTCGGAGCGCTGCTGAGGCAGAAACGGGGGGGCAGAGTGGAAGGAAACACGCGTGGAAAGCACTGCCGGAGCTGTGAGAAGAGCTCGGTGCGGTGCAGAACGCAGCCAAGGCTGTGAGCTGAGCGGGCAGTCTGACTCTGGGCTCCTCCTGGCTGAGTGCACGAGGTGCGCTGTCCTTCACTGCTTTCAGTGGTTACTGGAAAAAGAATTGCAGCTCTGTCCGTCTTCTGGGTGAAAAATGCTTTCCTAAAGCATCTTCATTGTAAGGTGAAGCAGAAAGTGTTTTAGCAACCAACTTTTGCTTGTGAGGGCAGCACATTGTGAGGCATTAAGGAATCCAAAATTTCAGTATGCGGTGGAGTGGATTTTCACCAAATGGTTGAAATTATTTTCTGTGATCATATCCACCCATGTTTGATTATTCACAGAATCACAAAATGGCCTGGGTTGGAAGGGACCTCAAGGATCACGAAGCTCCAACCCCCTGCTACACGCAGGGCCACCAACCTCCCCATTTAATACCAGGGCCCCATCCAACCTGGCCTTGAACACCTGCAGGGATGGACGGGGCATCCACGGCCTCTCTGGGCAGCTGTTCCAGCCCCTCACCGCTCTCACAGCAAAGAACTTCCCCCTGACATCCAACCTCAATCTGCCCTCCTTCAGCTTCAAACCATTTCCCCTTGTCCTGCTGTTATCTCCCCTTTCCAAGAGTTGACTCCACACTTAGCACTTGAAGAGAAAACTCAGTCTCTACTATTCTTTGAACACTGACTTTGTAGCATCCTTAAAGAATCAGTCCCTCTTACAGCATTTCAATACTGAGTGTAATTCAGGCCTTTCACCTGTTAGATTTAAGAAAGTGGGTTCTTCCTTTGGTGATCCCACGCTGCAGCTCGCAGTGCTTTGCCTTGTGCACAGCTTTTGTATTCCGTGGTTTCATTCTTTGCCCCCCAGTTGTACTTTGGGGCTCCATCTGAGGCCACTAATCCAAAGTGAAGTGGAATTGGAAGTGGTGGCAGTCGCTTCTCACAACTTTTCAAACAAATCCACTCTTTGTAGTGCTGCCGTTGCAGCGTCCTTTCACGTAAATTGAAGTGACTGTGAGGTTTTGTTCTGAAAAGCATCGACCTCGCCCATCTAATGATAAAAAGTGGTTTTCATGCAGAGTGCTGCAAGTTCAGGTGTACCCTTCTGTGTCCCCTCGTGGTGCAAAACTCTTCCTTCACTCCAAAACTGTGCAGCCAGTTCTGATAAATGCACGTTCTGTTGTTGCTGGAGGCGGCTGTAGCTGCGCAGTGAAGGCTGCAGCCCTCCTATCTCCCATCTTTGGTACTTCTCTTCTGAGCTGAGCCCTTCAGGTTGAGGTTTTTCGCTGGAACTGAATTTCTGAGAGCTGAGAGATGGCAATCAGCATTCCAGGTGTTCACCAGAGGCCTTTCCAGTGCCAAGTTCCTGGTTTTCCAGGTGCGTGGGTTGTTGTGGCAGGGCAGAGGCACATCAGGCAGTGTGCAGAGCCCAGCAGTGGAGGTACCATCCCATGGAGCGTGTAAAATGCAAGAATAACTTTCACTGTGTGAAGTTTGTCTGCCAAATCTGCTTTGTTTTACCAAAATTGATGGATGTTGGCTGAACCGTTAGTTGATTTCTGCCGAGCAAGTAGCGTTGCAATGAACTTGAGAAAATGTATTTGTGATGGGAAATATTTTGTTTTCTTTATTCCTGTAAGTACAACTTCAAACCTCTCGGAGAAAGATGAGCAAAGGTTTCTGTGCTCTCTCCTGTTTGTTTATTTTGAGTGGTTTTCTATCAGTTTCATTGTTTCTTGCAGTCAGTTTTGCTGTTGTTGCGAGTTTTCATGGGACAGCCAAGCAGAGACACGCAGTGAAGGAGTGGGGGAAGCGGGGAATGTGGTTTAGCACTACAGAGATGAATGGGTTATTTCTGCAGCACTGGAAATTTATGTTAGCTTTTTGCTGCTGACTGGATTTCAGTTTGACAGTGCCCCGTTTACTGGTGACATTTGGTACGTATCTCCCTTTGCCCAGGTGCAAAATGCAGATTGGCCTTGGTAAAGCAAGAGGAGGGGGAACACAAAGCTGCGATGGGTGCGGTTCATTCTGCTCTCTGTCCTTTGTAGCTGTGAGATGTTTGAATGCCTTCACTTCTCTATTTTATCTCCTTAAAAACAAAGCCAGACAGCCCCTGAGATGCTGAAGCGAGCTCTGCAGCAGCACCAATGGGAGAAGGGAGTGCATGGGGCTGCTTGCGTGCAGCTCAAGCACTGCTCCCACGGACCCACTCTGCAATCCAGCCTTCCTCGTGCTGCTGCAAGCTGAAGCAATGGGCGAATTGCACAGTGGGAAGCTGGACTGGGTGCTTGAGGGTGTTTGTCCTGCAGCGTGAAGGACGCGGCCTCGTGTAGCACCAAACCATTGCCCTCTCCTCGCTTATCCCTCCGTAAAGCCCAGGTTTGAGTGACTTCCTGAGGAGTTCTGCCCCGGGATCCTCATTGCGTGAACAAACGCTGCTCCTGGTGCATGCTGACTTCTTACCCTCTGAGTAAACGTCAGGCTGAGAGAGCTGTGGTTTATCTCAGTAGGGAAAAATCAATGACTCACATTTCCACAGAAAGAAATGTAATTTCCAGTCTCATAGCAACTGTCCTCTCAACAGTTTGAAACCTTCTGTGACAAAATGTTTAACGCTCACCGATCATCTCTTACTGCTCCCGGCTGGTCCACCCACTCCCCCCACCCAACAGCATGCGTTTTTACATCGCCCTATCCCCCAGCATTGGGAGGGCCTTGCTGTCAGGTCGTGTTGAACAGTTAAATATAAGATCTCGGAGATGAGAGAAGCGTTACTTGGTTTGTTATGCGGAGACCCATTTATTCTCGCGGGGTTTCAAACTCAGCTCTGTGTTCTTTGAATTCCTGATTTGTGTTTCTGTACCTTCAGCTGCTGGAAGATGGATTTGGCTGCGAGCTCGGCGAAACGTTGGGGAAATCATTTTCTTTAAGAGCTGCTTTGTTTAGGTTTTCTTCCCACATCTCGTGATCTGATGGTGCATTTTCACCAAAACTCGGGATATTCGGTAAATGTTCTTCACAGCAAATTCAGCGCCGGGCCTGAGGCGGTGCCAGCGATCAGAACTCAGCCGCGTTGGGCCGTCACAGGCACTGCTTTGTGCTGCTCTGAGGCCTGGGGAGGCGGCGTGCTAATTGAACTAATTAAAAAGGTGCAAACGAGGCTAAAAGCACCACGCACTGAGACTTTCTGAAGCATGGCTCGGGCTCCCGCCTCCTGATCCGAGTTATTGTTAACCAACTGAACTTGTTCCTTCTCTTGTAGCTGATTATGGAAGAGGTGCACAAGAGCGGCAGCAGCTCCGTGCCGCCCTCCCAGCCCTCGGCCGCACAAGGTACAGCACTGCAGGCAGCTCAGCTCTCTCATATTGCTCAACAGGTAAAGCTTGGGCCGAACCTCGGCAAACGTTTGAGGTGGTTAAGAGCCACGTTTTTTTCACACGTGCTACAAACTGTATTAATTCTTGAATTTTAGAAACACTTGGAGAAGGAAAAAACGAGAGAAGGTTGAGAGAAATATACATATTGATGGACAGCACAATTAATAAAAGGGTGTGTATTCAGAAGACCAAAATTAATGTCATGCGAGCGAGATGGGCAGATGCAGCCCAACAGTTGGGTTGGGTGGAATGTGCTCTGACACGGCCAGCAGCCTGACTTGCAGGAGCTGCTCGGTAACGAATCGAGGGCCTGACTTTCATTTTTTTTCAGAAGAAGCATTTGCAGCTCCTTTTGTAGCAATGGCAGTTCTGGGTGCTCAGCACCATGGAAACACTTGGATTTTAGCCCAACATGAATATATTTAATGTGATAAAGCGTATGGAGTTGGAAATTTGACATAGTTTCCTGGAGGTAACATCACATTCAAAGCTCTAACCTGACTTCCTCGTGATTCAAATGTCTGCATCTGAAGCACCTTTCTCTAGGTAAAGTCTGCAGCACTCTTGTGAACCAATGTTTTGCAGCTTGTCCGCTGGGTAATCTATGGAAGTGTTTTAAATTTGATGCAAAACTTGGATAACTGCATGAGTCAAAGACTGCAGAGCTCCAGCAGGCGTCCTGCTGTTGGTCTGCAGTGGGCTGATATTTGGATCTGGTTTTACGTAAGGATGCTGGTGCAACTTGATATTGTGATGCACCCCAGGTAGCATTAAATGCAAAGCTATCAGTGTGAGATTTAAGATTCCTTCATCTTGTCACACATTGCAGATTAATAAAACTGGTGGAGAAGTGTGGCGAGGAAACTTGTGCTTCTGCGTGTGTAACTTGATGAATTTCAAGCACAAAGGCTCGTGCAAAATCCACACAGAAATCCACTGCAGACCTAATGGAACGTGATTTATTTTACAGTCTTTATACAGGAGCAGCAGCAGTAATAAAGTTTTGCCAATTAAGCCTAGATTTCAGCTACAACATTAATTGAAATCAATAGTTGCAAAACATTAAGGAGCAAAATATTTTAAGAGATGCCGTAATTTTTACTTGGAAAAATCTGCTCTTTGCTCTGCTTGCTTGGCCAGAACTCGTGTTCCTTGCCTCATTTCTTTACTCTCATGGCTGATACCTTCCATACCGCCCTTCTGCCTTGCCTTTCCAAGTAGATCAGTCAGCTTCTGCCCTGCTCTGCTCCTGCCAGTTCTTATCTTGGAAATCTTTGCACAACGGCTTCGTGACATCGCTTACAGCAAGCAGCCCGACGTGCACACGAGTCGTGCCACCTTCTGCATTGCTTTGGTGCTGTTGGTTTGATCTCAGCCCTGGGACTTGTTGATGGTTTCGTCTGGGTTTAGATTTCAGTGCCCCAAACTCCTGCTGACTTTGGTGGGAATCACAGTGCTCGTATTTCTGCTTGTGAGTCGCCCCTGAGATGGAATCTAACCTTTAGCAAAGGTGAAATGCTGTAAATGTGGGCCTTTAACTGGGAACACTGATGGAGAAATATGGGAGCAGTCTGTGTATGTATGCTCTGCTCTCCTCAGCACTGTGGTTCTGAGGAATTCTGCTCTGTTGGCCTTCATTTAGGACAACCTGTATTTAAGTTGCAGCACTTGAATCATTTGCCCATCATGCGTATTTGATTTTCTCCCTCACCTGAGGCAAATAAGTAACAGTTTCAGCCTTTTCGTATGCAGATATATACCTGAAAAATGCACATCTTTGCAGGATAACTTCTGGGGCTTAACTTAAAAGAAGCTTCTGCTGATGCATGTTCTCCTCTAGCTTTCCTTCATGTGTTCACGTGTTCTGACTGCTGCAGAAGCTGTGCTTTGTTCACGATCTCTGATCTGTTGCAGATGTCTCTGCGAGGTCCTGCTCCTCTGACAGTTGTTCAGCTTCCTGGAGAGCAAGTCCAGGTCCAGGGAGTGATTCAGACAGCGCAGTCCTCTTCTGTAATCCACTCACCCCAGGTGCAAACAGTGCAGGTAACCACAAAGTGTCTGTTGAATAACCAGGAATCCTGTTCTACGTGCACAAGAAGACTTGTGAAGGCTTGTCTGATGCAGCTCAATCTGCTAAGTATCTGTGAGAGATAGTGAGAGTGCAGCGAAAGGGTGATGGGAATGCACCATTCTTACTGAGTATTTAAGGTAGAAGTTATCTGTAGTGCTAAAGTTGTCACTGAAATTAAGCTGTTTGATATTACCTCCCTTTATAAAAAAAGAAAAGCAGGCAAACCAAACCACAGCTTTCTAGCTGGTGCTCTTAGCAGACATGCAACCAGCGTGCTTCAGTAACTCAGTAAGGAGAGCACAGCGTAACCCAGTGAAGAAAACACGTCCTTGGAAAAGGCAGACCTGAGTGATGGTGGGGGAGCTGCTGGTTGCTCACCACGTGTGCTGTGACTCCTTTTCTGTGGTACCCAACTGCTCTGCTTGCTTACTCACTCGCCATGTGATTTTTGCTCAAGCCACTTCAGAGAAGTGCCCTGGGGAGCGACAGCTGAATCTGTTACAGCTCCGTTCAGTTCTGGGCTGCAGAGCCCTCTGGGCAGCAAGGCACTGAAGTTACACTGTGAAATAACTGCAGCAATGCACCAAGCGAGTGGAAGGGCTGTGCTGAAACACTCCTTGGTTTCTCATCTTTTTAGCTGTGCTTATCTATTCATGTGACATTCAACTGATAAACCATGAGAAGAAAACCACTGACACTTCTTCAGCTACCATTGTTGCTATAACTGATAGTGGAAAAGAAAACACGCTTCACCTTGCTGAAAGCAGCTCAGCACCCGATTTACTGGGCTGCCTTGAGCCCCTTTCCTGTTATATTCTGACTGCAGGGTCCCCAGTGAAGGTAACCCTGTATTTTTGGGTAATTTATGAGCATTGTGGCCTTGTTGTTCAGAGGGAAAAAGGTCATATGTGAGCAGTGTGGGTTTGGTTTTTTTTTTCCAAGTGTTGATAGTAGGTTGTGCTTTTTATCTCTGAGGCAGTGGCAGCAGTTAAGTGAGAGAAGCTTTTCTCAGAGCTGTGTGCATTCTTGTTGCTGGCACACAGATAAGTACGAGGACGTGTTTTGTTAGCTTGAATTTAATAAGGAGCTTCAAGGGAAGGAATTACACTTGGCAGCTGGCTGAGAACACAGTGGGACGAGGCTGGAGATAACTTTATGTATTTACTCCCTGATATGTTTCTGCCTTAAATATTATTGTCACTTGGTTCTCATCTTCTGGCCACCAAAACGTGCTGCTCGTCTCTGCAGAACACGTTCATTTCATGTGTTTGTACATAAATGGTGTTCCTGTTTCTGTTCCCTCGGTCTCGTCAGACAGATTCATCTGGGAGCATTGTACCTCTGCAGGCAACGTCAGCTCTTTAGGTAGTTGGGTTTGTAAGAGTTTTATTTGTATTTCTTCAAATTGTTTTAGAATTTCTGGTTGGATTAATCCTGCAGTCGTAGGACCATTGGCATCAGGTGGTGGAAGTTTGTCAGCTTATGGTAGGAGAATCTCTTGAGTTTTCTATTTACGGGGAGCTGATAGGTTTGCAGCCTTTGCTTTTACAGTGAACATGTTCTGTTTGACTGTGAAACAGAACTGCCAGAGATCAGATAGCACTGAGTCTAGAAATCCACCATTTCTTCTTCCTCTGTGTAATCAGCCACATTTGTGTCATTTTCGTGCTGCTGCAGCTCGGACAAAAATAACACGTGTGATCTGTTCTGCATCTCTGTTCCGTGGCACGCAGGGTACCCACATGGGATGTGTTTTGTAGGTGTCGTCTTTGTCTGAGAGCGAGGATTCTCAGGACTCATCAGACAGCATAGGCTCTACTCAGAAAGCTCGGGGGATCTTAGCGCGTCGTCCATCTTACCGGTAAGTGCTGCACGCGCTTTATTTCGTGCTGTTACTGGAATCCAAAAGAGCAGCTTCTTCCGACAGCTTTCTCTGTTCCGTCGACCCCTGCCTTGTTTTCCTCCTCTTGAAACACGGGTTGCATCTGCTCGTGCACTGCACAAGTTGAGGATGCCACGTGAGCTATCGTTTGCTGCAGGGAAACTTTGACTTAATGGACTGGAGGTGGACTTGGAGGTGATGTGGCCCAGGGAAAATTGTTGATCAGCTCTAATTTCACTCCATGATGTCGTAAATGCAGGGAACAAGTAAGCTGTCTCGCTGTGTGCTGACAGAGCGAAAGATCTTACTTTAAACTTTCCTGAAGTAACTTTCTGGTTACTTTTCCTTTCTCGTTTATTCAGACATTAGGCAGAGCAAACTGGTTTTAACTGGGTGTCCAAGGTTTGTTCTTGAAAGAACTGAGTATCAAGTTGTAACTCAGAAAAATCCCTTCCTAGGCCAGCTATAAACCCCTGGAAAATGCTTGTGGTGGAAACTCTGATGCAGGATTGTACTGAAATGAAGTGATGCAGCTGCAGTACAAGACAGACTTCAGTACGAAGCGTTTTGGCACACTGGAGGTTACTGAAATCTGCTCTGGCTGCTGCAGGTTCTCACTGCAGGTTTACCAGTCCAAGGATTTCAGGCTTTTAGAGGATAATAACTGAAAATGTGGGATTTGCGCTGACCTGCACACACAGATCTCTTATAAATCAGTAGCTGTCTTGAATTGCTCTTAACACGTGAAATGATTCAAATGATTAAATTAAAAACCTAGAATTTAAAAACTACAAAAATGTGATTACAGAAAGAGTTGGATACAGTCACCTCATGCAAACTTCTGGTAATCTTCAAACTCTTTTCTATCAAAAAAACAGTGTTCATTTCTGCAATGCAAAATAGGGATAGTAGTTGGCAACTGTTACTGCAGTAACTTGTGATCTTTGCCTGCCATTACAGATGATAAACTCTTCTTTTTCATAGAAAAATTTTGAAAGATCTCTCTTCTGAAGATACAAGGGATAGAAAAGGAGATGAGGAAAGTCCTGGGGTCTCCACTGTCACGTCCATGTCTGTTCCCACACCCATCTACCAGACAAGCACTGGACAGTACAGTACGTTGTACAAAATGTGTGCCTGCCTCCACAGATTTCTGCTAAACAGAAATAAAATCTGTAAAATGCAGATCTGTTTCTTACACATTTGAGACTAAGATGAAATTCATAAGGTTTGGTTATTTATCTGATAGTTAATAACATTAGTACTGTTTCCTGTCTGAAACCAGACTGGTGTCGAAAGGCTCCAGGTAAACTCTGCTTTATTATCTTAAATTTTGCACATCCAGACAAGGCGTTCAAAGGATGTTTGTATGAAGCATAGAGCAGCCTGTTAGATTTAGTCCAAAAGCTGTGATTGGGTACCACTGTATACCTGAGATCTGCACCAAAAGGCTCCTTGTGGGCCACAGGAGATGCCTGGAGGACCTCCTGTCCCCCCATGTTCTGTGGCCTTGCTGTTCATATTGCTGTTTCCCACTTTTTTCCCCCTTTGTCCCCCGGGATGGGTTCATGAAAAGCCATTTGAAATTAGCAGTGCTTTTCAGCAGTGGGTTGAGATACAGATTTTGCCGACTGGAAGAGATGTACATTCTGCAGCCTTATCTGTGTTTTATAACGTACAGTGACAGATATTTTCTTGCATGTCCCTCTCTCCTTAAGTTGCCATTGCTGCAAATGGATTGCAGCTGGCCGGTGCCAGCGCTGATGGAGTGCAAGGCCTGCAGACTTTAACCATGACGAATGCTAGCGGGACTCAGCCTGGGACAACAATCCTGCAGTATGCACAGACATCAGATGGCCAGCAGATACTCGTGCCCAGCAACCAGGTGGTAGTGCAGAGTGAGTATGGGATCGGTTACAAGTGCTGATCAGTAACACAGGTGTGTTTTTTGGTAACGCTGCCACGTTTTGACGTGTTGTGCTGTGACCACCACAGCTGCATCAGGGGACATGCAGACCTACCAGATCCGCACCACGCCGACCACCACGTCCCTCCCCCAGACCGTGGTCATGACATCTCCTGTCACCCTGACGTCACAGTCCAGTAAGACAGACGATCCGCAGCTGAAACGAGAGATAAGGCTGATGAAGAACAGGTATGTGAGTGCATTGTGATCACAGAATGTCAGGGGTTGGAAGGGAGCTTGAAAGATCATCCAGCCCTGCTGCTGGAGCAGAAGCACCCAGACCAGGTCACACAGGAGCGCATCCAGGCGGGTTCTGAATGTCTCCACAGAAGGAGACCCCACGGCCTCTGTGGGCAGTGCTGTTCAGTGCTCTGTTAGCCTCCCCATGACCTTTTTTCTCATGTTTTTGTGGAACCTCCTATATTCCAGCTCGCACCCGTTGCCCCTTATCATTGGATGCCACTGAGAAGAGCCTGGCTCCATCCTCCTGGCACTCATCCTTTACGTATTTATACACGTTAATGAAGTCACCCATCAATCTCCTCGAAGCTAAAGAGACCCAGCTCCCTCAGCCTTTCCTTCTCGGGGTAGATGTGTCTTCACAGGACAGGGGTCATTCATGTAGGCTAACACTGCTGCCACCGGTGTGATGTGCAGCAAACAGTGACCAAAAATTGGAAGTTTTGATCAAAATGTGCCGTGTGCTCTGTGTGTCCCACACCATCTGAGGAAAACAGTTCTTTCCCTGCAGATTGATAGGTGTTACCAGGTGCTGCTCAACATCACGCTTTCCACCTGTGGTGGTGCAGCTTTCCATTCGTTTTGTTCATGATTTCAGTTCTCTCTTCGTGTTGGTCAGTATTGTAACGCTGGCAAAAGAGACAAATCTCAGATAAACAACAGGGACTTCTGTTCTGTGTTGCAGAGAAGCTGCTCGAGAGTGCCGTAGGAAGAAGAAGGAATATGTGAAATGTCTGGAGAACCGAGTTGCAGTCCTGGAAAACCAGAACAAAACTCTAATTGAAGAGCTAAAAACTTTGAAAGATCTTTACTGTCATAAAAGCGTGTAAGAAAAGGAGGTAAAACTTTGGTGGACTGTTGAAATTTCAGAGAATTTTTTTTTTTTTTATTTTATACTGAATTTTTTAACTAGATGAAAGGTCAAAAGTGAAACTTTTCTACCTAGATTTCACAACCTAAGGACTGTATAGATTTTATTTACGACGTGTTGGTGACAAAGTACAAAAAGGAGACAAGAAAACCTCACCACAATTCCTGCTGGCACAACTGGAAACTTTATATACAGTCAAGATTGCATCTACAACAAAAGGATTTTGGTGTTTTACCAGGCAGGTGATCAGAATTTCTCTGGCAGTTTTTACCTCTTGTAATGGGGACAATATTTGGTTTCAATCAAAACGTGGATGGAATGGAATCCTTGCCATAGTTAACATTGTTAGTAACATTTATAACCAGTGTATGTTTTGATTTCTTAACTCTTTCAATCCTTGCTCTTCCTTTTAGTTATCTGTATGTAAATATTTTAATTTGAACCTGTAAGTTGCTCTTTACAGGTGCAGGTGATAAGAAGCTAATCCTGTGCTCGAGGCCTAAATTATGTTTCCTCTTTTTCAGCTGACAGTTTTACAGGTTTTTCTTTTTGTTTTTGTTTTTCCTTCAATGTTTGCTGTGTTTATCAAATTAGGAAAGGATCTGCAGAAAGCAGCGAGAGGAGCAGCCCTGAAAATGCCTGGGTGCATGGATTGGTGTTGACTTCAGAGAGCTCAACACGTGCAATTGTCTTTAAAGCACAGTTTGGTAGAATGAGGAACGGGGCACAGAAGTTTCTGGAGGATGATTTCACAATGGTTTGTTTTTAGTTGCTGGGCACAATAGGCGTCTATAATGGAACAAGAAATGGCGTGCTGATTATCTATACGATTAAATATGCACTGTTTATTCTGTCTGGAGATTCTGCTGTGCTTTGGGACGTAAACCAAATAGAAGTAGGATGAAGCAGAGAACAGAAGAAAATACCAAAGGGTTTCATGAGGTTCCGTGGTTTGTATGCTGAAAGTGGTGCGAAACTTCTGGACTAATTTTGTAAAGTAGGTGATATTTTGCAAAGTCATGGTATCTTTGTAAGAAAATACTCTATTGCAAACAGGTAGACAGTCGGTATATTTTGTAGCTGAATTGTGATCTTCACAAGTTCCGAAAATTAAGTTTATATACGTATTTTGACAGTTTATATATTTCATTTTAGTAAACAAATGGAATATTTTGTGAACCAGATTTTCAAGCATATATTTTTATGGATAGCACAAAGTCAAATGAGATCCTCTTTGGTGTAGGAGATATTTGAATTAATTTTATATGTCTGTAGGCAACTTACAGAAGAAATGGGTGTCGGGGAAAAAAAGGAATCGGGGCTTTTTTCCCTACAGCTGATAATATCTGCACATCAGATCTGATTGCTCTCACAGATGCTGGTCGGTATCACTTTGATTTGTTTCAGGCAGGCGTTGTGTTTGATGTGACCAGGGCTCTTTCTGGGTGTTAAAATCCACGTGGGGCAGCGCTGGGAGTCGTCCTGACCCCCAGAGCTCCCTCCAAGCTCAGCTGTTCTGCTGTTCCATGACACAGACAAACGCGTGCGCAGCGCTTCCTGCACGATGAATCAATGCACTGTTCTCCATAGTTAGGATCGGATCCTGCTTCCAGATCTGTCAGCAGGAGTTGCACTATGGGCTGCACTGTGCAGAAGGCGTTACAGCTCCGTGTGTGTGCTGTGCTAACTCAGACCTGAGTGAAGCTAGGAGATGTGCTCATCCCCGGATCTGTACTGCTTTCCCTGTGGTCAGTTTTCCTTTCACTCACTTTGAACTCGTGGGTTTCTGAGCAAGCAGAGCCCTTGCAAGTGCTGTGAGAGAGTCTGCGCTGCACAGTCCCACTGTTAGCAGGCTGTAGAAACACTTTTGTTCCAGACTTTCTGGATAGAACGCGTCCATCATCCACAACACATTTCCTTTAGGCCAGACTGGAGCGTGTTCTCAGTCATGTCAGACACAAAAAGACACTTTTGTTGCACATCAGCCGTAACGAGCAATGCTGAGAAAGCCATTAGATGAGTAAATTGCTCCTGGGGAGTGCTCAGCACCTCCAAAATTGGACTGTCACTGTCTGCCATCAGTGTGTGTGCATTCAGAGGGACTGATCTGCAGTGCTGGGACTGGTGTGACAGCTCCTCTGTGCAGAATCCTCATCCTCACTGCGTGCTGTCGTTCCTTTACTTTCTTTTGTAATACGGAATCATCATAATAACAGAAGTCATCACATGTTAAGACTGTACAAAAAAAAAAAAGGTGGCCAATTCTTTCTGTATTTCAGCAAGTGGAGCAAATACGGAGTGCTGCCAGGCATAAGGTTAGGCAGTGCTTATCCTCTTTTGGAAAGAGCAGCTGGATTTTTCATCATGGAGGTATTCACCAGCAACATGGGTTTGCTCTTTAAGTAATCACTCATCACAAAGTACTGGTTTTGGATTTACTTCATAGAGAGAGAACGAAATTCGTATCCTGAGAGAGAGAGGTGTAGTACCAAACTGCTCTGCTGTTTTGTTCCAAACCAACGTATGTGCTTCATATGAACTGTAAATATCTGTCAAAACAATTAGATGGTTGCAGATTTTGACCTTGGTAAATAAAGTCGCCAAAAGATAACTCTGATGTTCCTTATTTCTTGTCCAACTTGCTTTTAATTGACCCAGGACTGCAGCAGCTCTGAACGTCAGCGTTGTGTTTCTGATGGGGTCAGAAAGCAGTGTGCGATGGTGGAGCAACACCAGCGATCTCTTCCCACGTGTGTCCTCCCAGCAGCGCTGTGCTGTCGTGCAGTCCTTGGAGGAGAGCACCTTTGGTCTTTCTGCAGGTATTTGTTTCAGTTCAGCCTCTGGTAACTGAAACCATGGCGTGTTCTGCTGACAGTCACCCAGCAGAGGGAGCATCTGTGCCATCCACAGAGCCGTGCTGGGATTCCATAGTCCCTGCGTTTCTGACAGCTGGAATAGCATATAAGTAGGGTAGGGAAAAACACTTGCAGCTGGTGCAGTTCCTACACTCATTTTCATTATTAGGGTCGAGGTCATTACCACTTCTTCTCCTATCAGTACAGATATCAAAGGCAGAAAAGATGGTAAATGCATTGCACACATTTGGGAGCACTGGGCAGTGTTTTTAATGTAATATTCCACGCTTTTAGGATTGCTCTCATCAACCTAAAACTCTCACATTTACAGTCTCCATGCAGGTCCATGGGAGAAGCTTTTCACAAGAGAAAGCCACCGATTTCTCTCAAGGAAATTTTGTTTTGTTGTAAGAATGCCAAGATAGTCAGCGAGACACATCAGCGTTCCTTTAAGTGAGGGTAGAATACGCTGCATCAGGTGGTGAGATGTTAAATTACTGCTTCCTTCTGACAAACAGACACTTGATAATCACGTTATCTTCGTGGTGTCATCATTGTGACGTACGCTAATGAGTTTTAATGTAATGAATTCATGTAACCTCAGAAAAGATGGGAGGTTATCACAGTTTGAAACCTCACATCCTTAAAAAATACCTCTGGATGCGTGTATTCACTGTTGTTACCCTGCTGTAGTTCCTACATTGACAAGAAATGACACAACTGCAGATTTTTAAGTGTTGCTTACACGTGCAGGTTGGATGCACACAACGTTTTATTGCTCCAGGACCCCTTGAGCTGAACGGACCGGCCCAGCTGTGCTGTGCTGATGCTGCTTTAGGAGGTGTACAGGAGCACCATCCCCATGGCAGTCAGGGGGAGGGCGCTGCTGGCAGGAGCTGTGGCTGAGCTGCTCAGCACAAGTTGGGATTTGATCCACCTTCTGTATGGAGCCAATCGGACGTAGATCCCTGGGAATCTGGGATGGCCGCAGCCGAGCCCAAAGCTGGTGATGCCCAGCACGTAGTATTTGTTGGCCGTGGGGTGGCGGCACGCCAAAGCCCCTCCGCTGTCTCCCTATAAATAAACAATAACAGAAATTAGTGACTATATTCCCCTCCAGGAAACGATTTAGAAGCACTGCTAACGAATCCACTGATTTTAATGAGTTACTGGGAGCAGCACGGAGCTGAGTAGGGTCAGAAATACGCTCTGACTTTGCATTCTGAGTCCTGTCCACGCAGCTTTGCTCCTTGTGCAGAAGACACATTCTGACAACGTATGTCTGCAATAACCAGGAAGCACAGCGATGAAAACACAGCCTGAATCTGTGCCAAATCACTTGCTTAGAGAAAAAGAGCTGAGGGAAGCAGGAAGTCTATCAGACTAATGACACACTTAGGAATGCATTGTTTTTTAATTATAAATGGCTCCGCATCGCAGCTGATGCCTCAATTTTAGCACAGGGCTCCTGACCTGAGAACTGTTGCTTCTGAGAAAGAGATACTGAGGGCTCAGCATTTAAATGCAGCTCCTGGTGCTGGTGCTGCCTTTCCAAAGCACAAAACCACGCAGGGTGCATCGTGGTACACGCACTGCATGCATCCGTTGTGTGCGCACACGTGTTTCATTGTGCATCCTCTCTGTGCCACGATGTGAACTCTGTGACACCTGCACACCATGGTGCTGCTTCTCCTGTTGCTCAGCCTTTCCTACAGCTGAGCTCTGTGCACACTTCTGAGATGCGGGGGTTTTTTTGGAAACGCTGTTTCACCTCTCTTTCTGTTTGTGATGCCTCTTTTCCAGTCGGATCTATTTTCATTCTAGCATTTGGGCCGTTTTAATTAACGATGCTATGAACAGTGGTCACCAGGATGCCCTCCATGGTTTCTATGGGGGGAGGATTTTACCTGGCAAGAATCAACACCTCCTGATGGAGAGCCAGCACAGATCATGTTGGCGTTGATCAGACCTCCATACGCATCAGAGCTGTTACAGACACCAAAAGGAATGATTTCCACTTCTGCCTCTTGCAGCACAGACGAGATTTTGCCTTTAGCGGAAGACAGCAGATAGAAAAGTCAGGCATTGCTGCTGCTGTGTGCAGCAGTTCTCGCTGTGGTGTCCTGCTTTGTTAGCTTAAAGGTATCTGTGTACAGCTCAGACATGTGCTAGCATAGAGGTCTGCCTTCCCATGGCACAGTGCGGCTCGTTGGCCTTGCTGGAAATGCCACGGGTTCTGTTCCAGTGATGACACACAGCCTTCAGCTCTCCTCCAAATCCCCCCTCTGCGCACGGTGCCAGCTGGGGTTGCATCACCTGCACTCATTGTGGTGAAAGAGCAGCCACACCTGAAACCAACTGGGACCTTTGAGCTGAGAGGGCGCTTTGTGAGAGCTGTTCTTTATCGAGACAAAAGCTCTTTTAGAAGAGCTCTTTTACAAGTGCTCTTAAGCGTATTGTGACCCTGAAAGCTGTGTTTCTTTCCCTTTATTTGCTTGATCCTCAGCAGGAAGGTCACGCATTGATGCCTTCAGTTACACCTGGGCAGCCTTAATCTGCTTTCAATGGCAAAAGCACCGAGAGCAGATGTCAGCTGCAGAAAGATGAAATGATGCTGTGGGGCGAGAGCAGAACCCGAGCAAACGCAGAGAACCTGAGGGACTGAAACCTCACCTCAGCACCGGAGCTGATGGTGTATCAACAAACGTTTACCTTTTTCTGCTGTGCGTCCCCAGCCGCTGATAAAACACTTTGTTTCATTGTCAGGGTACAGCTGAGGGTGTGCAGGAGGTAAGCAGATGGGTTGGATGTAATCGCTGTAGCGCACAGCAGAATGAAGTTTAAATAACGCGATGTCGTTTTCAAATGTCTCTCTGTTGAATTTGGGGTGCACGGAGATTTGAGTGATGCTTCTTTTTGCTGCATGTCTGCTGTGTTTCCAAAGGCTATCTGTGCCCAGCACAGCTCTCCAGTAATACGGGTCCCTAAGGGAGAACGCAGTCAGCATGAGCTTGCAAAAACTCCTGTGTAGATTTTGCAACTGTGTTAACGACTACGGTGTTGGGATGGCCAAAATGCAGCTTTGAGTGCAGTTAAAAAGCCTCTTCTGAAAGGTTTGTGCCCTTTTGTCAAAGAAAAGGAGTTGTGTCGAATTCATTGTTTGTTAAGCAGGAAGAAAGAAATGGGAATGGAACTTGGGAAAAGCAGTAGAGCACTACAGAGTTGTTGTGTTTCTCAGCTGAGCACTGCAACGGTTTTTTTTCTTGCAGTGAGTTTTGCTCGTTTAGATAGGTCAATTTAACCTCTGCTTTGCTTATTTAGAAAGGGCTTCTGAAAAACCAAAAGCTCATGGGGAAAAAAAAATAGGCAAAGCGAAAAGAAAGCCCCCAACCCAACAGAGATGTAAGCTGGGCCCAAAGGGACGGAGCTGAGCAGCGCGTTCCCAAGATTCAGTGCCACCCGCGGGGCCGCAGATGGGTTCTGCATCAGCTGAGCTCTGCCCACCCCACGTCCCATTCATTGGCACTTTGTTTAAAGGCGCCCACGGTAACGATCTGCAGATCTGCAACGCCTTCCCTCTCCACAACAGAGCAGCTGTCAGCACTGATACCCACATCCGTCCCATCGTGCAGTGACCGACGGTGAGCACGGAGTTCTCGCTGACCAAAGCTCCTCCGCACACGTGGGCAAATTCCACCCCCACGAGGTGCACCTGCAGGCTGACGGCCCACGGCCACGCTCCCAATGGGGCTTCGTGGCCGCCCACAATCCTGGATCCCGAGCTGCCGTCCATCAGCGGCCGCCGTCCGCACTCTGCAGAACAGAACGGAGTTGGTTGTGGGGCTCGAATGCAGCCTTTGCTGCATTGGCTGCAGTGTTTGCTGGCGGTGCTGGTGGTGTTTTTTCCATCTGCTGTGTTACTTGCCGTGGTTTTTTCTTTTTTAATGTTTGAAGTTGGAGTGCTGATTCTGGAGAGAAAATGTGGGTGTTTTATTCTGCATGAAGCGCATTTTACCTGGTTGTAGGTGTATTTCTTGCATTCAGGTTCACTGTGCACATCAGTGAGGGTGCCCCAGCCACTGCAGCTTTGTGAATTCATCAGATTTGGGGACAGACAAAGTTTTTACATGGAGCTTGGTGTGGAAGCTGCACAGCAATAGGCCCAGCCCCCCCTCCCACTGCCTCCCATTGCTCCCCCAAACCACCCATTGGCCACCTCCATCCCATCAATACCAACAAGGACCTCCATGGACATCCACAGTCCCACCATAGCAGGCATGGTGCTGCTCAGGACCCACAGCAGCAGCACTGAGGAGGTGGGCAGCCGGGGCCGCATCCTCCTTCAGGGGCACAAGATGGCGGCAGGGCCACCAACGGTCACCAACAGCTTCTGGTGACCATTAATGGGGCTGAGGGACCCATAGGACACCTTTAAAGAAATCCATGAGTGTGTCAGGCACAGGGCTTTTAATGGTCTGCTGGCGAGTTGTGTTATAACTGAGGGCCACGCAAGGGCAGGCAGGCAGCCAAGCAACCAGAGTGGCGATGGGTGTTACCCTCCCAGCGTTGTTTCTTTGCAAATAAGTAACTCTCTGTTGAGCAAAGATTGTGTGTCAGAGGTTCTGCGTTGGTTTGATAAGGGCAGAGAGCCTTCAAAGTGCGGGGAGAGGGACGTGAATGCCAGTGGAGCCCTCAACATGGGCCTGGGGCCTCAGTGGGGAGCTGTGAGCACTCGCAGGTGCAGGTGGAGGGGTTCACATCTTTGTTTCGTCTGTCAAGCTTTGCTGTTCTGCTTTTTTGGCGGTGTGGGGGTCCCACCCTGCCCATGTATTTGGGGACAGTATTGTTGGTAGGTGGGTGGTTGGAGCGGATACCTCAGAGCGCTTTTCCAACCTTAAAACTCTGTTGGTTGTGTATGGTTCCAAAGCCTTTCTTGCACACCCAACGAAGCACTTTTAGCTTAAAAATATTCACAAAACTGACCCTCCTCCTCCATTTCACGTCTGAATCACACATTTATTAAGGTCTTCAACCACGCTGCCTACGTTCATTGGCCAGGATTAGTTGATGCTCTTTGATCACGCCCAGGAGCTGTGGAGGTGAGCAGCACGAAGCGCTCCCCGTCATTTCACGGCGTACCCGATGATGTGCGGCTTAATGGGAGTCCAGGGCAGCGGCACGCTGATGTGCTGCAGTTTCAGCTCCGAGAAGTTGGCCTCTTCCAGATCCTTCCATGTCTCCCTGGCCAGGCAGCAGCCGTCAAACACGAGTTTCCACGTCGGGTGGCAAACCTGCTGCCAGAACAGCTTCCAGCTGGAAGGGCTCGCGGCCACGTGCTCCAAGAAATAGAAAACGCCTCCCTGGGGGTTGGACACAGCTCAGTGCCATAGGAACACACGCTGCCCTCCCCGCTGCTCAGCGCCCATCACCCTCACCTCACTGCATCATCCAGTGCCCATCACCCAGCTCCCTCACCTCACTGCATTCTCCCTCCCCTCCCTTTGCTTTTCTGATGTTGACTGGAATTGACCTCAGCACAGACTCAAAGTGCATATTTCAGAAGCGTGAAGGATGTCCCTGTTTGGTCCCTCCTTGATTGCAGCAATAGTTTGTTGCCTTTTTGTTTGCACTACAGTTGCTAATGTGCTGTTTTGTTTCAATGCAGACTGAGAGGAATGTGTAAGTCCCAATAAAACTCATTGGATTTTTGGTGTTGGCTTGGAAATATAGCATTTTAATGGCTGAAATCCTATTGCAAAACAAAACAAAAACAGAACAACAACAACAAAAAAACCCCAACAAAATCAAAACATTAAGCCAGCTTTCCCTTTTTATTTTTATTTTTTGGCTGTCACATTTCCATTGCTTTGCACCACCCAGCAGTGCAGAGTGCCTCTCACTCTTATCTTATAAACTGGGTCTGGGTTGTAGTCTCAAAAACAAAAACTTTCTTTTTTTTTTCCTTCTTCTTTTTTTCCTTTTTTTTTTTTTTTTTTCTTTTTCCTTTCCTTCTTTTTCCCTTTCTTTTTCCCTTTCTTTTTCCCTTTCTTTTTCCCTTTCTTTTTCCCTTCCTTTTTCCCTTTCTTTTTCGCTTCCTTTTCCCCTTTCCCTTCCTTTTCCCCTTTTCCTCTTTTTCCCTTTTCCTCTCTTTTTTTTCCCCCTTGTGCACTGCCTCTGCAATAGCTGCTCACAGCAATAGCCTAAAACTTCTCCTCCAAGCACTCACCGGTCTGAGCACGCGCTGCACTTCCTTCAGGGTTTTGCTCACGCTCTGCACTGAGCAGAGGACCAAAGTGCAGACAACAGCATCCACGGAGCCGTTGGGCACCTGGTGCAGGTCCTCCCCGGCCGCCGTGAGGAAGCGCTCGTAGTGGATGTGCTGATTCTTGCTCATGCTCCTCGAAAGGCCCTGCTGGAAGTTGGGGTTCACATCACTGCAGGTGACTTTGCAGCCCGGAGGGTAGAACTGGAAGTTGGCTCCGCATCCTGTGCCGATTTCCAGCAGTTTCAGTTCTCCCGACGGTCCGGTGAAGTCGGGCAGATTTCGGAATAATTCCTGCTTCTGCTTCTTGGTTTTCCTGTTGTGGATCACAGTCAGCTTCTCTAAGAAGAAAGGGAAAAAGATCTTCTTGCAGAACGGCTCCCATATGCCCAGGAAGGACAGCAGGTAGATGGGCATGGCCAGCAGTGCCAGGCAGGAGCGGAGGAAGAGGATGGTGAGCTCCATTGTGGGCAGCGAGTCCAAATGCAGCAAAACTGGCTCTGCTGCGTGTCACAGCCCCGCAGGCTCAGGCAGAGCTGCACTGAAGCGTCCCCAGCTCGCTGCCTTGCAGGCCCAGCAGCGGAATTTGAAGTCCTCTCACACACAGGAAAGGGAAAACCAGAACTGTGTAACCAAAGTTACAGCTGCGTCCCAGCTCCAGAGCTGCCAGCAATGTTAAGTAACCCCAGCCAGTTGGGCAGCACAACCTCGTGCTTCAGTGCTGGCAAAGTGTCAGCAAGTGCCCAAATGTGGAGTTTGCAGTTTCAGGTTACATCTCTCAAAGCAGAACAGCGCTGTGTTTGTGAGCACAAGGAAGTCGGCTTGAGTTCTGGGTTTGTTGTAGGTGTTTAATTGGGAGTTTGATGAATACTGCAGCTGAAGCACACTTATTTGTCATTTCCTGCCCCATTGCAGATGGGATCAACCCCTCTGCTGCCTGAACTGAGCTCTCACAGCAGCAGTTTTCAGTATTTGGGCACCAAAACTTCTTCATTGCACAAACAGGGGCTCCCTTGCAGGGAATGGTTTTGCTTTTCTTGTTACCTTTGATGGGAGTCATGGACCAGAGAGGAAACAACTTATTGAGTCATTAATCACTGCACAAAGTGTGCCGCTCGGTTTTATTGACTGTATCAGCTTCAGTCAACAACTAATAATCTATTTGATACTAATTGCAGTCTGTCAAACTTTTCCAGCGTTGCAGTCAGCAGCACTGGGTGCAGCGTGGATTAGCTGCTGGCTTTTAATTGCTTTGGTTCAGGTGACCCAACTGCAGGGAAAGGACTGCAGGTCCCGAATTCCACCCGTTCCATTGCAGACCAGGAGAGAGAACTTTGTTTTTGCGCCAGCAGCCCTGCTGTCCGATGAGTTCCCTCCTCCCTCTAGTGGCAATAAAGCAAAACCCAAATCCAGCACACGGCGCTGCCATCGTCAGAGCGCTGTATGAATAACCTCTGTTGTTGCACCTTCACACCTCGTGGCGTCTGAGCAATGGCAAGTCCTTTGGATGCAAGTTCTGTGCAGACTGATTGCATCAACCAGCACCAACCCTCTCCCGAGGTGAGGGGAAGTCCATCTCTCTGGTGCACAGGTTGCTGGTTTGGGTTCTGTCTGAGCTGACAGCATTGGCATCGTATGGCTGGAGAGAACCAGGCACAGAATTGCTGCATTTCCCCAGATAAACTGAATTCCCTGAATCAGGGAGGAATTGTGCCGCCAGCGGGGAATGAATGGGAAGGCAGAAATCAAAATACTTGCACTGATGCTGTATCTATTATGTATGGGAACATCAAAGGTTGGGTGTTACTCTCTGCCATTAGGAAATCATTAGCTCTCTGCACTTGCTTGCATGTATTTCCTGTTCCCTTTCTTCCATCTCTCCCTTCTTATCTCACTAAAGTGCACAATCCTCCTTTGCTTAAGATGTTTTCTCTCTTCTTTCCTGGTTTTTGTGCAACAGCTCTAAGAGCTCTACCCAATCCCACAAAAGGAGAGCATTATTTGCTCTGAATGAGCTGTGGATGCTCCCTCAGGTTTCCATGCTGCTGTTCTGCAACTCAACCTCCTTTCCTAGAAGCCACACATGCAAGGTTTGTATTTGCTTTGGGCTTTGTCATCTCTGTGGCTGCCTCCCATTCGGTTTTCACTGAAGGAGGTAACCATCAGATTTTTTTTTATCCCTCATTTCCTTAGTTTTATTTTCACTTATTTTGCATCTGTTTGGGAATTCAGGCCCTGAGGGAGAACCTCAGCACTGCAAGGAAGTGCGGTTGGAACCAAAACCGTCTCGAAATCGGCAGCTCTGTGCAAACACAGATTGGATGTGTGTGTCGTGACGCGTTATGGATGGGGAGGTGGACATTTATGAGGCTGTGCCTGCCCTGCTGTCGCACTGAGGCAGTCCCATAAAAGCCAGCGATGTAAAATGAGGGCAGATCAGCTCCTGTGTGGTAACCAAAGTGAGATGAACGCGTCCTGCAGCGCGGTGCTGCGTCCTGCTGCCTTGTCAGCTCAGCACACCGCTCCTGGAGCGCCGCTCAGAGGGCAGAGATTCGCAGTTTTATGGAGGGGGCATTTCCACGAGGTGGATTTCTCCTGAAGCAGCAGCCCAACCCAAAAAGCTGCGCTTTTTGCAACGCAGACGCGGTGCTATGGAGAACAAGAACGACGCAGCTGTAAAAATTGATCCTCAAATTCCATTCATAGGTACCCACGGTTGTTGGTCACTGGACTGAGCCTTCCCTTGGCCATTGCTTTGTGGTTGTACTGGGAGGGCAGGCGTTGGGGGCAGCGAGCTGGCCACTGAAGCAAGCAGCATTAACATGCAGTCCATCACAGTGCAAAAAGTGGGGGTTTTCAGTAGAAACTCCATCTTCCCCCAGGTCAGCTAACAGAGACTGGGAAGAGTAAATGGAATTTTAGGTGCCACATTCTGCACACGGCTCTCTGTGCAGGTCTTGTGCCTCCAAATTGTCTTCCAATTTTTGACTGATTGAAGATATTTCTCCCCTGAATCTGTGCTCTGATTACACCAACACGTTTCTTCCCAAAGTGACAGCGAGCAAATCCTGTGCTGAGTGTTTTGCAGCAACACAGAGGAGCAGAGGTGTCCAGCCCTCAACCAGCATCAACTGCTTCAGCTTTGCCTCTGCTTCCATTGCCTTTCCTCACATCTCTTTTTGTTTTCCTCCAAACAATAAATTTTGCTCTTTCTGCTGCTTCAGAGCTCTGTTCACATCCCAACTCTGCTCGGTGAGATGCAGTGCTGCCCATAGCTGCCGTCCGCTCTTAACCCAAACAAGTCCAGCGCTGGAGCCAGCTTCCATTCGTGCACCTCCAAGCAGCTGATGGCTGTGCAGGTCCAGGGCTGAGATCATGGAGCAGTTCTTGTTGACACATCAGCGCTGGGCACGGCTGCTTGAGGTCCTCAAGATTTGCCTTATCAAGAACATGAAAAGGTTTTGGTTGGTCGGCTGGATGCATGGTGCAAAGTTTTCCTCTTCGTCTCGTTGCCACCACTTTCTCCCGTTGAACCAAAGCACATCCTGCGCTGGGAGGGACCCCCATGGGCGCTGAGCGCAGCGCCGCACGTGGCACTCTTTGTTGGCGGACTTTTTGCACTTATTTCTGAGTAGTTCCGCACGGAGGGCGGGTCAGCTCGAAGCAGAACATTGGGCTGAACAAAGCCCAGCTGCAGCAGGAACAGTGGCCGCGTTCCATTCGTCCCCAGCGGCGTTCGGAGCCGGTTGGGTTCTCGCACATTTGGGGTTATTTTCCACCGGAACAGCGACGACGCGGAGCGACTCCGACAGTCCCAGCGCGGGGAGAGATGCCGAGCGCCGTTCCTTGGCCGAAAGGGAGGCCGGCTTCCAAACTCCGCGCACCAACCGCGCTCTTCCAGCACCGCACCCCGCGGTAAGCACCTCCCGGTCCCCCCCCGGAGCCTCCTCCCTGCAGCGCGGAGCCTGGAAGAGGAGGAGGAAGAGAAGAAGGAGGCGGAGGTGGGGGGGGGGGGGGGAAAGGAAGGAAGCTCGGAAGCTCCCGGGCGGACTCCGGGATTTTTGCCACGCTCCCTCCGCGGCCGTCGCCGCCGCAAAGAGCCGAGCGCGCATCGCGGGAGGGGGGGGGGGGGGCAGCGCACCAAGATGGCGACAACCGCAGTTCCTCCTGCAGCTCCCCCACCTCCGCAGTCCAGCAACGCCTTGCGGGAGACGTGCTAGCGCGGCGGCCGCAGTAAGTGACAGCCAGGGGCGGGGGGAGGTGGAGGGGGGTGGGGGGTGCGGAGAGCATCGCCTGTGTTTTATTTTATTTTATTTTTTATTTTTTTGTTAATGGTTACGATTTCGTACCTCTCGGTGCCCCGCCGCCAGCACGCTCTCTACCTGCCGGTCCCCCTCCCCCCAACACACGCACGCATGCTGGGTGGGGGCTTTGCCGCAGAGCGATTTCCCGGCTGCTCCCCCCGCTTGCTTGTGGGGCAATCCCTCAGGAGGGGGGGTCCTGCGGGTCGCCCCCTCCCTGTCCCCTATCCCTCCATCTCTCCCTGTTCGTATGGGGGAAGTGCCCGAGGGGCGGGGGGTTCCCCGCTGCAGCCGTCGCTGTGCCCCCGCGGGTGCCGGTTGGCAGCGGGGGGGACTGCGGGGTGCCCCGATCCTTGCCGTGCCCACCCAGCACCGCGCCCGGAGCTTTCCCCTACCCCAGGACAGCCGCTGCCCCATCCTCTCCCAGCTCTGCCCTACGGGGAGGGGGCACCGCCACTGCCCTCCCCCCCACCCCGGCCTTTGGGAGGGGGCGGCCTCAGCCCGGAGCGGTGGGAACCCCCTTATGGCCTCCCTCCTCCATCCCTCGGTTTGGGGCCCTTCTCCCAGGCCCCAAATTCTGGGCCGTGCTCTTTGTCTGCATTGTAGGGAGGGAGAGACTGAGGATAATTGGAGTTGTTCTCAGGATCCCTTCCCCCTCAGCCCTAGCTGCAGAGCTGTACATCCCTCCTCCACCCTCCCTGTTCTCTTCTTGTTCAGCATCCCGAGGCTCCCGCTGCCAGGGGAGGGGGAGAAGTTGAAGGATGGAGTTTTGTGGGGAGATGCATGGGGTGGCTTTGAGCTTCCAGCCTGACCTAAATGTTGGCATTGTGCTTCGTGCTCTTACTTTCTTCCACCATACAGATTTGGGGCAGACTTATTTTTCCTTCCCAATGAAAGCAAACTGCACATTCTCAAGCTTTTTTTCTACGAAAAATCTGGGTGTCTTCTTCCCCTCCCCACCCCCTTCTTTTTCTGGTGCAAGTTCTGCCCGGCTGATGTGGGGGTGGGGAAGCTGGAAGGGATGTTCCATGGCTGCAGATGATCTGAGGTGAAGCCTAAAAGTCTGATGGAAGGGGAATGTGTGCCAGGGGAGACACGGAGGGGTTGTAAGGGGCCGGGGCTTAATTTTGGAGAGATCCCAGCTGTGATAGGTTAACCCACTGCTTGCTTTCCGTGTGTGCTGTGTTGCAGGTGATTGGCATGCGATCGTTTAGGAGTTTCACAGGTGGGGTCTCATCAAGGAGTGCTGGTTGTATTTCTGCTGTGTGTTGGTGTGTAATCTGGTCTTTGTAACACTGCAACATTCCACCCCCAGCGAGAACCCATGACCTGTATGTCCTCATTTCACACTGGGAAGGATTAAATTAGTAGGAGCGAGGGTGTTCTATGAGCCTGATTGCCCCCTCCTACTTGTATCTTTAGCAGCAAAAAGGGAGGAAGCGTTCCATCAATTGTTTTCTTGCTGTTGCTGGCTGACAGTCCGTTTCAGTACTGCTTTGGAGGGAGGGAGACCGCCGGTATTCTTGTGTAGGACTGCTTATTTATCCGTGCCACATGACGGATGCTCGTCTGAAAAGAGATCGAGATCCAGGAGGGGCGATGTGCAGGACGGCGCCCGCCGTGGTCCGCTGCCCGTCCCGTCGTGGTGCTGGACGGACAGCTCCCGGCGATGGGCTCGGCTGCGGGCGCGGCTCCCGGCCCGGCGTCCGGCGCGGCGGGGCAGTGCCGGGGGAACGACCGCTGGCTGTCGCGGCGGTACTTACGTAAAGTTCCTGAGGCTGCTAAGGGTGTGCAAACGTCCTCCGGTAGGAAGTGACACGAGAGAGGTGAATGGCATGGAGCTGTGCCGGGGGAAGGTCCGGATGGGTGTCAGAAAAGGTTCTTTGCCAGAGGGTGGTGGGCACGGCCCCAAGCTGCCAGAGGTCAGGGAGAGTTTGGACTGTGCCCTCAAACATCGGGCTTAGATTTTTGAGTGGTCCTGCACGGAGCCAGGAGTTAGACTTGGTGATCCCTGTGGGTCCAACTTGGGACATTCTGTGGTTCTATGATGATGTATTTTAGAGTAATAGGCAAGTTGCTATAGGAGCACTCATAGGAGCACTTTGTAAAGGCAGTTCTCCATGCAAGCAAAACGTGAGGCCTGTCAGAGCTCAGCTAGGTGTGGTTTCCACCAGCTGTGTGTTTAGATAGTCCACATACTTAGCTTGTGTGATGTTTAAATAAAATGATTGGCAATGAAGGGCTACTTGATCCTTTCTTCCATTACAACGCTTCTACAGTGTCATTCATGCTGAGTGCTAGGGCCTGCATCTGTTACAAATAATTTAACTGGTTATATAAGCTCATATGTACGACTTATATCCAGATCACGGTACAGATAATGTAACTTGCTCCAGTGAGCAATACTAATTATGTGACTATTTTGTGAACAGAGTTGTAACACTAGGTATACACTAAACAAAAGAAGGAAGAGTGATTGCATGTCACAAGAAATTGAGCATGAGCGTGTTTTCTTATATGCAGTTAAAAGGAGATGAAATAAAATAGAAACAACATCAGTATTGAATGAAAGTGAAGTAGCTCAACTGTCTGAAATACGGTGTCCCCTTTCCTCTGTTGGTTGTTATGTCAGTATTCACTTGTGGGTTTGTTTGATTGGTTTGGTTAGTGTGCATTTGCATTAAAATGAACAGATATGGCCTGATATCTTTGTTGATTCTGAGTATTTTTCAATGACTCGAGAAGCAGTTGGCTTCAGCAGCCATATGTGACTCCTGGGGCATGCAGTGTTCATGTGGTCACAGGATTTCCATTCACTATTGATCGCCTTCCAACTGAAGCGGCTGCAGCTGTCATTGAAATAAACAAATGCACAGAGATCGATAATTCATCGTTGCGCTTGGAGAAATGGTTTGGATTAAAGATGATGAGGTAAAATAACAGAACAGAAGCTTCAGCATTGAGAACAAGCATGGGAAAAATAATTTAAGAAACCACAGAGAGGAAATTGCATGGCGTGGCTCATGTTGCTGGTAGAGAGCTCGTCCTCGTTTGGTGACCAGTTTGCATCCCGTGTGGTTCAGTGACTAAATGATCTGCTTGATCGCTTGCTTGGACTGTGCTGGTGATCTCGGTCCAGCTGATCATAGAAAGATGAATGTGCTGCAGAAAAAGAAGAAGTGTTAGGTTGTCTCTGATGGCAGTTGCACCAAAGAATGGTCAGAAAATCCATTCCTTGGGCTCTCCGCTTACGCCCTGTTATTCTCGTTCAGTGCAGAGTGGACAGTCGCAGCTTTAGTGATTTAAGTGCAGCCTGTGTGATGCATGGGCCCTTCAGCGTGAGAGAAATTCACCTGGATGGGAAAGGCTGTCGAGCCGTAAGGCTGAGCAGCACACGCGCTGTGCCAATGACGTTCTGGCCGTAGCAGGAGGTGAACTTTGTGTTGTTTTCCTAGCGGGATGGCCGTGTTGTCAGAGCCAGGAACAGCTGATGGCTGTAGCAAGTGATAATAAGGAAAGGTGCAGACATGAGGAACTGCCAGGCCTGCATGGGTTGTATTCCAGAACGCCGTGGAAATTTTGTGATCTATGTTTTGTAAGGGCGGAGGACTGGACGAGGGTTTGTTTATTCTCCTTCCTCCCGTGTTTGCACTGTTTTTAATTGTGCTCTTCGAGCTCTCCGCAGCCCTAAGTGGATTCCTCCACAATTGTTGTAAAAAAACAAGTTGCCTTTCTGCCTTTCTGTTTTATGGGTCACTTATAGGCTGGAAGGATTGTGAGAGGAATCAGATTTTGCTCTTCTGAGCAGCTGAGTCTTCACAATTACACCATGGCTATTTTGAACGATTCTCTCTTCAGATGTTGGGCTTTGGAAAGGGGAAGCCAAAATGCTGTGTGTGAGCTGGCGTAGCTTGCCCTGATCCCCGGATTCCTCAGTGAGGTTGGTGATAAATGCAAGTCAGCTTTGAATAACGTCTAACAGAGGGAACTGGTTCTGCTATTTTTAGTTCTTGTAACTCACTAGGAGACAGTAAAGGAGTCATAACCCTCCTGATAGGCACCGAAAAGCCCGCAGTACTCGATCTGTTTTTTCAGTAGTGCTTCTGTAAATGCTAGGACCAGCATTTCTTCAGACATTTTTTTCTGTAGTGTTTGGTGCTGCACTCCTCTCCCCTCCCTGTGTTTCCGTTCCTTTTTGACCTTTAGATGTGTGCATTCAGCTTCGGTTCAGTCGCTGTTCCAAGAGCATCACCTTTCTCCTGCTCTGTCTGGAGTCCTCCCTCGAGCACGGCTTGGAATCGAGCACATGGGAAACCCCTGCAACGTTCAACATAGGGTGGGGAGAGCCACCGGCAGCACGGCGATAAATGCAGCTCGATAGTGAAAGCATTCCTTTTTTCCTTCCACCTTACAGCATCAAGCATCACATGATGCCTTTCCAAGGGAGAGGCTTCCTCCCGCATCGCAGCCGGTTGTGCTGCCTTTCATTGATAAAATTGGCCTGCTCCAGGCTCTCGGAATCCACTGCAGATGGAAGAGATCTGCGAGTCCCTTGGAAGGCTGTTTGCAGCCACGCGTTTTTCTCGTGCATCCATGGTTTGGTTTGGGGCTTTTTAGGCCCTCGTGCAGAAGAATTTCAGAGGGCTTTGCGTCAGCACGGTGCTTTCCTTCCTGCCCCAGCACTGCGTGTTCAGTTCCAATCCACGTGCGTCTATGTGGGTTACATAAAACCTCCTGTGGAAGGACTTGCTCTCTGGGGGGATGGAAGTCGGACTGCAAATGACTGAATCTTGCAAATTAATAAGTGAAGAAATGTATTAAAGCGAAGATACTGCCTCAAAAGTGTTTTTTTAATTTCTTTTGACAATTAGCTTGAATAATTTATTAGAGTATTTCATAATGTACCAGTAAACGGACTGCTGGGAACATTTATAAGAAATAATTGTCTTCTTGGTAATTGGGCACCACAGTGCGGCATTTTCTTTGCTGGTGTAAAATCTTTGGTCTGTGAAGCACGTGCTGTTCTGAGCACTGAGCTCCAGGCGCACGGGGCGAATTTTGGGGTGCGCGGTGATGTGATTCCATTCCCAAAGCAGCCACCCAGCGCTCAGTGCAGCACTCACCTCTGTGTCACAGCTTCCCATGGGTTGGGTGTTCCAAGTGCTTCTCCTGTTGGACGTTGAAGAATCGATGGGGAGAATGTGTTTTGCCAAAACAAACTCTGCTGAGCTGGTGGCACGGCTGTGTAGTTTGAGTATATGATGGTGAGCGTGGAAAATGTGGTGGGAATGCGTAGCTAGAGGCATTTCAATGTATTGATCTGTGTGATTTTTGTAACAACATCGAGTCCCTGAAGGATCCTGGCGGTTCTGTCGCTGTGCGCTGAGTAGAGATGAGGGTCAGATGTTGGCTGTGGGAGCTGCAGAGCCTGACTCGTCGTTGTAAGGGTATAAAACACGATGCCATCAACTCCGAAAATGGGTCTTTGGGTCTGGTTTAAGGAACTGAATGAGCGTTCCGTTCCCATCCTTTCAGTTTACATCCCAGTTTCGTCCATTCTCTTAGCATGGGCTGATTTCCTGGGGAAACAAATGAAATCGGGGTAGGCAGAACTTCCCAAGGAATGGGAATGCTGAATTGCTGGTGTGTAGCGATATCCAGGAACAAATCCCAACGACAAAGCAACAAAGGCAAGCAGAGCAGAAGAGACTGCAGCCACGCAGAATGAGCACAAATAGCACAAAGTGAACTTGTAGCCAAGTTTATCCGAATAACATCGGAGCGTCTCGTGATTTATTCATGGGCAGAACGCCTTCCGAGGACGGGAAGGATTTGCAGCAGTGCCCCGGGGGTGGGGAGAGTTGTGATGTTTTTGGCCAAGATGCGAAGCAACGTCGGATCTGAGAGACTTTGGGGTTTGCCTTACGGGAAGGAGAGTTTTCCGTGTCAAATATTGAGGGACTCGAGGAGTGAGAGACCTTTACTGTCGCTCTCATCCTATAGGAGGAGTCTGCTTTGGTATACCAGGTTTTTTTGTTGTTGTTTTTAACTTCAAATGATCACTTATCGTATTATCATATTATTTGCTTGCTTCCATTCGCTGGTTGTGTCATTGCACATACAGATCAGGCATTCATTTGTGCCTTTTTTTTTTTTTCTCCCCAATTTTTTATGCTCCTGTGTCCCTGAGCTACTTTGGTTTCTAAATTCAGGCCTTGCATATTTATCTGTGCCATTCAATTAGACCACATCCCCAATGCTGCTGTATAGTTTCACAGTATGTGGGAAATTTGGTAATTAAATGCATGCAAATGCTGCGAGAATAGAATAAATTAATTTTTTTCCTTAATATCAGTGGGGCATTTTGTGATGCTTCTAGCAGTAACACAACCAAGATGCTGGCATTTCTTCCTTCTTCTTGCCTTGCTTTTATTGCATTCACTCCACAAATGTCTGGTCAAATTTAAATGAGAAGAATCCCAGCCCCAGCTGCACTGTGTGTTTCCATGAGGAGTAAGATCTGTACTTCACTTCTTTGGATCTACAAATAAGCTCCGGTTGGAAATGCTGCTTGTTGAAATTCTGCACATGTGGG
The DNA here is from genome assembly GCF_951394365.1 of Tetrao urogallus. Classification (NCBI taxonomy): domain Eukaryota; kingdom Metazoa; phylum Chordata; class Aves; order Galliformes; family Phasianidae; genus Tetrao; species Tetrao urogallus. The sequence continues at coordinate 114,734 of NC_136848.1, read as the reverse complement.
GCAGCTTTAGGTTGGCATGCAGCGTACAAAAAATGTGCAAATGCCATTGTCATGGCTGGGGTGAAGCTGTTGCAAGGAATAACCTGCAGTCACACGCGAGGACCCTTTCAGTGGTGGTTCCAGTTATTGGGGAAACCCCAGGTGCTTTATTGAAGGTTGGGTGGGATCTCCAGGTGTTTTAACAGAGAGAACTTTAACATTTCAGAGCTGTGTTCATTTGTGAAGTCTGTTGAGGTTCCCAGCAAGCTGTGAGTCTCAGTTTTGGGGTATGTGTGCCCATTGCTGAAGCTGGGCAATGTGTCCCAGCCCATCCACAGGGACGGGAGCATGGCGCCATGTTGGCGCTCTCTGCATTCCCCCTTTAATTCAGAATGCTCTTTCAAACCAAGGCATGAAGAGGCCACTGGTGGCCAACTTTGTGCAGAAATAGCTGAATTTTAATGGTTCGGTTCTATAGTGCAGTTTTCGTGGAATTTGAAAGTCATTTTTCTACCAGAGGTGCAGGAGCTTTGATGCATGTTTTGATGCAGTGTGTTAGAATGAAAGGCCGTGTTACTGGTGGTCTTTTCTCCTTTGTTAGGGGCCCTAATCCCACGCAGTGTTTGGGCTCTTTCTGTGCCATGTGCTGGTGTTTTGTTGCTGCTCTACAGCCCTCGGCTGCTTTGCATGTGGGTTCCTCCCCAAAGGCAGCAGCCCGGTGTTCCTGCAGCACTGCAGTGTGTTGCATCAGTGCAGGCTCTCAGTGATTCCTCGGCTCTCTTGGCCTCTTCCTGTTGTGTGAAGAACCCGAAGTGGGAGCACCGTCAGAATTGCAAAGTGTTCTCCTTGCTGGGTCTCCAGCAAAAGCTTGGCAAAAGGTGCAGAGCTGCAGAGGGTTTGTAGGCGGGCTGGATTCAGATGAACGTCCCAGCAGCTTTTCTCTCGCAGGAGGAGAAAGCAAGGTGCTCTCAGTAGGGGCAGTGTGAAGCCCTGTGCAATGTCCGTGCTGTTTTACAGGCTGGAAGCTCTGTGAGCCCATCCTCAGGTGCTGCCTTCCCTTCTCCTTGTGCTCTGTGCCATGGAGAAGAACTCACTCATGTTGCATCTTAAAGAGGACTCTGTATTTAACCCACATAGTATAGAAGCTTAGTTTTCAGCAATTAATATTGTATTTGACAAAAGCCTTTAAGTTAATTTCATTCTTAGGCCTGAAATTCACAGAAAACCTGAAAAGTTGTATGCAAATACCTATGTAAAATAGATTTTCTGTTTTATGAATATTAATTCAATACGAGTGCTGCCCAAGGTCCTGAAGCTGCATAACGAGAGCTCCCCGACTCATCAATCCCAATAGCTTCAGGAAGGAAATCTTCCTGAAAACCTCTCCTAATCTGTGATAACGTGGGATGGGGCAGGAAGGGCCATTTTAGTCAAAGCCCTGGAGTTGTAGTTTTGGTTGAAAGAGCCTCAGTTCTGTGCCTCTTGGCTGCCGGGCTCTCAGAGAAGCCTGACCCCAAGGGGTTCCTCTGGGTGTGCTGGGAGGAGTGCTTTGCTGAAGGCCTTGTTAGCAGGCAGGTGGTAACGCCTGGCCCCTTCCAATGTGATGGAGCACCTCATGCTGACCCTGGAAGAGAGCCGAGTTGGATTTTGTGTCTAATAATCTGTTTGCTAGAGAGCATTGGCTAGTAATGAGTAGAGAGCAATGGCCCCAGCCCTGAGAGCTCCCTGTAGGTTGTGTGGGGATGGAAACCCAGCAGTGCTTGCTGAGCACCTGCAGACTTTTGGGTCCTTGCTGTTTGTCGTCCCGTTTTTGCCACCGCTGACTGTTCTGCCTGTGCTCTTTGTCCCATGCAGAGCTGACCTGTCCGGGCTGCAACATCACTAAAGAAGCTGCTGCAGGATGAAAAGATGGCAGCACGGCTGCTCGCACCACCAGGCCCTGATAGTTTTAAACCTTTCACTCCGGAGTCTCTGGCTAACATTGAGAAACGCATTGCAGAAGAAAAAAAGAAGAAGCGTCCAAAGCAAGACAGCAGCCATCGCGACGACGATGAAGACAGCAAACCAAAACCAAACAGTGACCTTGAGGCGGGGAAGAATTTGCCTTTCATCTATGGGGACATCCCTAAAGGCCTGGTTGCTGTACCACTGGAGGACTTTGACCCTTATTATATGACCCAGAAAGTGAGTCTGCAAGAAAGAAGTCACTAAACCGCCTTTCTCGTAGGAGGTTGCAGGTTTGGGTATGGTTTAAAGAGAAGACAAAGAATGGAGTCTTTGGATGGGGCTTTTTTGTTATTGTTATCTGTCCTTTTCTTTTCTTGAATGTTAACAGTATTTCTCTTGTGCTTCATGCACCTTTGGAGCACTGACTGCATCCAGCTAAGATAGAGATGATCAGTCTGTAAGCACCTGCTTGGATAGAAACAGCAGAACAAGGTCTGGAAACTAAAAATAGACAAAGTTGTGCTAATGTGCCAGTTTTAACCATGAGGGCAATGAGAAGAATTATAACTGAGGGGGAATGGTAAGCGTTTCAAGTGCAGAAATCGTTTTGAAGTTGATCATAACGAAACAGTGGTATAACAAATTGTGACCAAAAAAGGAAAAAAAAAAAAAAAAAAAAAAAAAAAAAGTGAAATAACTTGTTTAAATTGCTTTCATTCTCAGAATTTTTTTTATTTTTTTAATTGTCTGTGGAATTAAGGTGATATGGCAGGAGACATTTGATGGTGCTGAAATGTGTTAAGAGATGAAGTGGTGTCATTGAGGGAAGTGGTGAGTAAGCAAACACTGCTGGAAACGGAGGGGGGAATTTCCTGGTGAAGGAAGAGTGAAGGTTGGGCGACTTAAAACTGAGCTTCTTCTCTGCTCTTTAATTGCATTGCTTTCTTTGATAGAGATTTACTTTGAATAAGCTGGGATAATATAGAGAAAGAAAGACGGCGTGCAGGACAGCTGTATGTGAGACAGCTTTGTGGTCGTGCAAAACTTGGATAATGTGGCTGTCATAAAATCAGTAAGCTGGCCAGGGTAGCAAAATATGTCATGACTTTGTGTTGGAGCAGTCACTTCTTGACACACTTGGAGGTGATCCTGCGGCTCACAGGGCAACGATCGCATGAAGTCGACTGAATTTGGCCGCTGAAGTTTAGAATAATTAATTCTCCTCTAGGTTTGCACTCCAGTGCTCATTTGCTTTGTTAGTGGTGCTAAAAGAACAGGTACCAAAGTAGGATGGTGTGTGCAAGTGGAAAATGAATTATATTGGTGTGGAGATGGATGTTTGAGATGAGGAGATGTATTGACAACGGGTGTTGTTGGTGCGAAGGAAGCTTATGCTATCCCTCAGGAATATTTTCTCTTTATTAAGCAAATATTTTCTCATTATTAAACAAATCTGTTGTTGCCTGGCTCTGGTGTGGGCAGTCTGTGAAACACACGGTTCCCTGGATCCCCGGCTGTGGCTGGCCACTTGCACCCCGCCACGTTGGGAACTGGGAAATGTCACTGCGAATCCAACAAGGAATGGTTTGTAGGTGTGCGTTGGAGGATCAGGCAGTCTTCCTTCTAGCTAGAAACAGAAAGCATTGCTCAGTGGGCAGTAAGTAGCACCTGGAGCACTGGGCAAAAGCTTGGTTGTCTTTGGTTCCACCAGAAATAGGCGATGGCTTGAGCACCGTTGGCCCGCTTGCTTTCTTGGTCATCAGATTTGCCTCCAAACGCAGCGCTCTTGATAAATCTCCCAGTTTTAGGAAAACTGAGGCACATCCCCAATTCCAGAGGCATCTGCTGTGCCTCCAGAAGAGCCGTGCCTTTCTGCATGGAGATGCTCACCAGGTTTCTGCTCGCCGCGGAGCCGCTGCAGATGGAAGGAAGGTTCTGGAGGATGGAGCAACCCACCTCCTCCTTGCTGCTCTGCAAAAAAGAGCCTCGCTCGCCCCGCAAACACCAGATTAACATTTTGCTGGCTTTCTTGCTTTTGCATCCGCTTCAGGATGGCAAGAACTTAGGTACGTGTTCCTTCTTTGCTGCTTCAAATAGTCAGTGACTTCCCACAAGGAATTTTTTAGGGCCATTAAAAAAGGCCCTTCTCTGAATCATCAGGAATTGTGAATCTGCCTGAATCATGGGAAGTTTTCCAAGAGATTTTTTTTTTTTTTTTTCTCTAGCATTTGCCAGAAAGGTTTGCATCATAGGTCTTTTCTTTTAAAGCAAGACGTACAGCATGCATAGGAACAAGTCAGCTGGTTACTTTTCCTTGCAGTAGGACACGGTGATCTTGGTTTAGCTAAAGAAACCGAAGCTGCATTTTAACTGGCAAGCTGAACTTCCCAGTGTTTTTGTCTGAGCTGCTTTGTTTTCCTCTGCTCAGTTTCTTTGCTTTGCATAGTGGGAGCAATGACTCCTGGTAGGATCAGAAAAATCCATTTGCTCACAGGTACCCATTTATGGAGCTCAGGTAGCTCCTCTTTGTCTTCATGTAACTGCCAGAGAGAAATTCTTCCGTGGGCCCTTGTTTTGCCAAATAATGATCACCTTCCAATTCCTGGTGTGAAGCACATGGTAGAAGCATGACCTGCCCATGAAAAATTTCAGTTAAAAAGCAAAAACTCGCACATGAAGTTCCTTGTTTAAATGTACAAATGACATTCAGAGAACACACCAATGTGAGCATCCATGGCAGTGAAAGCAAACCAGCTGATTGCCATGAAGAGCCGAGATGGAATTTGTGCATTTTCCTATTGTCGGTTCAGTTCAAACGCCTTCTGCCCTAGCAAGTCTTGGGCGTTTCTTTTGAGGGGTTTGGATGCCCTTGGATGGAAGATATTTGTAAAAGGATCTGTGATCTCCCGCAGTGGGAAGAAGAACTTGTCACTTAATTGCATCGTCTTTCTTGTGCTCTTGAGCCACGGGGCAGAATGGGGAGAAATGGGAGATTCCCCAGTTTGATGTGTACCACAGAGCTGAACATTCTTCAGTGCTTGCTTGTGCAAGAGTTAAGGTCGCCGTCCTCTTATTTCTGCGAACTTATTTCTCATTTTTCATATTTTCCCTTTTTTTTTAGGCCTCTCTTTCTTTCTCTTCAGTTTAAAGGTTGGCTGTCGTTCCTTCTAAACAATTTCCTGCCTCTTCCTTTCCACGGAATGTGGCTTTGGCCAGACTGTGGCCTCTCTCCTTCAGTAACTTCCATCCATTTTGCTTGGTGAATCTCTTTCCTGCTTGCTGCAGAGCAAGGTGAAGGGTTCAGATGCTTCAGCAGTTGTTCCATTTAGGAGGCAGTAGAAGGTCCTACATATTCTGCAAGTAATTGGGTTGGCTTCAGTGGAAAAATCAACCTTGGGTTTGTAGAAAACTCTTTTCCCACTAGAGTGGGATTGCCAGAGGTCACCTACATCTTGCAGATGGACACCTGAGGATCCTGCTCGCAGGTACGTGCCAATGGAGTGACTTGCAACTTCATCAAGTCACATGCATCGTTTGGAAACAGGCCCTCCAGCCCAGAATGTCACCTTGAGGGTGTGGAACTGGGAAAATGACAGGGATGAGAGCAGGCAGCGTGGGAGAGGCATTTGTGTAGCATGTGCTTCAAGAGCCTCCACTTAGGACTTATCTATGGCTCCATGAAGGGATGCCGGTACTGAGCTTCATGAGCATCTCAAGGAAGTAACAGAAGGAAGAAGTGAAAGGTTGGGGCCACCTCAAAAATCAGGCTTTTGATTTCATTTCCAAGAGCCTTTTCCAGGACTTGGTGCCTAGCGGTGTTTTTTCTCCCCTCCATCTCTCCAGTAGGCTTAAAAGGAGCAAGAATGGGAGGTGAGAGAATCTCAGCTGCGATGGGTGGAAGGCAGCAGCATCCCTTCTGCTTCTGAGATGGAATGAGTTTTGTTACGTAGACAGACTGTAGTGCTCTTAAATTTCAGTATCTCTAGATATTGCATGTTGAGCGCTGCTCATTTTCTTAAATGCATCTTTTTTGGAAGTGTTTTATTTGATAAATTTCAATGAGATGTGATGTATTTTTCCTATACTGGGCTGCAAACAAGAGGTTAAAATGAGCAGAACGTGGCAGACAATTCTTTTCCCCTACTCTACAAATAATTTTTCGTCATTTTTGTAGGGATGGAAAAATGTTTTCCGTATCAGAAAGTACAACTTGATGAGCCAAAAGCAGACTTAAATATGGATGTAAAATATTATTCAATTCTTTGTGCATATATACGTATATATAAAATATTCTTCCGACATTCAGGGTGCTGGAGTTCCCTGTAAATCCATCTTGGAAATAGCTGTGTTAGAGGGATTTGCTCAGATTGCTTTCAGAATGTCTCTGCTCTCTTCTGCTTCGCGTTGGGAGGAAGGCAGTCGTCATGTTACCACTGCAGGAATGTGGTTCCATATGTTCATGTGCTGTTCATAAAGCTGTTTTCTTCTTCAGCCTTCTGCCCACTCCTCCTCACTGTTCAGCCATTACAGAAGTGCTTAATGTAAAACCAGCATGAAGCAGGATTAGTCTAAATCTTTGTATATCTGGAGTTCTTTTTGCCATCGCTCGATCCCTTCCATCATACTCTCCAGCATAGCTTCTTTCGGGCACTATTTTGCAAATAATTTCAGAGACAACTTGACTTTTGTGATATTACTTCTTCTATACAAGAAACGTTTTAAGCTTTTTAGAACCAGTGTGAAAACCAATGTGTCCAACCAGTTGGACGTCCAACCAATTGCATTTATAACCATTGTGTCCGACCAGTTGGACATCCAACAATTGCATTTATAACCATTATGTCCGACCAGCTGGATGTCCAACCAATGGGATTTCCAGCCCATGTTAAGAAAGCTGAATTGGGCAGAATCTTTTTACAACTCTTTAACATCAAGCAGAGACTTTTGAAAGTTCAGCCAGGCTTTGTCTCTTAAAAGAAGACTGCAAAATGCCTTTTTCCAGGCATCGCCTTTCTCTTGAGTTTTATGCTTTGCCTCAGCAGATCTTAAAAGAGCTTAAGGATGTTCTTGGACCCAAACCAGAGAAGGTTTTAAGAGCGTGCAGCCATTTTGAAATTGACTTTTAATATGTCAGCAGCATACAGAAGAACGAAGACAAGATTTTAAATTGCCAAATGCGTTTTGGCTTTTGTGCCCATCGTTCTATTTAGAAGGCCAAGTGGAGATTTACCCAGGATTTTATAGGATACACCTGGGAGATCTTGGAAGCACCGGAATCGATGAGCAGACTGGAATGCACCAGGCTACTGAAAGGCCCAGTTTTGGTGAGCTCTCTAAGCAGTAAGTCCAATGAGCAGCGTAAAGAGAGAAATTTGGCCAGGGCATGGAAGAGAAAACACAGAATGGCCTCATGGAAGGTCATGCAACAGGAGGGGGACCAAGCTGGCAAGCAGAATGTGGAGTTCATGTGTGGTGGGCAGTCGCTGATCCCTGGACAGCTTGTGTTACCAACAGGCTGTGCCAAATTTCTGGCTCGTTCCTCGTGAAATGGCTTTTGCAAACGTGTGTGACCCTCAGCACGGAGCTGCTTGCGTCTGCTTCCCGTTGAGCCTGGCTTGCTCTTCCAGCTCTGAGCGCTGAGTCTTGGCAGGGCTCACATCCGCGGTGCAGCATGCGTCGGACTCCAGGTGAGGAGTGGATTTGCTTTGGGCTTGCAGGTCGGAGTGCTGTTGCACACTGATCCCCCCACGTAGAATGGAGGCAGAATGGAGCTCGCCCATCTCACACAACCATTGCGCGGCGACTTCCAGGATTTTCTGTCTTTGCCCGCAGGATTTTCGGCACAATCACACTGGAGATTTCGTTCCTTTTAAAACCAGCAGTGTTGGGAGTTACTGTTGTGTTAGGGCTACAAGTGGAGCTTGTGAGCGTGTGGTGGGCATCCCCTCTGAATCTGGGGATGAGAGGAGATTTAAGGTTAAGTGTTGGGTGAGCTGTGATGAGTTTGCTGTGCTGGGGAAGGAGAGAGAGCTGGGTCTTAAAACTGAGATGCCCTTGAGCACCCTGTAATCAGCAGCTTTGAAAAGCTTCTGGCCTTTTATAATATTCCTACGTGTCAAGGTAATCTGTTCATTAATTCTTCATGCTGCAATTTAAGAGCTCTCTAAAGTTGTCTCTAAAGCGCTCTTTGTTGGGAGATGCATTAGTGGTTGTGCTAACTAATACTTCTCACTTAGCATTGAACCACAGTCTGATTTTCACTTCCTTCTCAAATAATTCACCGCTCAGTGGCCTAATTTACCCAAATGAGCTGAAACATGTTGTTTCCCTTACGAGGAGGGAGATGACAAACCTCTGAAGATCGATGCTCTTGGGGGAGCGCAACGGCTGCGTGGGCAGAGAGCCCCCATGGGTTCCCCTCTGCAGGGCATTGGGAGCCCAGATTCACTAATTTTCACTCGTGGTCACTAATTAACAGCAGTAAGAGCACGTGGCGACGACTTGGGGGCTTGTGCTCTCCTGGCAGGTAAGGTTTGATAGTGGTTGCAAGGTGTGGGAAGGAGGCACAACCCCAGGTGCTGCCCCACAAGGATGGGCTCGTACACGGGGCTGTGGCTTGAGAGCTGGGTTCAGCTGCTGCTTCTGCAATGAAATTTGTGATCCTTGGGTGCCTTGGGCCTTGGTTTTTATGTATTGGATAGGGGTAGTGCTTCTGCCCTGTTGGATGGAGATATGTGCTCCTGGATGGGAGATGTTGCTTCTGCTGTCTGTAGTGCCTAGCAAAACAGGTGGCTTGGAGTGGAATCATTCATGATGTGCTGGTGAGTTTATTTCACCCTAACGGGAGCTTCTTACAGGAGATTATCGTTTAAAAACACAGAAAACGCAGGATTTTCTTTACCATAAAAGTTGTTGGTCTTTTCTCTGTGCTGTTCATGCTTTGATTTTCATGCATTAACTCTTTCTCTCTCTCTCTTTTTCTTTCTTTCTTCCTTTCTTTCTTTCTCTCTCTGCAGACCTTTGTAGTACTAAACAGAGGGAAAACACTCTTCCGATTTAGTGCCACACCTGCCTTGTACATTTTAAGTCCTTTTAATCTGTTTAGAAGAATAGCTATTAAAATTTTGATACATTCATATCCTTTTTACTGCTGTGGTATTTTTGTCTTTATTGGTTAAAAGATCTCTTGCCTATTGTCTTATTGCTCAATTCAATCATTATTTATTAACTACGCTTCTAGAGGAGTTGGGTTTGTTATGAATGAAGAAGCACGGGCTTTTAGTCAAATCCAATCAAGTAAATGTTTAATTTATGCATTCCTTGCTAAATTGTGCCTTTCTGTGTCCACTCCACCATCAATACGTGGATGTTGCTCAGTTGGGCATGGTGGCCAAGGGTTGACTGTTGGACTGGATGATCCTAAGAGGACTTTTCTGACATTGATGACTCTACGAGTGGGCATTCTGGGGGCGGGTTGGGGTTGGACTTAGAGCTCTTTTCCAACCTTAATGACTCTAGGATCCTAAGCATTGGAAGAAACAGCTGTGAGGTTGTGTTCTGCATGAAGAGCAGTTGAGCTTTAACTAGCTGCTGGAATGGTTAAATAGAATTAATATTCGGAGAAGGAGCCAAAGACACTTTACGTGCAATTAGATACCAACTAATTTCCTGCTCCTTTGACAACTCTTAAACCTCCTTCTAATGGGAAAGCTCGTCCAAAATGCTCTGCTGCTGGGCTCCAAGTGCTCACTGCATGTTCTACTAAGAGAGGAGGCACAGAGCAGCATTGGATGGGATGCACTGCCGTGTTTGGTGGTTTATTTTCAGAAGGTGGCAGTAAAACGCATCTATGAAAGCACCTTCATTAGTTGCTTTAGGGGTTTCTCCTTGCTGGATTCACGCACCTCAAGAAGAAAAGGGTTTTCCATCTCCTATTGCTTCCATCTCCTCTAGGGAGCTGAGGCTGGGAATGGCATTTTGGGTTCTGTGCTACTCAAGACTTGTCCTCCCATCTGGGGGAATGTATCAGCAGACTGTAGTTTTGGATGGCACTGAACACACAGAATTATTTGGGAGTACGTTTTTTTATGAAGGCACGTGATCTTTGCATTGCTGAGGCCTACCAGAAAGCAGAGAACAAAGAGACACAAAAGCACTATTTGTATATATTCCCCCATTCTTATCTCCCATGACTGCGGGAAGCGTCTCGGCTCTTTGTGTAGCACACAGAGAATAGAATGGAAATGGTTGTTGGGCTGTATTGTTGTGCAGAGGTCTTTGGGAGCTGATGTGAAGAGCCACCCCAGTGTGCCTTTGATCCTTGACTTTGTTCCACAGTATTTAGCATGATCATTATGTGCACTATTTTGACCAACTGTGTATTCATGACTTTTAGTAACCCACCCGAATGGTCGAAGAATGTGGAGTAAGTAATATTTCTTCTATTTTTATACAGAATGTTGCTTTTCTTCAGAATGCAAGCTGCCTTTCTGTCCACTTTGTTTAGACAGAAGTGCTTCTAATTCACCTGTTAGCATGCCTAGCATTACATGCCTGCAAACTTCTCAGCACAGCTCTCTTTGTTCCTTTTAACAGGTATACATTCACTGGTATTTATACATTTGAATCACTTGTGAAAATTATTGCAAGAGGTTTCTGTATAGATGGCTTTACTTTCCTACGAGACCCATGGAACTGGCTAGATTTCAGTGTGATCATGATGGCGTAAGTGGCGTTTTCAGATTATTTCAGCTATTTGTGGCACGTGGGAGGGAATGAGACCTCAGGAGGAGGGTGGGTGTGTATGAGAAAGAACAAATAGAGGGAAGCTTAAGCGAACCCTTATGTTATTATTTTTTTTTCAATAGAAAGCCTGACACAGAGGCATAGATCTCAATTGCAACTCCATGGATGTAGCGGCAATGCTGCTGTAAGAAATTATTAAAGAAGCAACTTTCTACAAATTGCCTTTGTTAGTACAAGATTTTACAGTAGTATCTAGCATCTAGATGAGCTCACGTGCCAGAGCAGCAGCATTTCTGTTGGGTGTAGGATTAAGAGCCAAGCATCTTTACATTCTGGTCTCTACCACCCCTTCCCCTTTGGGCTTGCATGCTGGAATTGTTGCAGGTTGAGCAATTTCTGATGAAGATGCGGTGTCAGGAAAAGGAGACGCCTTTTTTTTCCCTTCCTCCTCCTCTTCTCTTGTGCTGGATCAGCTTCCATTGGGCTCACAGTGAGGAGTTCACGTGGATGCCTGAACTCACAGCTGGACCTGGGGCTGTGAGCTGGCAGTTGTTGCTGGAAGATATATATATATTTTTTTCCCTTTTCTACGTTTTGAAGCATTAAGCATGTGCGTGTTCAGGCTCCTGTAGTCAGTGGAGGCCAGCGAAGACTGGAGGACCATGCAGAAGGCTCAGGAGCCCGGTTCTCAAGGGATGGGAGCAGTTGAGTTTGATCAGGGTGAAATACTTTAATTGTTTGAACTACCTGGCCTTGGTTGGGCTGCATTCCAAGCTCTGAGCCACAGCTTTTCCTGAGCTCTTTGTGCGTTGAGTTGAGTTGCAAAGAGTTGGATATCGCACACAGAAGTTGGAGAACCCGTAACTCACCGCCATTTTGTTTTTGCTTTAAGATGGGCAGGGATCTGCTGTGCGCAGAGTAAACCTTTGTGAGCCACGCTCCCAGTAGATGAGAGTCACTGTTAATTGGTCACTTGCTTTGTTTCTTAATAAATTAACAAGTAACAGCGTGCCAGCTTTAAAAGGCCCAATGCACAGATATTGAATCTGCCAAAAGCTGGCCTAACTATGGAAGAACCCTGGCTAGGACCCTGGTCTAGTTGGGTTGCCTTGCTGTAGGAGAGTCTAGACCTGGAAACCAACGAAAATAAGATAAAATTCTTGAAATAAAATGCTCCTGCAGCAGGAGAAATCTTGAATACAGCACATTTCCATGCTTTTTGGTGCCCTCCTCCTCACCAGACAGCACAGCAGAGAGGGATACGACCCGACTCTGTAGCCCTGCACTAAGCCTCTTACCCTCTGTGTGCCTCAGGTTTATCCCTCTGTAAAATGGGGATAATCCCACCTACCTGTGGCTCGCAGGTAAAGCCAAGAGGATTAGAATGGAGCAAGCAAAGCAGAAGGTGGTGATGCTTTGTTGAGACTCAGAGGAAGGCAAAGCAAATATCCCTGAACCCACTGAGCAGAGGCGATGTTACCAAGACTCCTGGCATATTTGGCTGTGGGGCTGCATTCCCCTTCTTCTGTAGGGTTAGCCTCACATTTTCATGTCCCATATAGTCAAGAATGCAATTTCTATCCATGCAGCTGGCCCAAGAGTTCTACATTCCCTTCTTCTGTAGGGTCGGCCTCTCATTTTCATGCCCCGTGTAGTCAATGCAATGTCCATCCATGCAGTTGGCTCAAGAATTCTCCATTCCCTTCTTTTGTAGGGTTTTCTTGCCCTCTGTAGTCAAGAGCTGAATGTCCATCCATGCAGCTGGCCCAGTCTGAAGAGCCTTAAGCTGAATTTCCCCCTTAGAGTTCTCTCTCTCCTTTTAAACGCGGATTCTGAAGGGTTTTAAATGACGAGCTGTTTCCTACAAACAGCCAGCTGTGTTGCAGGGTGACCCCAACGGTGCCATTAACTCTGGTTTAATTCTGCAGGTATATAACAGAGTTTGTAAACCTAGGCAATGTTTCAGCTCTGCGCACTTTCAGGGTTCTGAGAGCTTTGAAAACTATTTCTGTAATTCCAGGTAAGGCGTCCTGCGGTTGGTGTTAGCTGTTGGGTACAGGGCCCCTGTGAGTGATGTATTGCTCTGTCTGTAGTGGTTGTTTTTTCTTTTCTTTTTTTTTTTTTTGGTTTTTGGTTTTTTTTTTTTTTTTTTTTTTTTTTTTTTTTTGTGTATTGTCATTGTGTTTTTTGTGTGTGACCTCCCTCATTGCAGATATGTCACAGAGTTTGTGGACCTGGGGAATGTCTCAGCATTGAGAACTTTCAGAGTTCTCCGAGCTTTGAAAACTATCTCTGTAATTCCAGGTGAGAACCGTTCAGCATTAAAGGCTGGTCTTGCTGTTTCTCTTTGATATTCCCCCCTCATCCTGCATTGCTTATTTCTCACCAGTGGCACTGGGATATCTTTGATGGGTTTGCAGTCTGTATGGATGGGATGGTTGGAAATTGAGGCTCCTGGGCCATTGGATGAGCAGCCTGCTGTTCCATACGTCTCCGTCCCTGTGTACACGTGTGGCTCTCCAATCTCTGAAATGAAAGCCAGACTGAAAGTAGAGTCCAGAATGAGTCAAGGTTGAGTTTGGAATGAGTTGCTGCTCTCTCCTACTCTGGGCTGCCCTGTGGCCCAAACTGCTGTGTGAGCTTTCATGAAGCCCCAGGTCCTAATTCCCAACGTTGCCCATTTTGCACGGCAGGGCTGTCCCTTACAGGGATGCTTCTGGACTTTGGGTGCCAAAGAATGAGGGCTGCCCTTGACTGCAGGTGACCATGGAGCATCAGGGACTGAGAGTATGATCAGAAGTGAGAACCTCTCCCATCCCCGCACAGAAAGCACTTGGGACACGTGCAGAACCTGGTGCAGGTGGTTCCTCAGGAGCATCCCTCATTTTGAGGTCAAGCTTAAGACTCGATTCATTGAAGCAGCTGTGATTTTTTTCCAGCTTTTGGGTGCCTGACCCGTCTCACCTCAGGAACCACTTGATACGTTTTGCTGTTCTGTTTCTTCACGTTGTTCTCCCGATGCATTAACTGGCAACGGATGTTTTCCTTACTCAGGGTATGCTCTCATATACATTTACCAGAAATTGAGCAATGGATTTGTAGGGGCCCGTCAGTTTGTCCCCATTCCAGACTGCTAAACCCATCAGGTGTACGTGGCTGTTGTGCATGATGGTCTCAAGTGGCACCCGCTTTCCCTGCACTGAATGGGAGAATGCCAGAATAATGTTCTTCCCTCCCTTAATGTCTGGCAGTGCACACACAGAGAGCAAAAGGTATTTTGGTAATTGCTGTTAGCAGTGCACTGGGCAGACCTGGAGTGCAGCTGCAGTTCTATCAGCTGCCACAGGTATTGACTGCATTGCTTGAAGAGAAGGAGCATTGCTGGAATAAATTTCGTCCGTATTTTGCTTTTGTAATCGTAGAAAAATGGAGGTGATGCAGCTTTAATGAGCTGGTTGCTATTTGTGCAGCAGCATGCCTTGCCTTTCTATGGAAAGGAGCAGAACAATTTTGTATCGTTCCTTCCACGCTGCTCAAAACCAATGGAATTCTCCCATTATTTCAAATGGCAGCAAAGGGTGAAGGGATCCAAGCTCTCAGTTCAGTGCAGCCACACTTTTCCTGCACCCAGCTGAGGGACTCCTGGCTGAGCATTGGGTGCTCTGCATTTATCCACGGCCAGGACTCACTGTTGGCCAAACTTGGGTTGGTTGTGTGGGTTAGGCTCTGGGATAGAGTTGCCCTAGTTGTGGTTCTGCAGCATGGACCCAATGCACAAACCTTGCTCCTGTTTTGGTTTTGTGACTGGCAATATATGAGGAATGTGAAGCATTTGTGTAATTAACCTTTCTGGTTACTTAATATGAAATTAGGTTTATCAAGTGCAAGAGCAGAGGTGAATGTATTCAACATAAAGGGGTTCCCTTTCTGCTTCACTCTGTAAAGGAAAAGATTTTTGACGTTGTGCCTAACGAGGAGGTGATCTTATTGTCATGAGAAGTGCTAGTAGTCTTCCATCAATAATTGCAATCATCCTCGTGGTGTTTTATGGACAAGATAAAAGTGGGAAACCCCACCAGGACATGAATGGCACTGGATAAAAGCAGGTGGAGGCTCTGTGTGGAAATACAGAAACGTCAAAATGCTGCATTCGTGTTACGGCTCCTGAGACCACATCAACCCATGGTGGTTTATTATTGGCACTCGGGTTATTGCTGATTTATCTTTCCGGTGCCATCAGCTGTCAGCCTGACACATCCCAGATGAAATCACCCCCAAAATGAGGCTCGAGGCCACAGTGAGAGAACACCATGCAGAACAGAAACACAACTGCTGGGGAGGTGGCTGCATGTGCAGGGCAGAGCAGCGGGGCGACGGGATGAGCATGCAAACAATGTCGTGACGGGCATCTGCCTGCCAGAACCAACAGCAAACAGCCTGCTTGGTGTTTGGGTCGGGCTTTGGCATCGACTTAAAAGTTCTGAAGGAAACAAAAGACACTGTTAAAAAATGATCCCTCCGTAAAAGATCCCTTTTTGCTTACTTTAGACTCCTTCTGTTCCCGATGTGGACCCAAACCTCTGTTGGTGTAGAGAGGTTTCTTGTGCAAGGTTTATTGCAGGATGCTCAGTGTGGCCTCAGACAGAGACCTTAACCCAGCTCTGTACTAATGGATCTGCTTTTCTTTTTTTACCCATTTTTTTTTTCTATTTTACCCTACACTCTCTTATTTCCCTTATTTCTGAGCTGGGTCCTTATGCAGCCCATTGATTACCAGGATATTTTGGCTCCTTCACCAAAACTAAGTCTTGAAACAAGACTGAAATGATTTCTTGAACTTGAAAGTACTTCTGCTGATTGAATCTTTAAATTCTCCGGAAGAATAACATCTCCTTTAGAGCTAGCATCACTGATACAAACATGAAAGCAGTGGGAGATGGGGGTAGGGCAGAGGTGTTGGGGCATGGACAGAGCTATGCTTTGGGAAGGTAAAAATGGGCCAAATTTGGGTAAAGGGAGCCCAGTGCAGAACGCACAACTTTTGACTAAGTGCCTTTTCATGGAGTGAATTAAAGTACAGGAGGAACTGATTCTGGGTATATGTTACTGGTGTGGGAGAAGAAAAAAGCCCTTAGAATGGTTTGTAAGCAATGGGCAGAGCTTGACCTGGGGCAGCATCTCCTCTCGGATCTCTGTGCTGCATTCCAGCATTTCCCTCTGACTTTGACTTGCGCTGTTCCTTTTTTGTGTATTTTATTGCTGCCCTAAGTAGGAGCATTCCTGAAGCACTTCATGGCTTTGTGCACAGAGGCAGTTTGTTAAATGCAGCAAAGGAGGACGATTTAGGAATTGCCAAGAAATGGGGAAAAGGGGAATTGCTCCTTAAGCTTTGAGTAAAAATCTGGGAAAAAATTGTCATTTTCCTCCTTCCTCTCCCCATCCTGCTTCTCCATTCGTTTACAGACTCCAGTTGACCCTACTTGATGTCAGAAATGTTAATTAACGGGCAGTGTTCCTGCGTCCCAAATCCTTGCTTAAATCTGGATGCTGCATTTTACTCCAGTAACACGACCAGAGAGTCGTTACGGTTCCTTTTCCAGACCAGACGGTTTAGGAAACAAATGGGATTTTATCCTCTTGGCTTTTGTCATCGAGCCTTGCTTAACGACCCTGAGAGCTTTGATATCAGAGCCAGCACTGAGCGCAGTCCTGCCCCAGCTGTAACAAAACCCCTTTGATTTCTGTGTTCAGACAAACCCAACCTCCAGCGCAGTGACTCCAGAGTGCAATCCTCATCCCATCCAGCAAACCTCAGATATTCTCAGGGCTGATCTCCGTATTTCTTGGTCTCATGTTGCTGCCTCACCCCCTAAACCGGTGATCCCAGGGCTGGCATGGGGATGGGTCATCCCTCCCATATATTGAAAATCCCAAATGCAAGGATGCTCTGGAGCAGCGTTAGGTTCCCGAAACCCAACCCCTTTATGGCGGTGTCATTTTGCCACCCCACAGCCATGATAAGGCGCTGTATATATTTGGGTTTTCAATGACTCTGTGTTCTTACCAGTCTTGCTCTCCACTCCACAGGCCTGAAGACCATCGTGGGTGCCCTGATCCAGTCGGTGAAGAAGCTGTCGGATGTGATGATCCTGACGGTGTTTTGCCTCAGTGTCTTTGCTCTGATTGGGCTGCAGCTGTTTATGGGCAATTTGAGGAACAAGTGTGTGATTTGGCCAATTAACGTGAACGAGACGTTCCTGGATAACGGCTCCCGGGGCTTTGACTGGGAGGAATACACCAACAATATGTGTAGGTATTTCTGCAGTGATGCTCCCTGAAACCTTCTTGTTTCGCTTAATGCTGCTGCCCGGAATTTCTGACCTGGCTGCGATGCGGTCTGCCCAACTTTATTCTACAAAAACCCCTTTTGTGGATGTTTCTCCGTTTCTATAAACCTGATCTTATTAAAGTGCCTCAGCTGAGCCCTGGGCTGAGGGTCAGCTCCTTCCTTTGGTTCTGCTCTGGAGCTGCTGGCACCCATCTGCTTTGCAGCATCCCCGTGCCTGTGCTAACGAGAGGGAGATTGATAAACTTACCAACACTCCAGTAGACAACGCTAAAGTTGAGGTTCTTATCGTGCTGTAGTATGTTAAATCCTCTACTTCCGTATGTGTGGGCATGTAATCTTCTCTTTTTCATCTCCTTCAGCAAATTTTTACATAATTCCTGGTGCCCCTGATCCTTTGCTCTGTGGTAACAGCTCCGATGCAGGGTGAGTGGTTGAGCTTTATTAAGAGGAATGACTAATTGCCACTGATGTTCGCTAATGATGACAAAACCTTTGGAATGTTTCCTGTTGCTTTGCTTTGTTGGTCCTGGTGTTATTTCAAACGTGAAATGCAAATGTTTCACATCCCTTAATCTAATTACAAAGCCACTGTTGCTGTCTGTTGCACTGATGGGATGTGAGCTGGCATTTCTCGTGTCATCTCTGGGGGTTGGGACGCCTAAGGATGAGGTCTGGTGGCATTATTTCCTTCTGTGTCCAATCAGAGAAATAAGGGATGGAGGCTCAGAAACAGAAAGCTTCCACGTGCCACTGCCCCCAGTTGGTTCTCACTGCTGACATGCATGCGATGGATTGACCGTACCCCTTTTGCTCCATCAGTGCCCTGACATCTCTTCCCTCTTCTCTGCAGTCAATGTCCAGAGGGTTACACGTGCATGAAAGCAGGACGGAACCCAAACTACGGTTACACGAGCTTTGACACTTTCAGCTGGGCTTTCCTGGCTCTGTTTCGCCTTATGACTCAGGACTTTTGGGAAAACTTGTATCAATTAGTAAGTGAACGCTTTGCTTCGGAGTTACGCAGCAGCAGAGTTAGGGGGAAAGACAAGGGAGAAAGCGTCCAGCTTTATTTGAGTCTTTCCTTGGAACTTTGCTGAAATGTTGTTTGTTTGTTTGCTTTAATTTCATTTTGCTTTGTTTTGAAGGAGTTCAGGCTTTGAGTTTTGCTTTGTACTCCCAACTTCTTTTCAGTCTGCGCGCATTGGATGATCCCTTCATAAGAGGGATGTCACCTCCTGTGTTTATGGCTTTGAACATGCAGGGTCTTTGTGCTTCGCAGTGGAAGCACTGAGATTTTTTATATTCAGCACCACTGATATCTTAAATATATTCAGAAAATACTGTAATTTGCTTAGGAGCATTCAGGTTAAGAGACTTTGGATTGGCTCACATACATGCATCGCTCTGGAAGTGGCATTCCCATCTCCTTTCCTCTGCCCTCTGCCATTCTCTTTCCTTTCAGACCTTACGAGCGGCAGGAAAAACCTACATGATCTTCTTTGTCCTGGTGATCTTCGTGGGCTCGTTCTACCTGGTCAACCTGATCCTGGCTGTGGTGGCCATGGCTTATGAAGAGCAGAACCAGGCCACGTTGGAGGAGGCAGAGCAGAAAGAGGCCGAATTCAAGGCCATGTTAGAACAACTGAAAAAGCAGCAGGAGGAGGCACAGGTGAGTGTTTTGATTGTCAGTTCTTTATTCGTTTGCATTTTTTTAGTTATCTGTTTCCCTGTTATCACAGTGATGTGTAATAAACAAGGCAGCAATGCCGTGGTTGGCTTTCTGGCATTCTCTCTTAAAGCAGCGAATGGAGTGTTGTTCATTGAGAAGCTCTGATTTATTTCCCTGTTCTCTTTCAGGCTGCTGCCATGGTCACTTCGGCAGGGACGGTCTCTGAAGATGCTGTGGAAGATGATGGTGGAGGGAGGATGTCTCGGAGCTCATCGGAGATCTCTAAACTGAGTTCCAAGAGTGCCAAGGAGCGCCGTAACCGGAGGAAGAAGCGGAAGGACAAAGAGCTGTCGGAAGGAGAGGAGAAGGGCGACAACGAGAAAGTGTTCAAGTCAGAATCCGAGGATGGCATGAGGAGAAAAGCCTTCAGGCTGCCAGATAACAGGATAGGAAGAAAGTTTTCCATCATGAACCAGGTAGTATTCGTTTCCTTCCTTAGTGTTTATGCTTATTTGTAGTTGGGATCATACTCTGTTTAATCCTGACTAGAACATCAGAAGGATCTGCCCCTACATTGACATGTGCAGGGGATCAGGATGTCACTCAAGGCCCAGGTTTGCAGCCCTGGTGTGGATTGCTGCTGAGATTAGTTGTTCTACCCAGATCAAACTTCTTCACCAGTGTAGCTCAGCCAAGAGTGAACAATGTGCTCTGAGTGGTGGTGGTTGGACCTGGAGAGGGAGCAAAAGCGCTTTCACAGCTCTTATCATAACGTCACAGCATGGTTTGTGTTGGAAGGGGCCTTCACAATCATAGAACGATGGAATCATAGCATAGTTTGGGTAGATGGGGACCTTAAAGATCACAGAGCCATAGGATGGTTGGGTTGGAAGTGCCATCAATGCCCCCCAGCCCCATCTGCTGCCCTGGGCAGCTCCATGCCCCTCATCAGCCATCCAGATTCCAAACCACAGCCAGGCTGTGAGCACCTCCAGGGATGGGGCACCCACACTCCTTTGGGCAGCAGTGCTGGGGCCTCGCTGTGCTCTGAGCACTGAGCTTCCTCCTCACCTCAGTCTCCCCTCTTTTAGCTTACAGCCATCCCCCCTTGTGATAGTATGTAAAAAGTTGATCTCCATCTCGGTTGCAAGTACTACAAAGTCACCACGGTGCTTTGCGTCTGTGCCACTCACCCCAGTACCCTTCATTCCCTCCTCCCAGTCTCTCCTCAGCATCCCGGGCTCCCCTTTCCTCTCCCGACACAACAGCAAGAGCAGCATCTTCAGCTACAAGGGCCGATTCCGTGACCCGGGCTCGGAGAACGAATTCGCCGACGACGAACACAGCACGGTGGAGGAGAGCGAAGGCCGCAGGGATTCCCTCTTCATCCCCATCCGCGGCCGCGACCGACGGAGCAGCTACAGTGGCTACAGCGGCTACAGCCAGGGCAGCCGCTCCTCGCGGATATTCCCCAACCTCCGCCGCAACATCAAGAGGAACAGCACGGTGGATTGCAACGGCGTCGTGTCCCTCATCGGCGGCCCGCCTTCCAGCATGCCCGGCGGGCGCCTTCTGCCTGAGGTGAAAACAGATAAGGCAGCTCACGATAACACCATAAGGAGGCTGATGTGTAGCTAGCGTAGGCATGGAGGCCTTGTCGTCCTCCTCTACTCCCCCATATGCCGCCCTCCAAGCTGTCTGGGCACCCCGACGCATTGAGTGTTGGTTTGTCTGAGGCCGGTGTCTGTTCTGGGTTCCAATCCCCAACACTTCAGCTTTCCCCTTTCTTCCCTTAATCAGATTTATCATAACAGCTCTTATCATAACGTCACAGCATGGTTTGTGTTGGAGGGGGCCTTTGCAATTGTGGAACGATGGAATCAGAGCGTAGTTTGGGTTGATGGGGACATTAAAGATCACAGAGCCATAGGATGGTTGGGTTGGAAGTGCCCACCGCCTTTCTCCGGTCTTCCAAGAAAAGGACTTGGAATGTAATAACCCTCAGTACGTCAGGGTGCTTCTCATGGAGCTTTTTGCAGCCTTGGGGAAAGGGGGCCAACTAAAACTTCTTGCAAATGCTCTCTACTATAAGATAAACCTGGGAGCTTAAAGGGAAGTTGAGACGGCCATTTGGCACTCACTAAAAAGCCTCTGAATCTTCAGAGGAAATGGCGGTACCTTGGAATACCAACAAGGAGGTTGTCTTACTATAGAATAGGTTGGGTTGGAAGGGACCTCGAAGATCATGGAAGCATGGAAGGGGTTGGGTTGGAAGAGACCTTAAAGAACATTCAGTTCCAACTGCCTTCCATGGGCAGGGTTTCCAACCACTAAGCCAGGCGCTAGGACAGGTTGCCCAGGGCCCGATCCCACCTGGCCTTGGACACCTCCGGGGGCGGGGTGTTGACTTTTTTGTTTGTACAAAGAAAAACCAGAAATCCTGAGTGTTTCCATCAGACTGCAGGCTGTTTGAACCCACATCCAGCTGCGGGTCTTTCTCAGTGCAGAGCCTTGAAGTATGTCTAGGGAAATACCTGAGGGATTCTACTTGTTTCGGAGCTGTTACGGTTTGAAGGGCTTGATTTTCCAAGGACAGCTGTTAACATAGCAGGAAACTTCTTTAATTTAAATTTTTGAATTTTCCTGGCTTTTGGTTTTTCCTTAATTAGTTGGTCGAATTGGTATTGAGTAGCCTTCTAAGTGCATCAGCAACTCAGGAGAGTTACGTGCTGATAGCACGTAAAACACCAGGAAGATGAAAAGCTGGTATTAATCTGCATATGAATGTTGCAGGGTACGACTGAAATTGAAATTAAGAAGAAACCTGGTGGGTCTCTCTTGGTTTCGATGGATCAGGTGAACGCCTCCTATGGAAGGAAGGATCGTACCAACAGCGTGATGACTGGCTTGACCAACACCCTTGTTGAAGGTAGGTATGGTTTGGAGGTTTGCTTTTGGGTTTTATGAGTGTGTATGGATCGATTGCCCTCTCGTGGTGTGCATTAGGAAGGCAGAGCACCCATCCACCAGGCGGTTGTGAGGGTCCACATCTGGTTTCCTTGTGCTGAGCAGGGCTGGACACACATTGCCCCGTTTGCCCAAGGGGATGCTGAATGGTGATGCAGGACATTGTGAGATGGTTTTGGGGTGGCTGGTATGACTAGAGCGATAGCTGCTTGCTAATGTTGGCCTTCCTTGGACTAGGAAATACAGGAATATTAGACTCAGGTCAGGGCTGGGTCATTTAGAGCTATCCTGCACAACGGAGATATTAATGCATTGTTTTTACCCACACCTGCTTCTTTCAAGCCAACATTAATACAAAAGCATTTATGAGACTTTGTTTTACTTGTTTCTAAATACAAGCCACGTGGGTGTGGAGGCGAAGACAACAAAGAGTTGTAATTTCACAATAATGAATACGCAGTTATAGGAGTAAGGTAATGGTTTGGGTGCTCTGCCATCTCCCGAGGGCTGGAGGGACCCTACTTTGCTTACAGCCATGGGGAGAAAAGGTTTGAGCTGCAGTGAGATCTCCAGTGCAACAGCTGTGAAGGGAGAAAGGGGCTCCTGCACGATGGAAGTGCTGAAGCGCACAGAGGTGCAACTTCCAAGTACGTTATACAGGAGCCAGCAAGAAATGGTGAGCAGCAGCCGTATGAGGTTGATGATCTCAAATTCCTGCTGTCTCCTGCAATGAAACTATATGAAAACTAAATATACTTAGAAACAGAGCAAGGCTCTTCTGCTGCTTTCCTCCTGCGCATACGCCTACAGGCTCCAGTGCTACGGTCCTCTTTTTTAACTTCAGAAATTCCAAGGCAACTCAACACTAGGCAACCAGAGAACCAATGGGAAAGGGAGCAGGGGTCCTTTCCCTCCCCATAAAAAAAAACAGACCTTCAGTGAGAACGGCTGTACAGCCTCAATAAAACCATCACCAAAGTCAAAGAACGATGGGGGAAAGCTCCTGGTTTATTTTCTTTCTAAGCACTTGAAATAAGGCAGTTTAAAAGATGGACGCAGCGTTGTGCTTGGCTTCTGTACATGAGTGTGTTTTGTCTTAATCAGGTTATTTCTGCTCAGAATCCTTTGCAGCATGATGTCATGCATTTCCTCTTTTAGATCATGCCTGCGTTCAACACAGAATTAATTTAACTTCAAGTTATTTAAAAACTGGCACCAAAGGCAGCTTAGAATCCGCAGCTTTTATTTAAGCCATTTTACCTTGGTCAGTTCTGAGTTAAATATATCCTTTCATTTACAACAATTAGAGCTCATCCTGGTGGTCTGTGTGGTTGGCCATGGCCATCAACTCCACTGCTTGGTAACTCTTTGTATTAAGCCATCATCACACAGCCTGGATTTATTTCTTTGGTTTTGGGTATTGCTGAAGGAAGAGAAGGCAAAATGTAACTTTGCTGCAAGAAAGTTAACTCACAGTGCAAGCAGAGAGAGAGGGGAGAGGGTCAAGATGTCCAGGCTGGGAGAATTTTAGCCATGCTGAGAGCCAGGCAGACCCAGCAGGGATAGAGGGGAAGACTGAACTGTGTTGCTGTTTTCTTTTGTGACTGTAGAGCTGGAGGAATCCCAGAGGAAGTGTCCCCCATGCTGGTACAAATTTGCCAACACATTCTTGATCTGGGAATGCCACCCCTACTGGATCAAGCTGAAGGAGATAGTGAACTTAATCGTCATGGATCCCTTTGTTGACCTGGCCATCACCATCTGCATTGTGCTCAACACTCTGTTCATGGCCATGGAGCATCATCCTATGACCCCAGAGTTTGAACACGTGCTGTCTGTAGGAAATCTGGTAAGACAGTGTTGGTAAATATTCATAGAATCATTGAGGTTGGAAAAGGCCGCTAACATCACCAAGACCAACCCCAACCCAGCCCACCATGCCCATAACCACATCCCTCAGTGCCCCATCTCCACAGTTCTTGACCTCTTCCAGGGACGGTGACTCCACAGCTCTCTGGGCAGCTGTGCCACTGCATCTCCACTCTTTTGGAGGAGAAATGTTTCCTAATACCCAACCTCAACCTCCCCGCTCCAACCTGAAGCGGCAGTCTGTGGCAGCTTGGAGATGTTGGGTGCACCTTTCTGGACAAAATGCAATACTACTTAAAAATCCATCTGTAAATCTCTGGTATGCCTGAGTAGGTCAGTGAGATTTGTGCTAGTGAAGCTGAGAATTGGGGACAAGCACACGGCATTGAATAGACAGTGTTTGAACTGTCACGATGAATTGAAGGATCATCGTGGGGGCTGAAGCTCACAAAATGGACAGATGTGAATCTGTGCCCGTTCTTTTCTCTGTCTCTCTCCCAACACTCCAGGTTTTCACAGGAATTTTCACGGCAGAAATGTTCCTGAAGCTCATCGCCATGGATCCCTACTATTATTTCCAGGAAGGCTGGAACATCTTTGATGGATTCATCGTCTCCCTCAGTTTAATGGAGCTGAGTCTGGCGAATGTGGAAGGGCTTTCTGTGCTGCGATCTTTCCGATTGGTATTCATCTTCCAGTCCCTTATGAATGCTACTTACCTTATCTAAAGAAAAGGAGCATTCCCCTCAAACTCCTTTTTTTTGCTTTTGGGGAGGACAGTGGGTGGAGTTGTATCATTTTCTTGGTGTCTTCTTTCTTGGCAGTGCTGTTATGTTGTATGAAATCTGATGCAGTGA
Organism: Tetrao urogallus; assembly: GCF_951394365.1. Lineage (NCBI taxonomy): Eukaryota > Metazoa > Chordata > Aves > Galliformes > Phasianidae > Tetrao > Tetrao urogallus. Next base: position 90,352 of record NC_136848.1, on the reverse strand, counting down.
GGGATGACATGGTGGTGTCTTGCTTCAGAGTACTTGATACGGGTGTTGTTTGACCTTGTTAGAACACCTTTCATTTTCTGTGGTCCCTTGAGATAATTTAACAAGTCAAATTTGCTAGGCTGTATGTGCAGCTTTTCCTTTGCTAATGGAGATCAGTATGTGGAGGAATACCTAAGTGCAGAGTACGCAGAATTGAACGGACAGAGAACTGAAGCAATCCCTATTGCCAATGATTTCAGCAGCAAGAGCAGGAGGTTATGGCTGCATAAAATTCTTGATGGCTCTGGTTTATGAAGTTCTGCCTGATTGTGCCCTTTTTTTAAAAACAGATGAAATTAACTGTTGTTCTTCTGTTTGTTTGTTTGTTTGTTTTTTGTAGCTGAGAGTCTTCAAACTGGCCAAGTCCTGGCCCACTCTGAACATGCTGATAAAAATCATCGGTAACTCAGTGGGTGCTTTGGGCAACTTGACCTTGGTGTTGGCCATCATCGTCTTCATCTTTGCGGTGGTGGGCATGCAGCTCTTTGGCAAAAGCTACAAGGAGTGTGTCTGCAAGATCAATCCGGAGTGTGAGCTGCCCCGCTGGCACATGCACGATTTCTTCCACTCCTTCCTTATTGTCTTCCGTGTGTTGTGTGGGGAATGGATTGAGACCATGTGGGATTGTATGGAGGTGGCAGGACAGGCCATGTGCTTGATTGTCTTCATGATGGTCATGGTCATCGGAAACTTAGTGGTCAGTAAATGGTTACTGATGGGCTTTATCATTTTCTTCTGGGTGGGGTAGAGCATGGGAATACCTCAGGACAAGGGCAGAACGTGGGGAGACCACGGGTCTAGGGTGTCTCTTCCAGTTTGGTTGGGGTCCTTCATGGCCTTTGATGGATGAACAGTCCTGTTGACTTTGGTAGTAAAATATTAAGGCTGCGCTTTGTTTGGCCTTAGCCAGTTGCCCACAAAAACAGCATCCAAGCAGATTGCAGTAAAAACTTCTCAAATTCCAGGAGAGGAAGGTCCTGAAGTGCTAAAATAAGGTTGGAGGTTTCTTCTAAACTCTGCTAGTGCAGAGTTACTGTGTGCAAGAAGGGGCTGTTGAAGGGGCAAGAAGGGGCTTAGGCTGTCATGTGGGAGCTCAGACTGGATCAGGATGTTTCTCTCTAGACTTGCATTTTGTGAAGAAAAGTCTATGGAGGAAAACATAAGCAAGGCTGAAGCAGAGCGAACGGTTGTATATCTTACGAGTAGAGTTTGAGCCCTGTCTGAAAGGACTTGTTTCTCACTAAAGGGATTTAAAAACAGAATGAGCCCTGGAACTACCAGCAGACGTGGGCAAGGAAATAAATCTGGGAGCGATCCCTCAAAATGCCCCAGTGTGGCACATTTCCTTTGAGCTTTAGATGGGCCCAAGGTGGAAATCTTGCCCTCGTGTGTAGGCTCTGCCAAGTGTGACCTCTTCTCCTCCAGGTGCTGAACCTGTTCCTGGCTTTGCTGCTGAGCTCCTTCAGCGCAGACAACCTGGCAGCAACGGATGACGATGGGGAGATGAACAACCTGCAGATCTCCGTGATTCGCATCAAGAAGGGCATCGCCTGGATCAAGGCGAAAGTGCGTGAATTCATGCAGGCTCACTTCAAGCAGAGAGAGGCAGATGAGGTCAAGCCTTTGGACGAGCTGTATGACAAGAAGGTGAACTGCATTGCCAACCACACAGGGGCCGATATCCACAGAGACATCGATTATCAGAAGAATGGCAACGGCACGACCAGCGGAATTGGGAGCAGCGTGGAGAAATACATCATCGATGAAGACCACATGTCCTTCATCAACAACCCCAACCTCACCGTCCGGGTGCCTATTGCTGTCGGGGAATCGGATTTTGAAAATCTCAACACAGAAGATTTCAGCAGCGATACGGATCCTGATGGCAGCAAAGAGGTACGTGGAAATGCTAATTATCCATTCTTGTCGTTTTGACGCCTGAGCAACTGGAAGCATCTTGGGAAGGAGCACTAGATAGTTCCAGCACCAGACTTCTGTTTGCGTGATGATGTTGTCTTGCACCCAAGACAGAAGCTTCTTGTGCTGGTTGCTTTGTGGAGAACCGTGTGTACTTGTGTATTTACTTAGTGCATTTGGGTATGTGATTAAAGGAACCAATTGAACGAGGTGTCTGTCCGTCCTACTGACGTGAGATGTAGGCTGGGTCACGGTCTTAATGAGGGCAAGTGAGGGAACAGCTTTCTCTACAGTAAATGCAGTGAATGACTTGCTGAGTCACCACGAGCTTCGGTATTTGGTGGAGCTAATTATAGGTTGGAATGGGTTTTATTTTGTGTTCAAGAAACTGGATGATACCAGCTCCTCCGAAGGCAGCACCATTGATATAAAGCCTGAAGTGGAAGAAGTCCCCGTGGAGGCACCAGAAGAGTATCTGGACCCAGATGCGTGCTTCACCGAGGGTACGTTGAGTTAGATGGAACCTCTGAGCTGTTACCTGCTGTAAGCTTACCTTCAGCTTAGGTCTGGGGTTGAGTTTTAGCTTCTTTTGAGAGCCTTCTTGGGCCCTCCATCACAGCTGAAGTAGGCAGGAAGCATTTGCAGGGTGAAGGCCTCGGAGATGTAGCTGCCATTGCTAAGATCTAGCTGACTTACAGGTAGGGAAAGCTGATCTTTTGCACAGTTAATGGGTTGAGTATTTAGAAGCAGAAGAATCTGCTTCTGGTTTTGTTTTCTTTTTTTTCCTCCCCTCTCTGTCACTGGCCTCAATGTCTTTCAGCAGCCAATTCATTACAGGTATTCCCATGGCAAAGAGATTGTAAATGGCTCAAGGTTATTCTGTGGGCAGGTTCTCCATTCCTGTCCTGTCAAGTGCATGGATTTCTCACCAAATATAGCTAGCTGTTCAGGAGTTCTTGTTAATTTAGAAACAGAAATGATGGAAGTAATCCTAAAAACCCCCAAAACACACAGAGTTTTAACTGAAACTCAGCACGCTTGATATTATGGGCATCCACATCAATTCCAGGCACTGAAAACGTTACGTTCTTACAATATCTCATCCCCTACCCAACAAAATGTGGGGCTCACCCCTCCTTGTGCATCGTTCTCTTTCCAGGTTGCATGCAGCGCTGTAAGTGTTGCCAGGTCAATATTGAGGAGGGGCTGGGGAAGTCTTGGTGGACCTTGAGGAAGACGTGTTTTCTGATCGTGGAGCATAACTGGTTTGAGACTTTTATCATCTTCATGATCCTGCTGAGCAGTGGAGCCCTGGTGAGTGGCATTCAGAAGTAGCCTGGGGGGATTTGGGAACTCTGTGTAGGAAACTGGGTGAAAAAGGGAACTGTGATGGTTCTTACTTGGCAAACAACAGATCTGCATTGTGGTAGGTGCTGTACAAAAGCACTCTTTCTCGGGGAGTTCGTTTAGTTTAAACCAAAAATGAAGATCCTGAGCCTGGATGTCTGGGTTCTGGCCGTATTTTGAGTAGAAATGCAGTAATTTGAGATAGTTGATGCAACTGCTAGAGCAGATGTACTGCAGTGCGTAAGGAATGTCATCCACTGCTCATCTCAGTATTGTTTGGATGAGCTTCTGGATTAATTGCCACGTTGACCCGTGGAGTAAATCTGGTGTGATGACAGGAGTACCTGGTTATTCCCCAGGCTTTTGAGGATATTTACATAGAACAGAGGAAAACCATCCGGACCATCTTGGAGTACGCAGACAAGGTCTTCACGTACATCTTCATCCTGGAGATGTTGCTGAAGTGGTGTGCCTACGGATTCGTCAAGTTCTTCACCAACGCCTGGTGCTGGCTGGATTTCCTCATTGTGGCTGTATGTATCCTCTCTTCTCTACTTCTGATTGGGGAAAAAAACATGTGTTAGTTAGCAGGATGTTGGGGTAATGCTTTCTTCTGCGAAGTGTCCTAACTGAGTCATGCATTCAGTGTGGATTCAAACCCAGATGTGTGTCTGAAACACGTTGGAGGGTTGAGCCCTTTGAGTACGGAGAGCATTTCCTGTGCAATTTGGGCATCTCAAGTGCTTGGATTCTCTTAAAAACATTTTGCCACATCCAGTTGTGAAGCAGCATTGTAGTGAGTGCCCCAAGAGCAAATAGAATGCAAAAAAAACCTAAAAACCTTCCAAGGCTCTTGTTGGGAGAAGGAACCTTTTGAATATGATTCATTGATGCCAAGTTGCTGTTCAGCAACATTATCACACTGGAAATATTTCTGAGTAGGTGGAGGAACTATCCTTGGAATTCAGGGGCAGAAGTGACTCAGGATGTCTACATTTCCTGTGGAAAACTGACTTTTTTTTAATATATGTATATATATGTTTATATTACATTTTTTTTCCTTACAAAAAGCTCTGCTCCCCATAACACCTTTCCTTCTTACACATCTCGAAGAAGTAACTCTTCTTTTCTGAAAATAACTCTATCTCTGTCACTGCCTTAAGCACAAGTGCTAACATGAGAACCGATGCTTGCTGCCACCTATTCCTCTGTGCTGCTCTGGGGAGAGAGTTTGACAAAACGAAATCCTTTGGGGCGCAGTATTGCAGAGAAGAGCAGCTGCTCAGCAACAGAAATAACACTCGTGGTCCTTATGCTTCATGTTGTGAGTCGAATTCCAGCTGTTGGGAACGAGCAAAGTGCCATTTACAAATTGCACGGCGTGTGGTCATGACAGATTTGCAGAGAGTGAGCAAGTGCAGCGCCAGTGGCCTGTGCAAGGAGCCTGAATTTGCAGTACTTAGGGCACATTTCTGTTTGCTTGCTACCATAGATGGGAAACACGCATGTTTTAGTCCACAAAAAATAAATGGGAATTCGAGATGCTGAAAGCTGTAGAATAAGCTGATGTTGCAACGAATGAGCCAGAGCTGAATGTTAGTCAACAAAACCTCAGCTCTGCACAGTATCCTGTAGCTGCTAAACACGTTTTATTTTCAAATTCTTGAATGTGATGTTGATGGGGTTGAGTGGAGTCACGTGGCGGAGGCCGTAACGGATAGAGAATAAGACTTTGCATCATAACGACCCTCTTGAATGTTATTTTTCAGGTTTGGTAGCATTGTCAAATAACTCTCCTCCTCTGATCCCCAAAGCTTGCTGTGGGTGTATTTGTGAAGACAAAGTCTTGTTCTGGGTGAAGGCTTCTGCTTTTCAGTCAATCTGGGATCCCTTTGGTCTGACATCGGTGCCTGCTGTGTCTTCTGTTGGAGTGTGCGAGAGAATAACACTGCAAAGGCCCCATGAAAGCTGAAAGAGCCTTTAGACTTTTTCCTGCCATTCTGATAGGTTCACGCTCAGGAATGAGGCCTTGTCCTGAGGGGAAGAAGCTCTCAAAGTGCGGATTCAGTGAAGTCTGTGTTTTATATAGGGAGTAACACACCTTGGTTCTGTATCCATAGACCACAGACCCCACAACCTCCAAACGCCATTTGACATTGGTCTCACCTCTAGCCCATTTTTTGGGTGATTCCTTGTACGCCTTCCCATTCTGTTTGTTTTCAGCATAGTTTTTTATGTTCTCACTTTTCCGTGCGATCGGAATCCCAACCTGAGGTGATGTGGATGTGCCAGGGTTGCATTGCCCTTGGTCCCATCCCACATAGGCTGGTTCTGTTTCATGAGGGCTTAGTTTAAACCCTTGGAACGCCCTTGACATTGTTCTTGTTTCCAACAGTATAACTTAAAAAGCAAAGAACCCGAAGCGACATGGGGAAACCAAAGAGCCCTGTTGCCTTGTATTGTAGCATCTTGGTATTTAGTAGCATTTGGGGGCAAATGCAAAGATAGAAGAAGCACGAAGCACGCACACAGTTTAGCAAGGCAAAATCCGTGTCTTTCCAACGTTCCTTTACCAAAGAGATTGAAATTATTCTGCCTGGGTGGCCTTAACCACGGCTGTGAAGATGAGTAGAGCTCATGTACTGGTGTTGGATGATGTGCTTGACCCACAGAGGGTAAGAGCTTTTCCAACCCATCGTACCAGCAGATGATTCTTTAGGTCAGATGGTGTTGCTTTATGCCCCTCTGAGCCCTTGGTTTGGTCTTAGATATCGGGGTGGGGAAGAGGATTTTCACAATTGGTGAAGGAAGTCCAGAGCGGAGAACAGGAATTCCTCTGTTTGTGTTTGTGTTTGAAATCTGAATATTTTTCCTGAAATATGTGGTGTTTCATAAGGATCATCTTTGTAGTTAATGTCATGTTAGTATTTTAACGTCCTCTTTAAAAAAAGAGGGAGGGCAAATGGGAAATGTCCTCTTCTGGGAAATAGGATCAAAACAAAAAAAAACAAGAAACCCACCAAAACACACTTGCTAGAGGAGGCCTCATGTTTTTCCATTATTTGTTGCTGTATATTGATGTCTTTTTTTTTTTTTTCCTTACAAAAGATTGACATTTCTGTTCTTATCTGTGTCTGTAATGTGATGCCAGCCAGAAATGGAAGGTAGTGGGATGCTGATGGGTGGTGTCTGTAGGTGCTGTTTCATACGGCCGAGTCACGCGTAATCCAATCCAAAGAGTTTCCCAGGGCTCACCTGGGGACTGGAGCGCTGCCCTAAAGGCACGTCCCAGCTCCAAAAAGAAATGGCCCCACGCTCCCAAGCTTTTCCTCAATGCAGTGAGAGCCTGGGCTGCACCAGTTGGCCAAAGGCAGCCAGGAATTCATGGAATCATAGAATCTCGCAATCACAAGGTTGGAAAGGATCTACAAGTCCAACCGTCCTCCTGTCAGCATTACTACCACTAAGCTACTACATTCCTCATAGAATCATTAAGGTTGGAAAAGGTTTCCAGAATCATCAGCCGACCGTTGATCCATCCCCAATAAACCCTGTCCCCGGGTGCCACATCTCCACGGTTCCTGAGTCCCTCCAGGGACGGTGCCTCCACCGCTCTGTGCCGACGCATCACCGCTCATTCAGAGGAGAAATTGTTCCTAACGTTCAACCTGATCCTCTCCTGGTGCAACCTGAGGCCGTTGCCTCTCATCCTAAACTCACGAGCGTGGAGCCTGGCATTGATTCCAGGCTGTGAGCAGGATGTGTTGTCTTCGTGGCGTTGAAAAAGGGGCAGAAATGAACCGGTCCCAGTTCTGCTGCCGTTTTGGGATTAGAGCCTGAGCGACCATGCAATCCTGCATTCCCCCCATCAGTAAGATGCTGATCTCCCCTCGCCTTTCCCCAATGGAGGTGTTCCCCCCATGCTGCTTGGGTTTATGAGCCGCCAGAGCTGGGATCAGCCGCCGTGGCCGCGTGCCCTCCGTTGGGTGCTCCCATTTTTCGGGGCCGCTCTGCCAGAAGCCAGCTGGGCTGCTTGCTGTGCAAACGGAGCTCAGGTGGTGCAGTGTGTGTATTTATCTGTATTCTTTCTCATAGGTACCTTTAACATTTGTCTGGCTTAATTTAATGGGAGCCGCTGGGATCCTGCAGACATTACAGGGCGAGGGTAAGGTTTTTGTCATCCGTTTGGGCTCTTCCTTCCGACAGACCCCTTTTTCTCCGTCTGTGTGTCTCTGCCTCTCTCTCACTTCTCTTTCCCCTATGTTCTTTTCTTATTGCCTTTCTCAACCGCATTATTTCCTTCCAGGTCGTTTCAGTCAAGTGAAGTAGGCAGCTGGTGTCATGTCTTCGGTATTTCTCTATGGGGGCCGCCCAGGCTGGCAGCCGGGGTTGGGCAATCAGGGCTAGGGGACTCGTGCTAACAGTCTGGAACCTTTTTTTTCTTTTTTCTTTTTCTCTTTTTTTTTTTTTCTTTCTTTCTTTTTTCTTTATTTTTTTTCCCTTTCTTTTCCTTTTTTCTCTTTTTTTTTTTTTTCCTTTTCTTTTTTTTTTTTTCTTTTTCTTTTTCTTTTTCTATTTTCTGTGTAGGTCTCTTTAGTCAGCCTTATAGCTAATGCCCTGGGCTACTCGGAACTAGGTGCCATAAAGTCCCTTAGGACCCTAAGAGCTTTGAGGCCTTTAAGAGCGTTGTCCCGATTTGAGGGGATGAGGGTAAGATGCCATCAGCAGCTGATCCTTCTGCATGCCCGTGGAGCGGTTTTTTTTACGCATGCTAGAACTGATCAAAACGGGTGGAAAAGAGAATTCCAATCAGAAGTGTGGTGCAGCTGCTGACTCGATCACCTCGACCGTCGATGTCCCCCACCCTGCCCACCGCTGCGCACTCCCCAGTTAAGAAAGGGAGAATGCATCCAGCTGCCTCATTACATTAATGACCGGCCCCAACCACGTGCCATTTGTAGACGATGTTAACACTTGGCTGTTCTCATTGAGCCTGGCTTTGACCTCTAGCATCCGAGGGGGCTTCTCAGCTGTAACTCTTCTATCTAGGGAGAATCACCAGGTGCAAAGAAGCAGAATTCGAACCGCCCCAGGCTCTCCGCCGCCTCCTGGGGGGGTCGGATGGAAAGAATCTCTGAGGGGCTGCCAAAAAATGCGATGCGGGGGGGGTTGAGAGGCTCCAGGAAGGGACCAGCGGGGAGCTCGGCTGCTTGCAAAAACGGCCTTGGTTTAATTCCTCTTGTTGCACCTTGTTGTTCTCGGTCCAGTCTGGCGGTGACTGGAAGCCTTGTCTGGTAGTGAAGCTTTTTCCCTTTCCACTCCCTCCCTTGTACCATGCTTTGACGGTCCCCTGTCCTGTCACCGTCACACGAGCCACGAAGCAAAGCATTGAACTTAACAAGCTTTCCTCAAATTGCTAGCCAGATTTGAAATCATTCAAAATTACTTCAGTGTCTTCTGCTGCTTTCCCGCTCATATCTGTATTTTGGTGCCTATATACTTTTTTTTTTTTTCCATTTGGGATTGAGACACTCTTAAGAACATGCAGAAAAAATGCATGTAAGTGAAGGGTATGTCATGTGGATGGATTTCCCAGTTGCTCCTAGGTCAGTAATTTTGGTCTTTTTTGTTGAATCCCGATTGGCTCGCAATAGGAGAGATTATGAGAGCTAAGGTTATATTATATATATTGAAAGAATAGGGGAAAAAAATAAGAAAAAAGGGGAAAGAAATAGGACGTGCACAGTTCTACAGTTTGGGGTTTTTTTTTGCATGGTCTGACTAGAGGATCCCCCGAGTCCTCTGGTTTCCTTTGGGTTTGCTCTGCTGTAACTGAGTGCAGAGTGCAGCACAGAAAGGGCCACAAACCAACGGGGAATCCCCACATTCTGCAGGAAGTGGCCAAAAGAAGTGAGAGAATGAATCCAAAGAGGGTTATCTCTTCCCCAATGCATTCTCCCCCTATTCTTTATTTTACTTTTTTTACCTTACCAGGCTCTGTGAGCTTCATGCTAAGCTTCACGGTACGATGCAACAACACAGGATGGCAGTTCCTCCATTGGCACCAAGTGTCCGTGTGCCACTTCATCCCTTCCTTGCACCCATTGGGCTCCTCTCTCCCTTTTTTGTCCCCATAAGCCAATAATGCTGTGATGCATTTCATCAGGACCGAAGGATTTTGCCCCCAGCACGCAGCCAGCACTGCTCTAACGAGTTTTATTGCCACGAAAGCACATGGTTGGTTTTTGCACGTGGTGCTCAGCAGAAGGGCTGCTGTGGGCACATAGGAATTAGTGCTAAGCCTGGAGGTATAAAAAACCCAAAGAGAAGTGGTGATTTGTAATACAGCATCAGGATATTCCTCGAGTTGGGAATTCCCATGACGGCAAAACTGATGCAGAGTTCTGACCCCGGAAACCCCATCAGTTACCAAAAACCAAAGGTTTTTTTTTCCTTTCTTTTTGATTTTAAGATGAGTGCTGCTGCACTGTAAAGCCAGAACCACCCTTCAGAGCCAGAGATTGGAAATGCCTTTGCAAAGGAAACGTGCACTGCAGTTCTTTGCTTTTCTCTACTCCGTAGTAATCTGCATTTTAAAGAGTCTGCTCTGCTCTTCAGTTGTTCAGGGAGTCCGACAGCAGTGCTGTGAAACATGCATGCCTTTTTGTCAGTTGCTGGTGTTCAGTCTGTGCACAAAAGCCATGTTCCTTCGCTCAGATCTTCTTCAGTGGTGCACAAATGTCACGCAGTAATATGCAATGATGTGTAAATTTATTTTGGGAGGGTATAGTGCTTTCTTTTGGTGCAATGAAGTGGATATCTGGAGCATCTTAGAACAAAGAGGCACGATGCCATGCTGGAGCACATCACATTTGGACAATGGAAGCAAAGCCTTGTTATCTCTAGGGCCCGGCTCTAATCTTTGCCTTTTTAACCCTATGTAGACAAGGCATGAAGTCGTGAGGTCATTTGTTAGTTGTTGCATTGCTGCTAATTGCCTGGATTGCTGCTTTTTTCAGCTTTTCTCGTTGCTGGAGGGCAGGCACTCACCACAGAGCTCACTGCACACGCAGTGACTGCATCAAGCAAACAGATCTGGTGGGACAGCGTCACACTGCTGTGCCAGGAGCGGTGGCATTGCTCTCTGTGTGCCCAAGCTCAGGCAGAGGGGTTGAAACAGTGTAGACTCTGCTCCTCTATTGAAGGAACCTGATTTAGGAGCACATAATACAAGATTGAATATCCTGCTTCCCTAACTCTGTTAAAAGCCTGGCAGCTTCAGTTTGCTCCCGTGGTGGCCGGGGATGCTGAAGGATGTTGTGCTCCCAAACGAGGAGAGGTGAAAATTAGGGGCTGGTGCCCACTGCCGTCTTTGTGTTGGCTGCCATTGGAGGGAGGAACATGGCTTCTCTGTCTTCTCGAGCCTGCCTAGCTGCATGCTCAGCTGTCTGCCTGAGGTTGGCCTTGCTTAGTCACCCGGAGACCTTGTGAACAGAGCACTTCTGCCTCGGTCCCGTTGCCACCGAAGTCGGCGCCGTGTTGGGTGGTGACCTCGGTGGGAGCTGGAAGCGGGCGTCCACGCCATCACAGCCTTCTTTGACAGTGGGGAATGGCTGTAAGGGCCCCCAGAGGCCAAGAGCCACCAAATCCGTCAGCAAAAGCACCCTCAGACGCGCTCTGAGTGGGATGCAGTCAGGAGCCAACGTGAGATCACTAAGCATCAATAATTGATGCCCCCATCTCCCTTTTGGGTGATTAAAACGATGGGAAAGAGAGAGATCGTTGGCCTAAAGAAGTGACTGATCCAAAACCAAACCTGGCAAATCCAACACTCTGTTTTAATTGGGAAACAGAGCTTCCGAGGTGGATTTATGAAGGGTTTTTCTCACAGCTTGGAATAAGTTCACTGCCAACTTCTGCGTGGAGTCAATGCCACCGATCTGTCCGTGGCCTTACCTCCTATTCCCCCCCCAAAAAGTGCTGTATTGATGCTTGCCATCTCCTGCCTCGTGTTTTGTACTGAAACTTTTTCCCACCCCTTCCAACACAGGTGGTTGTCAACGCCTTGGTTGGCGCTATCCCTTCCATTATGAATGTCTTGTTGGTCTGCCTTATCTTCTGGCTGATTTTCAGCATTATGGGGGTTAACCTGTTTGCTGGGAAATACCATTACTGCTTTAACGAAACGTCCGAGGAGCGCTTTGAAATAGACATTGTTAACAACAAGACAGACTGCGAGGCGCTGATGCCACCCAACTCCACTGAGATCCGATGGAAGAACGTGAAAATCAACTTTGACAACGTTGGGGCAGGATACCTGGCTCTTCTGCAAGTTGTAAGTGCTGCCTTCATCTCCTCCACAGTCGTGGTTAAAACAGACTTTTTCTCATGTGTTCTCTGCTTCCCCCTCTCCTTGAAATAGAGCATCCCATGGATTCCACCCAACTTTGGGCTGGGGGAAGAATCCCTGTTTTATTGTTCATCCATTGCTCTGATCTGGGTCCCCCAGCACCACAAGTGGCCCCAGCTCTGCCCTTTAAAGATTGTGCCCAATCATCCATGGGGCTGACAGTAAACCTGCCCATAAATATTACTCAGTATGACTTAAATATTAGTCTTTCCCTTTTTTGAGTTATTTATAAAGGGACATTGAAGTGACACAGCTGGCACAAGTCAGGCTTGTTTGGTTTTCAAGTTATTTCAAGTAATTTCTGTCTAAGGGAACTTTTCCTTTGCTTTCTGCTTTCTTTGCTAGGCAACATTCAAGGGCTGGATGGACATCATGTATGCAGCAGTAGATTCCAGAAAGGTACAGTGCGTGGCCACAAGCACTCTCACCCCCAGCAGCTCGCACAGCTATTTTGCTTTCATAAAATCAAGAGTAAAAAGGGTAGAGCTGCATTTCTATCCTGTATTTCATTTTGCATAGCGTGGTTGTTCATTTGCTGGTGTTACTGCGGTAAGGTAAAAGATGCTGAAGCAAATCCCCAAGAGAGCATTTGCTTGTTTGCTTTGTTAGGGGTGGGGAAACTCCTGATTGCCTGAAAATACACTGGAAAAGATCTCATTTTGACTCTGTGGGTAAGATGTCTTTGAAATATCATTTCCTTCTCATCTCCCCTTCAGCAAGAAGAGCAACCCAAGTATGAGGACAACATCTACATGTACATATATTTTGTTATCTTCATCATCTTCGGCTCCTTTTTCACTCTGAACTTGTTCATCGGTGTCATCATTGACAACTTCAATCAACAAAAGAAAAAGATAAGTGCTTGCTGTTTGCTCATGGAGGTCAACTCCCACTTGAGGAACATTGCCTCTCTATTTTCTGCATCTTGAGGCCGAGGAGCTCCATCCCCATCCCAATCACCCCTCTCTTAGAGCTGAGAGCTGCAGAACCACTGTGAGCTGAGGCAACCCAAAGCTTTATATAAGAACTCAGCTTGGATGGAGCTTCTCCCCAGTAGCATGAATTTGCATATGTTTGTTTTTTTATTTGCTTTTCCTCGTCTGAAATGCAAAGGCTTGAAGTAAGATGTCTTCCTTGCCACTGTCATTTTCAGTATCTCTCTCTGCTTTTCTTCCTTGGAAGACAAGCTGAGGGTTTGCATGTATGGAGCGCTCGCTAAATGGCATCACTTTTAGTAAGAACTCTGACACCTCTGCTGCCTGTTTATCACAAATCAGACAGAGGGGATGAGGAAGGATAGAACTCAGTAAAGCTCTATAGGAAAGAATGTTCCATTTTCTTTAAGGGAAAATTGGTACATCTTGGGTATTAGTGTAAGTTATTGCTGTCTAAAATAGCTGCCACCAACTTGCCATATGGCGGGTATCCTCATGACTTGCTGCTGTGTTCTTCCTTTCCCTTCTGGTGCTTGAACTGATTGTAACCAGTTTTCCTTTTGCCCCTTTACTTTGGAGGTCAAGATATTTTCATGACAGAAGAACAAAAGAAATACTACAATGCCATGAAAAAACTGGGCTCCAAGAAGCCTCAAAAGCCGATTCCCCGACCTCTGGTGAGTGCGTTAGAAAGGGAAAAAATGCAGAACAGACTTCTGATTCAGCTCCAAAAGCATCTTTGTTCTAACCCATGCTGGCCAGCACATCATCATCTTGTCTCCTCTTAGCACTAGAGTAGGGTCTCGGGCCATATGGTGACACCAGTCAGGACCTAGGCACGTTTCCCTGCTTTGTGAAAGGCTTTGCATGGTGAGTTCTGTAGGTAATGCCATGGGTAAGTCATCACGGGTGAGTCGTGCTGCAGGGCAGAGCTGGCTGCTTCCTCCAGTTGTGATTGGAATTGTCAGCTTGCCTTTGCTCCCACCAAAGAACGAGATGCTGGTAATAGGGATATAAATAATAGCACCTTCCTGCCTTTCCCACACACGGAGTGATCTGTGGCTGGAGTGTGCCTTGAAATCTTCAAAGGGTACTGAGGAGCAGTGTCCTCATCTTGTGCCTCTACCGACAAGAAAGCAATCTGTTGACTGATGGCAGATTTTTGTTCCAACCTGCTTGGCTCACGGCCGCTCTCTCGTTGCACAGAACCGCATTCAGGGAGCCGTCTTTGACTTCGTCACCCAGCAAGCCTTCGACATCGTCATCATGATGCTCATCTGCCTCAACATGGTGACCATGATGGTGGAGACGGACACGCAGAGCAAGCAGATGGAGGACATCCTCTACTGGATCAACCTGGTGTTTGTCATCTTCTTCACCTGCGAGTGTGTGCTGAAGATGTTCGCCTTGCGGCACTACTACTTCACCATTGGGTGGAACATCTTTGACTTCGTGGTTGTGATTCTGTCCATCGTGGGTGAGTGCAGCACCCGTTTTTCTTTCTTGGTGTTTGCAGAGAAGGTGCATTCAAAGAGAACGTGTAGGCACCTGGACTTCTGGCTTCCCTTGTCACCCGTGGCAGTTTGGCAGCTCAAAGGCCCAACTTTCCTGCCTTCCCCCCTCTGTCCTGGTGTTCATTTCCAGTGGTATGGAGTAAAACACTTGACAATTACTCTCCTTGTCTTTAAAAACAGACTTTTTACTCACCTCCTTGGAATGTTATAATGCTTACCGACCACTGAAAATAGCATTGCAGCACTTCCTACATCAGCATGTGATTTGCACTCTTGCTTTCTGTTTGGTTGGGAATTGAACTGGGTGGTTTCCTCCAAGTTTTTGTTTTTAGTGGCTAATCTGTGAGATGCCTGTAACTTCCCAAACGCAAGTTACACAATTTAAGGATCGTTTAAACCTGGCTGGCCCAAACACACTGACAAAACCCAATCCTTTTCTTCTTCTTCAGGAATGTTCCTGGCCGAAATCATCGAGAAGTATTTTGTATCCCCCACTCTCTTCCGAGTCATCCGCCTGGCTCGTATCGGACGTATCCTGCGTTTGATCAAAGGAGCCAAAGGGATCCGCACCTTGCTTTTTGCCTTAATGATGTCTTTGCCTGCCTTGTTCAACATCGGCCTCTTGCTCTTCCTGGTCATGTTCATCTTCTCCATCTTCGGCATGTCCAACTTCGCCTACGTCAAGCACGAGGCTGGCATCGACGACATGTTCAACTTCGAGACCTTTGGCAACAGCATGATCTGCTTGTTCCAGATCACGACGTCGGCTGGCTGGGATGGCCTCCTGCTGCCCATCCTAAACCGGCCTCCGGACTGCGACCTGGACAAGGAACATCCCGGGAGCGGCTTTAAGGGGGACTGCGGGAACCCCTCGGTGGGGATATTTTTCTTTGTGAGCTACATCATCATCTCCTTCCTGATCGTGGTCAACATGTACATTGCCATCATCCTGGAGAACTTCAGCGTGGCAACGGAGGAGAGCGCGGATCCGCTGAGCGAGGACGACTTCGAGACCTTCTACGAGATCTGGGAGAAGTTCGACCCCGACGCCACGCAGTTCATAGAGTACAGCAAGCTGGCGGACTTTGCCGACGCTTTGGAGCATCCTCTGCGCGTCCCGAAGCCCAACACTATCGAACTCATCGCCATGGACCTCCCTATGGTAAGTGGAGATAGGATCCACTGTTTAGACATCCTGTTTGCCTTCACCAAACGCGTCCTGGGGGACAGCGGAGAGCTGGATATACTGAGACAACAGATGGAGGAAAGGTTTGTGGCTTCCAATCCTTCCAAAGTGTCTTACGAGCCCATCACCACCACGCTGCGGCGCAAGCAGGAGGAGGTCTCGGCCGTGGTGTTGCAGAGGGCTTACAGGTCGCGGTTGGCGAGGCGGGGGTTCATCAGCCGAAGACCCCTCCCCACCAAAATGGAGAACGGAGGAACGAACAGGGAGAAGAAGGAAGGGACGCCCTCCACCGCCTCGCTGCCGTCCTACGACAGCGTCACCAAACCCGAGAAGGAGAAGCAGCAGCGGGCGGAGGAGGGAAGACGGGAACGGGCGAAAAGGCAAAAAGACGTCAGGGAATCCAAGTGTTGAGGCAGAACGCTGGGATTGTACAAACCTAGGGGAAAATTTAAAAAAAAAAAAAAAAAAAAAAAAAAAAAAAAAGAATTATATCTATATTTGCAAGCGGAGGAAAAAAAAAAAAAAAAAAAAAAAAGATTGTTTACAAACTCGGTGAAATATATCCATACAGAACAGCTGTGGAGACACTTAACCTGAAGATCTTATACCAAACGTAGTCTGCTTTCCTGTGTGACAGCGTTGCATCTAAAGCAGTGACCTTCCACCTGTTTAAAGGACCCCTGTGTGAACAAACGTTTAAAACAAAGCAGGGAGAAAAGGAAAAAATATGGATTTTTCTATTGTTCAGGCAGGTGGATACTGCATGTTCCACATCAGTCAATGCAACTTAGGACAAACAAGCAAAATAAACACACACACACACACAAACACACACACAGAAATAAAACCCGCTGCTGGGATTCATATATTTTCCAAAGCAGCCAAAAAATGGATTTTATTTTCCCATTTTGTTGGTTATTATTGAAAGAAAACCCAGAAGTCACGATGTTAAGGGGTTTGTTCATGCAAAAGTAGATTTGCATTTAGTTAAGCAGCAAAACAAAGCAAAACAAAAAAAAAAGGAAAAAAAAAAAGAAAAAAAAGAGGAAAAAGCAAAAACAAGCGAAACAACAACAACAAAAAAGAAACTAACCACCCATTTAGCCCATGCCATTTAATTAATTGTCATAGTTTATTTGATATTTATTATCTGCATTCTACTTTCTACATGGGCTTTACTTGGTTTGGGAGATGGGGTAATCGGGAACCTTCAGCCTGGAACCAGCTCAGGCTGAGCCCCCAAAAATAAAAGTGCTCGTTCAATGCATAGAAACGATTTGCATGATGGCATGCCGTGACCAGGAACCATGCATGAGGAACCATTAAACCACGAGACAC
Organism: Tetrao urogallus; assembly: GCF_951394365.1. Classification (NCBI taxonomy): domain Eukaryota; kingdom Metazoa; phylum Chordata; class Aves; order Galliformes; family Phasianidae; genus Tetrao; species Tetrao urogallus. The sequence goes on along the minus strand of NC_136848.1, from coordinate 73,666 downwards.
TCAATAATCTGTCCACAGCAGTGTGTTAAGCCATAAATTCGAGGCACTCCACTGACTTACCGTACACTGTATTTGGAGATTAACAATAATCGTGCCCTTCACCGGTACTGACCCGTTCTCAGCAATCTTTCATAGACCTGCCAGTAGGAAACAAAACAAAACAAAAACAAAGAAATGAAACAAGCAGGTGAAATCCGTGTGTGTCTGTTTGACGACGTGTCTTTCTTTTCCATCCTGCCATCTTTTTTGCACACCGAAATAGAACTCGACTCAATGCTGCTCTGGACCCGGTCCAAGGGGTGACGTTAAGAACTGGGAATGGCTTTGTTCTACTCTTGTCACTGTAAAACCAAAATCTAGGGCTCGAATACCAGTCAGCACGTTGATTTGTGTCCTGCAATAGTTGTCGTTAGCGTTAATTACGGTTCTGCCTCCATCCTGCAGCGTAGACTCGATTTGTTGTTTTTTTTTTTAGTCGAGGGAAAAGTGCTGAGGACTGGAAGGGGTGGGGGGAGCTGGCATGCAGCCCCCCAGTAGGGCTGGGGAAGGGGCCATCGCTCAGCTGTGCCGTGGGGTGGAGGGGATGGCAGGGAGCTCCGAGCCCCTTCTGCTCCTCCATCAGCGCTGCGTCAGCGCAGCGCAGTTTGGTTTTCTTGCTTCCGTGGCCACAGCGGTTTTTATTGTGACGGTTCTGCTGTCGGTTGGTTGTTCCGGATTTTTTTTTTTCTTGTCTTTCTTTTTTTTATTTCTTTTCTCCCCGTCTGTTTCAAACGAAAGGCAGCACGTGCCCGTGTGGTCAGTGGGAAAGCACCAGCCCGGGGGTGCAGGGGGAGAGCCGGGCGCCAGGTGCCTTCACCTCCTTCCCATTTCTTCCACTTCCATCGAGTGGCGAACTCGAACGGCCCTGCAGGGTGGGTAGGAATCAGAGCTACCTCTTGCCTAGTCTTCTCGCTGCAGCAGCAACTGATGCCACAGAGGAGAAGCCCCAACGTTTCTTTTTTCCTAACGGCCGCGGCGTCCTCGGCACCCGACCGCCGCTCGGTGGAGGTTCGTTCTTCAGGGCCGGGATGGGTTTTCTTCCAGGGTAGGAAGGGCGGCGACGGCTAAGGGCCGAACCGAGGGGACCCCAAAGAGTGGGAGAGCCAGGAGCTGGCGGTAGCAGGAGGACGGAGGTTGGCATCATCTCGTGGCCCAGCGCCGTGCGCACGGAGCCATTCTGCGCCCCAGGAACGCGGCGAGGAACCTTTTCTGTCCCGTCAGCTCTTTGCCCCAGTTGCTCCTAGGATATGATGTACAATAAAACAGAGAAAACTTACATATGTACAGGCTACATTGTAAACAGCACAAGAAAAAAAAAAAATGATAATAATAATAAATAGCTGAAAAGTGTGGTTGAACTTTTTAAGAGAATATTATAAATACTGTAATATATCATTTTATTTTATCGGCATGCCTTTTTGTAAATACAAAGAACTACAAAAATAATAGAATGGCTTCTGGCTTATGCCATTGTCCATGTTTATTTTTATTTTTTTAATATCTTTTTTTTCCTTAGACTTTAGATAGCCAGTAAACGTCCCCCAAAGAAAAAAAAACAACAGAAACGTAAACCCTACCCCCCAAAAAAATAGATTTAAACAACAAAAAAAGCTTTATTGCAAATGGACTTTGCAACAGCAGAAGTATATATTTTTGGGTTCCAATGTGCAATAAGTCGACCACTTCTATGCAAGATTTGGCTAAACTTCATAGTTGTTCTTAAGCTGGGCCATTGACTCGCAGGCGAAGCTTGGTGCGATTAGCATTCCTGCTGGCAATCCCATTCCGCTACTCAGTTCCTCTAAAGGAAATCCCTTCAAACTCTGTATATATATTTATTTTTTTAAAACATCAGACCCGTACCAAACGAGAGGTCGGAGGTGGCATTAGTTGGTGGCAAAGGAAGAGGAACGGAGGGTTTCTTCCTCTGCTCTCCGGCTGAACGGAAGGTTCTGGGTTTTTGGTGCATTCTCAATCTCTTCGTTTCCTGCTCGGGGCAGCCAGTGCCATCAGCCGCTGCAGCCGATGGAGCTGCGTTTCTGGACATCTTCACTGGGTGAAGCCAAGAGGGGAAACTTTGGTCCAAAAGCACGAAGGACGTCGGTGTCTGAAGTCAAAGGCGTACGCTGGGATTTATATTCCAGATTCAGGGTTATGGGAACGAAGCTGAGGGTGTTGTTGTCCGTGGAAAGGACGTAGCCAAAAAGCCAAGACTACAGCAAGTAGCTCTCTTCCCTCCCCCCGTGTCCAAGTCCCCCCTTTTCGGTTCATCTGTTACTGTGTAAAAGAGCAGAGGGGAAGGGCAAAAAGGAAATACCGATTTAAGCTGCTTCTTCACTTTTCCTGTTCACCTTTTTTTAAAAATATAGAAGCCAATGTTGAACAACAAGAAGAAAAACTCCAATAAAACCGTGATGTTAGAGGCCACACCAGAGTTCGGATTATTTAATTTTCCGCCGCAAAGAAAAAAAAAATAAAATAAATTGTTAAAGCTGTAAAAGATCAATAGTGAAGATTAGTGTATTAGAAATTGCATGGTGGCTCATAATGATCTTACCCAACATGATTAAGGATTACGTTACTATAAGCCAAAAGACAATAAAATAAACGTTACCCTTTTCACTGTACAAGGTCGGGTTGTCTCGGTGTCCCAGTTATTTGCCTGCTTGTCCTCTCCGTCCTTCCTCCAAGGTCTTCTTTGGTTTGGTTCGATGTTGACGCGACGACCGCAGTGAGACGCTGGGGTTACGTCGGTCCCTCATCTCCCATCTCTCACGTCACATTGGGGGCGTCCCTGGAGATGGGCGCCGTGGTCACGGGGCATCAGGTGCCCACGTCCCCAGCACCCCCTGCCCTTGGCCACGCAGCGGCGGTGTGGCTGGACACCTCCAGAGCAAGAGGCACCCAACCAAGGACGGCGCCATCCCCCATCCGTTCGGCGCTTCCTGCAGGACCGCCTCTTTGCTCCCTGCTCGCTCCAGGAGCTCAGATCACACATTTTGGGACATCAAAGGACAGAAGCCACGCATGGCACAGGGCCGTAGGATCATAGAATCCCCCCAGTGTTCTGCTGCATGGCCTTGCTGCCTGGTCCCAGAAGGGGATGAGCTGCTCCTCCAGGGGTCTGGATCTAACCCGGAGTTGTTGCAAGGCAAAGGGCCAAGGGAGAACCTTGCAATAATCAATTCTCCTCGTAGAGTTTTGGTCCAAATTATTCATCAGATAGAAATATCAAATATTTGTAGGTCTCTATTTGGTTAAGGTTGGTGCCTTCACTCTGCTCCCAGCTTGGTCTGAACGCTGTTTCCTACCCCTGTCACCTCCAGGTTTTTTTTCTCTGCTGTTTTACACGAAGAAAGGAGGAGGATGGAACTGGCTGGGGTGGGAGGGAGGAGGAATGCCTCCAGGGAGAGCAGTGGGACGGGCGCTCTGTGTCTGAACATTGAGTTCCTTTGTACTGTACATCTTTTTACTTTGGAATTTGCAATAAAGAGCTCTGTCCATCTGATTTTAACTCCTTCTGCTGGCTGCCCTGTCGTTCTGTTCCCTTCACGTTAACGGAGAGTATTCACCACCAAAAGCAAGGTGCGAATTCACCCTGGTGTCCGGGCAGCTCTGGGGATGGGGAGACGCAAACTCCTTTTTCTGCCCCAAAAGCACAAGAAGCACAACAGTAACACGACCTGAGCCTGGCCAGGGATGTGGCACTGGAGCAATGCACGCAGGGCTGAGCATTTTGGGATTGAGGTTGGCCATTTGCACAAGGTGCATCGAGCTGCAGTGCAGAGGCTGCTTTTGGCTCTGTAAAGAGTTCTGCAATGCCCTGAGCCCAACCAAGTGATCACCGTCAGAGTAGAAACAAAAGCTGTTCGTTCCCCAAGCAGAGGGAAGAGCCCTGCAGAGACTTTATAGGGCGATGCTTGGATGCAGCGCATCCTGAGAGCACCTGAGCCCACGTGGGACGAGGAAATCCCCATTGCAGCAACCACACGGAGCTCACCCCAAACTCAACAGGGCACTCAGGCTTTTGGAGAGGCCAACCTGCACTCGTAGAAACATCCTGCTGTATCCGCTGTGCGTGTGCTCCATGATGTCCCCCTCCCCCTGCAAACACACGGCGCCCCCACAGCCCTGAGCAGCACGCAGCGCCAGCCCTCGTTCCGCTCCAGAGTTAACAGTGCTGCCCTTTGCTTGGGGCTGGCAGAGACGTGGCGGACGACGTGCAGCAGCACAGCAGATGGCAAAGCAGCGTCCGGGAACAGCAGGGCGGCCGTGCAGCTCTGACCTTCCCTTCCTGGAAGGAACGGCCCCGAGAGGAGCAGCGCTGTGCCAGGAACCCACGGTGCTGCTGCTCCAGGAAACGGCACGCTCTGAAGGGAAGGAGATACAATTTCATTTATAAAGCATTCTGTGGTTAACTGCTTCGCTCGTCTTTTAAAGGCGGCGTCGGTGCAACTCGGCCTTTATTTTCTTCTCTAAAGTTTCCCATTTGTGTGGATCGGTGCAAAATCTGTTTCTTGACGCAAAGTAGGGGTTTTAATTCCAGTGACAGCAATGCAGATGGTGGAATCAGATCTGGAGCAAAACAAGTTTCATTACTGCAGAGAACTTTCTAAGAAATGGAGACAAACGCTCAGGCACAACATAACAGCAGCTGCACAACAACTGCTCCCAGAACAAAGCTCCAGGAGAGCAAAGGATGCTGAAATGCTCGAGTTCAGCAGGAGGGGATTCCTGTAGGGCTGGGGATGTTCCCACATGAGGAAGGAACAATTCCCCCATCCCCTTCCCAGGCATCCTGAGAGTATCGTGGCGATGGTTGCAGCAGAGAATCCCCCACTGGGGGGAAGGGAAAGAAGAAGAGCTCAGAGATCCCATGCAGCGCTTGGAGACCGCAAGTCCAGGGGATCAGAGACCCGACCAAGGCTTGGAGACACCTCTGGGGATTCAGAAACCCAACCGAGGCTTTGCAGACCCTGTTGGAGGCTGGAAGGCCCCACTGGGGATTTGAAGACCCAACCAAGGCCTTGTTGACCCCATCTGATGGAGACCTCCAAGGGCTGCAGCAGTGATGAGGCCAAGGGAGCTTAGCCTGGCTCCATCCCTACCCAAGGACGTTCCAACAGCCGGTGACAACTCACAGGAGATGCCCACTGGACATCCACCTTTGGATGCTCAAGGCAACCTAAGCCAAGGACAACACAGGGCTCCCCTCCACAACCCTTTATTGCTTCATTTTCCCACCGGCACCTGATGGCGATGCTCCAGTTCAGTCCTGCCCCCACCTCACGAGATGACCGAGCCCAGTGCCCAGTGACAGGAGAGCACAGTGACCACAGCAATGAGGACGGAGGCGACGAACCCCCCGAGGACACCTGAGAGCACGGGGCCCACCCAGCCCAGGGGGCTGCGGGTGTAGGGAGGGGGCGGCCGCCTCTCGAAGCGCAGATCCCCCGCATCCCCCGAGCCCCTCCTGCTCCGTGCCGCTCCGTACTGCTCGCCCTGCAGCAGCAGTGAGGAGGTGAGATGCTGCACACTGCGGCCGTACTCCTCCACGTTCCTGCGCAGCTCCAGGCTCCGGTCCTGGTTCAGGTTTTTCCCCAACTCCCGGGCGATGTCGGGGCGCCCGATCTGGCGGAGGCTGCGGGCCAGTTGGTCCCACGATGTCACCTCTCCCTCCATTTCCAGCCACCTCCGTAGAGCCTCCGAGCAGCCGGGGCGGTGGCGTGGGACGCGGGGACGAATGCCGTCCTTTGGGTTCTGCTCCGTGTCCTTGCTGGGTCCCATCAGCTGCCCCTGGAGCTGGCGGCACTCAGATGGGGACAGCAGCGCAGCGATGCGGGTCATGGTGTGACGGCCAACGTTGGCTGCCACCGCGTCCTCACAACGGCCACCCACTGCCACCAAGAGCAGGACGAGCCCCGCAGGTGCCAGCATCGCTCCAGCGCCCGTTGCCATGACAGCGTCCCCAGCTGACATCACAGAGCGCCACGTTCCAGGATGCGTCTCAGCCCCTTCCCAGTGCTGAGCATCTCCTGCACTCACCTCAGCCCCAAACCCGCTGCTCCCCAAAAATTCAGTGTGGGCGCTCCGTTCCCAGCAGAGCAGCACCAAAAACCGCTGCTGAAGAACCATTTGGTCGATGCCCTCAGACGCTGAAGTTTGATTTTGGGCGGTGCTGACTGGAGCCTGGGGTCGGATGCAACGATCCTTACGGATCCAGCTTGGGGTTCCTACAGAAGGGCCGAGAACCTCGTGCTGCCTGCAAAGCGCTTCAGGGCACCTTCGCCACTTCTAGCAGCGTCTGTCCATCCGTCTGTCTGTCCATCCGACCATCCATCCATCTGTCTCTCTATCCACTCATCTCTCATCCATCCATCTGTCCAACCATCCGTCCAACCATTCATCTCTCACCCACCCGTTCATCCGCCCCTATAGGACGTCTGAATGTCCGTCCGTCTGTCCGTCCGTCCGTCCATCCGCCGTAACCACGAGGTGGCATTGCAGCACCGGCCACAGCCGCCTCCCATCGGTTCACCCCGTTCCCATCCCGTTTCTGCAGCTCCGCTCTGCTCAGCGCTCCCAGCGCAGCCCCAAAAGTGGGGCAGACCCAGGAGCAGCGCTGCTGCCCCGCAGATTTCACCAAAGATGGCAGCCGTCACACAGCCTTAAAGGGATCAATTCTTCCACTCACACCTCTGCATTCACAACACTCAGCCCTCCCCCCCCTCAACCCCAAACTGGGATAGGGTTTCGGGTTAGGGTTTAGGGTTAGGGTTAGGGTTAGGGTTTAGAGTTAGGCTTAGGTTTAGGCTTAGGCTTAGGCTTAGGCTTAGGGTTTGGGTTTAGGGTTAGGGTTAGGGTTAGGGTTAGGGTTACGGTTAGGGTTACGGTTAGGGTTAGGGTTACGGTTACGGTTAGGGTTAGGCTTAGGCTTAGGCTTAGGCTTAGGGTTAGGGTGAGGGTTAGGCTTAGGGTTAGGGTTAGAGTTAGGGTTTAGGGTTAGGTTTAGGCTTAGGGTTTAGGGTTAGGGTTGGTTTTAGGGAGATGCATTCACAACACTCACCCCCTCCCCCCCGTCAACCCCAAACTGCCCCTAGTGAGGGGACGCTGAACCTGGACCACCCTCAAATGGGGACTGAGGACACTTTGGACCCAAACTGTCCCTATGGATCCTATGGGCAGAGCTGAGCCCCAGCTTCCTGTACTAAGGGCCATGTCCCCTCCCCCAAGCTCTCCCCTATTAATGGGATGGCACACTCCAGGACTACTCCAAAGCCCCCCTAGAGGATGATAGGGGCACACTTGTACCCCCCCAGACCGCCCCAGTCACGGGACAAGGCTCATCTGCCCCCCTTCCCCATCCCCCCAACGGCCCCTAATAAGGCCATGGGTTCATCTGGAACCCCCCAGCTTTCTCCCGCTCTAGGGCACACCTGGACCCCCCCAAACCACCCCTAAGAGGGATGGGGCTCAGCTGGACCCACCGCCCCTCCCTGCAATGCTTTCTCCTCCCTCAGTGTCCCTCTGTCCCCCACTACGTCCCCTTGCCCCCCAACCCCCCCCCTCGGTCCCCCAGCCACCCAGTTTGGGGCTGAAAATGATGAGATTGGGCAAAAGCTGGTGCCAAAACCATGGGATCTCCGGAGGGTTTTCTGTAATCTCTTTAATACTGTGTAATACTTTTCTTTTTAAAATACAGTATTTCTTGAGGTAGACCATTACAGCTCGAAAGCATTTCTTATTTTCAGACATCAATAAGACATGAATTAAATATTTTCATGTACAATACGTTGCAAAATGAGGTAGAAATGGTTACAGAGAGCGTACAAAGTCAAATAATGATAATTAATAACAATAATTAAAAAAAAAAAAAAAAAAAAAAAAAAAAAAAAGAAGTCTTCAGGAACCCAGTACCACTTTTTGGAGGAGATGGGGAGGAGGCGGAGGTGCATCCCCATTAATGCCCTTTGTGCAGGGGCTCCCGTGCACAATTCAATGGGAAAATGAGAAAGAAATGGGGGAAAGACCCCCCAAAATTGGCTCCTTTGGCATCCTGAGCACTGCTGGGGGGGGGGGAAAAACCCCGTGCCCCCAATGCTCTTCTCCTGCTCTGCGTGCGCAGACCCTGAGGTTCGGGGGGAGACCGACTCCCAAACACAGTACATAGCACTAAGAACAACAAAATATTATTATTATTATTATTATTATTATTATTATTAAGCAGAAAATAAAACGAACCAACGAAGGAAAGCGAAAGGCGACGACCCGAGGATGCGGGGCGTCAAGAAGGGAGAAAAGAAGGAGCCAAAAAGTGGTGCTGGGGATGGATTCCAAAGCACGGCGGGATCCGAAGCCGCGAGGGCAGCGGGAGCGAAAGCAAAGCCAGGGAAACGCCGGCGCAGCGAGAGTGAGAAGCACCGGAATACATTCAACTTCCACCTTGGTAACAGCTTCAAGTTTGGTTACAGGTTTGGGGTTTTTTTTGTTTTATTTTTCTTCTTTCTGTCACCCTTTTTTTTTTTTTTTTTTCTCTCTTTTTTTGGAAGCAAAAAACACGAGGCAGTTTTTGTCCCACCTCTGCGAACCCTTAAAATCTCTTTTTTTTTTTTTCTTTCTTTTTTTTTTTTTTCCATTTCTGAGAAGATCCAAAGAGTTTTGAAAAAAACGCGTTTTTTTGTTTTTTCCTTTTTTTTGTTTTTTCCTTTTTTTTTTTTTTTTTTTTTTTTTTTTCAATGCTGAGGTCATTCATTTCCTGAGTAGTTCGAAAGAAAACGAAACAAAACGAAAACAGCAAAAAAAAAAAAAAAAAAAAAAAAAAATCCACCAAAAAAAAAACAAAAACACAACAAAACCAACCTACACAGCTTACAAAAATAAAAACGAAGTCTAGTATATTAAACAATCTACAGCATTTTACTCCAAAGCCCTGGGTTCTGTGGTCCCCCCACCTCCCCCTCCCTGTGCCGCTTCCTCCGTCGCTGCGGTCGAAGTTTTGGTTGGGAATAAGTGAGAAGAAGGAAAACCTCCGCACGCAGGCATGGGGTCGTGAGCACCCATCTGTAATTAATAAAAGCTTTAATTGCGGCGCGTTTTCAGCTCTGCTCATCGCATCTGAGCGACGCGGTGGAGCTGCGGATGCCCACGGGAGTTGGAGCGGATGACCCTCGAGGTTCCCTCCCCGATCCTATGGTTCTGCGATGGAGGCCTGGATGTTCGCGGCACGGAGTTGCGCCGATGATCCTTCGGGGTCCCTTCCAACTCAACCATTCCCTGGTTCTACGACTGAGCTCTCGACGGCCCCCCGCACAGGAGTTGGAGTTGGGTGACCCTGAAGGTTCCCTTCCAATTCAACCAACCCCGTGGTTCTGTGACCGAGACGTGGATGCTCACTGCACGGCAGTTGCACTGGATGACCCTTCAGGTTCCCTTCCAACTCGACCCATTCTACGGTTCTGTGATCCTGCAGTTCTACGGTCTGGAAACGGCTGCAAGGGGAGGCGGGTGAACAATAAATAGGTTATCCTGAGTTCAACGAGCGACTGCTTCAGAAAAACAAAGGACCAAAAAAGCCCAGTCCTATCAGAAACCCTAAGAAAGAGGTATGTTGGTTGCGGCCGGGTCTTCCCGGTCAGTGCCTGGACCCGTACATCTTATCCCACTCAGCAAACAAGTCCAGCTCCTTCTGCGAGGCAGCGGGGCGGACCTTGCAAAAGGCCTTCTCAAAGTCCTTGTAGGAGGTGGGTTGGATCTGGCCCGGCAAGCCGTGCAGCGTGGTGGCCCCGGCGTGCTGGCAGAGCTGGATCAGCTCGCTGCCCGAGAAGCTCTCGGTGTGCTGTACCAGGGACGCCATCTCCCGCTCGCTCAGGCAGGAGCTCTGCTGAGCCAAAGCGTGGTGGAGGATCTGCCTCCGGGCGATGCTGTCCGGTGGGGAGATGTAGAAACGTTTGGCAAAGCGCCGGTGGGAAGCTTCGTCCATGCTGCCGGGCCGTGAGGTGGTCCCTATGATGACCACGTTCTGCTCGGTCGAGGTAGCTACATTGTCCAGGTAGGAGAGGAGCTGAGACTTGAGGTTTCCAGCTTGGCCGCCGTCCTGGGCCACCAGCAAGGATTCCACCTCCATGATGAGCACCACCGAGGGCTGTCGGCACTTGGCCACAAAGAAGACGGTCTGGAGGATCTTCTCGGCTTCGGCTTTCCAGGTGGTGAGCAGGGCAGCGGCGCTGAGCTTCAGCAGCGTGGAGCCCAGCTGGGTGGAGATGCAGCGGCTCAGGAGGGTCTTCCCGGTGCCGTGCGGCCCAAACAGGAGGATGGTTCTGGGCAGCCTGCTCGCCCCAGTGTAGGCACCGGGTCGCAGGATGGGCCACACCAGCTCCTCCTCAATGGCTGCTTTGATGGAGACCTGCCCGGCGATGTCCGTCCACTGCACGGGCGGCCCGCGCTCCACGATCTTGGTGTTCACCAACTCCAACACCAGCGGGTCAACGTTTTTGGGTTGCTCCTCCACTGCTTGGCTGCTGAAGACGGGTGCTTTGGGTGGCAGCCTCAAAGGGAAGGGGTGTCCTGGCTCGGCCGCCCGCTCCCCGTTGGCAAGGGGAGGGCTGAACTTCTCAAAGGACTCTGTGGGTCGCAGTGGGGCATCCCCAGCTCCGTAGGGCGGTGAGACCACGCTCTTCATCGCCTGCCCACCGTATTTACTGCCGTGCTCCTCAGCGCTGCCCGCCGGCCGCTTGCTGGCACTGGGGAAGCCGTTGCCTCGGCACTCGCCGTTGTCCGACATGGGGTAGGGGGACTTTGGCTGCTCGTAGCTGTATTTCCGATATCTGCCCTCTGCTTCATCCTCCCCACCGGAGATATCGAAAGCTTTCCTCTTCAAGGTGCCCGTCGCTTCGGTGCCCAAAGGCGGCACAGCCAACGAAGCCAACCCGGCAGCTTGGTAGCCATAGGTTGGCACCACAGATGGGCGAGTGGTGGGCCCGGGGGCCGGCAGCGGGGTGGGGGCTGCGATGCCTGAGGGCAGGTAGGAGGCGGAGGGATGGGGAGGGTGGATGGCTCCATAGCCCGGCTGTGTGGCGTAGCTGCCCGAGGTGTAGTTGTAGACAGGGCCGGAGGAACCGTAGCCTGGCACCAGGGCGGATGAGGGGTGCGTGGGCTGCAGGAGCCCCGAGCTGTGCAGGGTGGGTGGGTGCGGAGGGGCAAGTGCTGTGCTGGGCTGGCCGCAATAGCCGGAGGGCAAGTAGGTGCTGCCGTAGCCCGCAGGGTACTCCTGAGATGAGCCCAGCCCGCTGGAGCCGCCCGCCGCTCCGCACGAATTCCCGGCGTAAATGGGATCAGCGAGGTTGGCCGACACCACCGGGGAGCCGGCGAGCCCCAGCGGAGCGCTACCGGCCGGCACGGCAGGTGGCACCACGGCCTTGGCACCGGGGAGGCCATCGTGGATGGGGGTCAGTGGGTAGGCGCTGTCGGAGCCGTGAGGCACAGGCCAGGGCTCACCGTCCCCTTTCTGCCCGTTAACGGGCCCGAAGGCGCCATCCCCATAGCCGCTCAGCGCTGGGCGCTCGTAGGGTGCATCCAGCACCCCCGAGTATTTCTCGGCGTACCTCTTGAGGAGGTTGGAGGCGGTGAGTGCTGAGATGTCGTCGTTGGCCCAGGCGTAGTTGAAGCGCTGGCGGGTGCTGGGGTAGAGGTCGGACTTGTGGGCTGGTGAGGAGGTGGTGGAGGAGACGTCGAGGTGCTGCTCTGGCCACTGGTTCAGGGACTGGGCATGCTCTGGTGACCAGTGCATCTTCGACAGACCTACAGGACACAGGGATCGTGGTATCGTTAAAGTGTCAAAGACCCCCAGGATCATCGAAGTCTAACCCACCGAGCCACGTCCACCAGACCATATCCCCAAGTGCCACATCTACAGCAGCGTGAGACCCCCAAAATTGGGACAAGCGCCCTTCTGCACTGCTCAAAACCCACCAAACCATCCTTCCCCCGGACCGAGTTGCACCTCCTGATCCCAATCAGACAGAATTGAGGAATTACAGAATCACAGAAAGGCTTGCATTGGAAGGGACCTTCAAGACCATCTACTTCCAACCTCTGTATCCTAAATTATACATCTCACAGTCAAAAATGCCCCCGACCACCCTTTTGCATCATCAGTGCAAACACCTTGCACCACTGATGCAGACACTCCCAACAAGTACTTCAGAGCAATCATCCAGATCAAGTTTTGATGATCCAACAGAAAACAGCACCCACATCATCAAAACGACCCATCACCCAACAGAAGACAACATCCATACTATCGTACCAGGCCCTCCCAAACCCCAGCAGCAGCTCCAGTCCCAGCATCCTGCTCTGTTTCTTTCACCTGGACCAGAAGCCAGGCGTTGGCTGCCCACTGCGCACTCAGCATTAACAACATCTTAATAGATACATAATAATTACAATGAACAGAATATCAATAATGGCTTGCCCCAGTGATTGAGAACCTGGTGGGAAGGCAGGGTGAACCCAGGCCCTGCAATGCACCCGAGTGATGGAAGGGCTGGAGCCAGGATCCACCCCTTCCCAGACCTCATTTAAGGGTTGGCAGCGGAGGGGAGGGCATCTCTTTGGAGATCCCTGTGTACCCGAGGCTTTCTGAAGGTAAGCAGCTCCTTTCCTTTGTTTCTGTGTCCCTGGCTGTCGCATTTGAGCAAGTCCTCACTTGCTGCAGTGTAGGGCTTTGCTGCTCTGCTGTCATTGCTGCGTTTTGCATCGCATTGCATCAACATATTAATAGTTTTATGGCATATTATCACTGAAATTGTAGAATATCTTGGGTCGGGAGGGACCCGTAAGGATCGCTGAGTCCAACTCCTGGCTGCATGCAGGGCACCCATATTAACTGCTCTGCCAGTGCATTAATAGCATTTGGCAAATTCTCAGCAAGGAGAGAGGGGGCAGAGCACAGGCAGCTCTGCAGCAACGCAACGGGGAGGATGGCACGGGGAACGGAGCAGCCCCAGCCAACCCCACGTGTTCCTGCTCAGGGAACAAAGCCTGGGTGGGAGCCGTGCATCTCCCCCGTGCCCAGGGCAGCTGGGGACGTGGACTTGCACACGGAAGCTGTCCCACCTGGGCCTGCGTCCCTCTGCTCAGCCCCTCGTAGTGGTGAACGTCCCTGCTGGGGAAGAAAAGGCAGAAGAGCCAGGGCAGCCCCCGGCCCCATTGTTATCTGCCGTGCTGAGCCCCCCAGCGGCCCCCCCAGCCCCACACAAAGCTGCAGTGGGAGCAGGAGGGCCCTCACGCCCCATTCAGCCTTTAAGCCACTTTGTGACCGCGGCACAATTAGATTACTTAATGCTTTAATTGACTTATATGGCATTTGTACTTCCACTTTGGATATCAAACTTCCACAAGAGGATTTAAATGGCGGCTTTGCCTGGCTTTATCTGCCATCCCCCCTGCATTTACTCACCATTATTAAAGTGCTACCGAGAGATAAACGCTCGGCCAGAGCTGGTGTGCAGGAAAGGGCCTTTCCACCGAGCACAAAGACAGAGCTTCCCAGCAAAGCTCTGCTCCTGCTGCAGTTCTTGCCCTGAGCTGTGCATGAGCAGAATGCAGGGCCAGAAGGGAGCAGAGGCACCGAGGAGCTACGGAAGGGAAAAATGAGGCTTTGCTGAGGAGTGAGGCATTATGTAGAGGTGTGTTTTGGGGGGGGGGGGCTGAAGCACCATGAGTTTCCACCCTTGCTAGGTGCACTGAACAGAGATGTGCTTTCTAGATCAGGACCCAAACCTCAAAATGCTTCCTATGGGTGCTCAGAACCCCCTCAGTGCTGGAAATGCCAAGCAGAGAAATGCAATTTGCTTTTCCCCCTGTAGCGTGGATGGATGCCAGCACCCAAAGCCTAAAAATCCGTGCTTAAAGGAAGCGCAGCGATTGCTTTGCAGCGCCTTGAGGAGGGCGGGCAGCCCCGGGGATGCGGCGCTACAGCTCCATCCCAGAGCAGCACAGCAGAACGAAACGCAGCCGTGCATCAGCGCAGCGATCGGAGCACGGAAGGGCTGCGAAACCCGGCTGCAAAACCCGGCTGCGAAACCCGGCTGCGAAACCCGAAGCGCTTCAGCGCACGGCGCAGTTGGGAAAGGGAAAGCAAAGCCATGCGAACGCCCTGCAAACCCGGCGGAGGGGGAGGGTTGGTGGGACGGGGAGAAGTTGTCAGGGGGCCGCGATGTGACGTGAATGAGCGCTCGGAGCGGGGACAGATGTTTCAATGCTCCCCTTGGCAGTGTGAGAAAATTACTGTCCAGTGACCAAATGGCACGGCCGGTTCCCACCCTCGCTGCTGCCCCATTATCCACAGCGCAAGACAAAGGCGGGCAGGGGGGGCTGGGCAGGGGAGAATCCTATTGTTCCCTCCCGCCCTAATTATGGAAATCTTGTTAATCTATTCAGCAGCGGCTCTGAAGTGGGCTTTTGTTCGGGGCCCTTCTCGCTGCGCGCAACCGGGGCGCAGCGCCGAGGGTGTCCCGATGGCGCTGGGTTGGGGTGCGCTCCCCCCACGACCCCTCCTGGGGGGACCTCGTGCAGCTGTGGGTGTCCAACACGTGTGTACGCAGCAGTGGGTGCTCTCAGCTCCCTCAGCTCTCCCCAAAGGAACGGGGTTCCCACGGATATGGAGGGTTTCCACGCGTAGCATCGAGCCAACGATGCGCTGAAGTTGGGGTCGAAATCCAAGCGAGCACCTGTGCCGGAGCAGCCCTGTGAATGCTGGCTGTGCCTCAGTTTCCCCTTTGCTTTGCAGCCACCAGCCAGAGGAGGGAGGGAGCACATGCAGCAGAAGCAAACCGATGAGCCTCTCATTTTGCTCGTACTGCTGTCATCTTGCTGAGGGCTCCTTTCCAGGGGGAGGATTTCTGCTCCTTCAAGACTCTGCTTAGCTCCATCATCCCCCCATTGGCCCCAGAGCGAGCACGCTCAGCTGCTGGGGGTTCCACCTCTCAGCCCAGCCCCTGACACTTCCCATAGTCCTCACAAACACTGCTCACACCGATCTCTTTCCATCACACAGATGGGTTTTCCCAGCAGGATTTTGCTCTCAGCACCCCCAGCTCGGTCCGTGCAAGGCCCTGTCGCATGCCCTCGCAGCACGGGTGCAGCTATTGCATGCACAGCTTTGCTGCTGCAATAGGATTCGCCTCGGGTCCCGAACCGTGCCTCAGTGCTTTGCAGCCCTGGGGTTTTGCAGCCATGGTTCAGTGCTTTGCCACAGCAGGAGATGCGGTGCTTCAGCGGAGGCCGAGCAGCACGAGGCTCTCCAGTGCATGGGAGGGCGGAGGGGTGGTGGTATTTCTTGTAAATGAGGCATTTCCTGATGATCTTTTTGGCTTCTGCTGTGCAGAGCTCGTCCTGGCCCGGCTCACCCCTGCCTCACAGCAGCACCGTTGGTGTTACAGCGAGTCAAATCCTGGCAATAAAAGAGAATTATGGCCAACGCGGGCGCGCTTGGAGCTGGGGGCTGTGGCGAAGTGCTGAAGTGTTTTCACAGCGCTGCTATAGATCACAGTGTTGTTTTGGCTGGGTCACCTCCAGCACATCCCCAGGAACCAGAGGGGACCCCCTGGACCCGGGGCCACAGAGTGATGCGAAGAACCACAAGGGCTCTGCAGCACTCCGTTCTCTGATGGATCTTCCAGATGTTCCCTCTCTGGGGCTTCTTTCCTTGCTGACACAGCACTCCAGAGGCTGCATCTCCCCTCTGCTTGTAGAGATGGTCGGATGGATGCCAGCTTTGGCAGTGCCCCTACAGCTCCCACCTTCCGTGCTTCTTGCACAGCTATTTTGCTTCTAATCGGAGCGGGCAGAGGAGCATCCAAAGCCCCGTGGCGCAGCTCCATCTGTCCACGGTGGTGACGTGGGGACGCTTCCCTCTTCCACTCCTCCATATCCAAGCCGTGCAGCTCACGGTCCTCCAGCACAGCACAGATTTGGAGTTTTAGAAAGCTGGCCGCCAAGACAGCAGGTTGGGTTGCACAGTGAACCCAACACGTTCCCGGCTGCCCCCCAACAAAGAGAAGGACAGGACAGCGACCACAGCACAGCCAACGTCGGTGTGGTAAAAGGAAGGTGGCAGCTCCCATGTGCCCCATCCCCAACCCACAAGGATCAGCCACCACGTGGGAGCTTGGGGCTCAGCCATTCTGCCCATCCGTATATCACACCCGGAGCAGCTGGACATCAGGATGCAGTGCAGAGGGCAATGGGCCACAGCCCATCTGTGCAGCTCCAGGATCCGGCCGGAGAATGAAAAATTAATATGTGTCTGTTCAGCCCGGCGGCAGCTGAGCATCATCCTCCATCTGGAGAGGCAGTGCTGGGGGTTGGAGGAATCCCCAGGATCAGAGGATGTGGGTGGGAAAATGGGGGTCTCTGTGATAATGGGTGCCGTTGGTGGGTTTGAGGCGTTTTGCTCCACCTTTCAGTATTTTAAGGAGGATGGGAGAAAGAGGGGTGGCAAGGATCTGAAAGGAAGTGGGAATTATTGGCTTATTTCATCACAGCATCACACGGTTCTGGTCCATGGATGCTCAGTGCTGGGATCTGCCTGCAGGGGATGAACTGCAGCGTGAATCCATCCCCGTGCTGCCCGCTCTGCCATAGGGGCACTCCAGCACGTGCAGAACCCCAGCTCTTTCTGCCATTTCCTCTGCTGTCACTTCTCACTCTGTGGATGCTCTCCTGCCCCAGAAGCCCTCAGTTTTGTCAGAAGTTTGCTGGGTTGGCATTTAGGCTGCGACCTCCGAGCAGAGCCCGTCCTGAAGGGCAGCTCCCAGTAGGAAGGGCTTTGGTAGAAGCTTCGTTGAGGTCATTCAAGTCCACTTTGGGTAAGTGCTCCCTTCCCACAGGACGTGGCCCACAGATGCTGCTCCCAGCATCAAAATCTGTCACCAAAATCTCATGCCTTGATGCCATGTGAGCTCTCCAGAGCCGGACGAGGATGTGGTGCATTGGACCCATCCCATTTCCTGAGGATTCCAATGGGGAGGAAAAACAAAAGTCCATTTCTGATCAGCGGAACCATTTCCCCAAGCAGAGGTGCTTCCAGAAGAGGACTCAATTTGCATACAATCTGCATAACAGGAGCGCACCACAACGCACCGCTCCCAGCCCTGTGCCCCATTGCACAGCGAGGTGTGGGCTTTGCTTCTGCCCATGGACCTCCATAGGGAGATGCAGGGGAAAAGTCTGAGGGCATCTTCATGCCATCCTCTGCTCTGCTGCTCCACAACCGCAGGACCATGGGATCCTGTGATCGTTCCGTTTGGAAAGGACCTCCAAGATCACCACGTCCAACCCATCCCACCGCCCCTGTCCTGCTGCTGCACCCAAACCGTACACAGACCATCTGCAGGACAAATGCACGGATGCCAGAAGGTTGAAAGCAGTTCTGCCCTCCTCCCTTTGCAAGAAAAAAGCATCGCAGCTCTCATTCGCACCCCAGCCTCGCGCAGACCCTCTGCAGCCCGCGAGCACCAAGTAGGTGCACGACACCCACAAGGCACAAAGCAGCTCTGCACGCTTCCCTTTGCAAGAAGAAAGCATTGCAGCTCCATTTCATTACCCCACAAGCAACAAACAGCTCTGCAGCTCTGCTTGGAAGACCCCCAGCCTCAACCCCCCAGCCCTCCCTTCTCCGGGTGCTTTCCATGCTGCAGCTCCAACAACGAACTCCCCCGGGGGCAAAGCCACTCCAGCAGCCCCCCTTTGCCCCCCCTGTGCTCTGTGTGCTGCCACAGGGCCGGGGGCTGCAGAGGAAGCTGCAGCAAGGAGATAATTTGCCGCGTGCAGCGGAGCCTGGCGCAGCGGTAGCTGTAACGCTCCAGCTCCTATCCTCCACGGAACGAATCAATCTTAATTAACTCTAATTCTGGATAGCCTCCCTGCCCTAGCCAGCACCTTTAGCAACGCGGTTGGATGTTCTGCCTGGCTGCCTTCCCCGTGCAGCACGCTCCGAGGGGGAACGGAGCAAAAATCTCCCATTTTTTACACCAATCCATCCCCGCCGTGCGCCCCGGGGGAAGCAGAGCCCATCCCACGCCCACCCCAAGGCACGCACCGTGCAGAGGCCTCTCTCCCTCGGTGCCTTTTGTTTTCCCAAGCCTTTTGACTCCCCGATTCTTTCTTAAACGCCGCCCCAGCAGCATGAAAAGCCAAAGTCCCTCCTGCACTCCATTCACTAATGGATTTTCCAGCAGTTCCCTCTTTGGGGATTCTTTCTTTGCTGACACCGCTGCCCTGTAGGCTGCGTCTCCCCTCTGCTTGCAGGATGGGTGTTGGGTTTGGGGACCCACACATCCCTGCAGCTCTCACCTCCCGCACTCCTCGTGCAGTTATTGGGCTTCTAATTAGAGCAGGGTCAGAGCACCTCTGCTGCTTATGACAGAATGGCGCAGGGCTGCTCAAAACCAGCAGGTAAAATGCCAACCAGTTGGGAATTCGCCCCCAGGAAGGTGAGAATTCACCAGAACAGATTGGGAATTTGGTCCCCGGAAGTTGGAACTTCACCCCAACAAGTCAGGATTCGCCCCTAAAAGGGGAGATCCTGACGACAGCAAGCTCAGCATAGACCTATGAGGCCAAAAGTTGCTTCTCCGGGTCCTGATACACCACGGAAAGGCTTCATCCCACCCACAGAGCAAAAGCATCGATGTCCCCCGTGCTGGGAAATGGGGAGCAGTCCTGAGCCATGTGCAGCCTCCAAGTGTGCATCGATCGCACAGTGCTGGGCCCATCTCCGAGAGCTAATCCTAGGGCAGAAATAATTCATTTTCCTCCCTTTTCAGCAGCCACTCATTAAAAAGTAATCACCTCGTACCAGGAGGATATGAACAGCCCAAGGTCAGATCCATAACTGCGTTATTTCTGCGGCGCGTACCTGGAGCGCGCGGCCAATGGGGTGACCCATGGGAGCTGAGAGCTGCCCCAGTGCTGTGCTTGGGGATGGGGATTGGGGTTGGGATGGGATGGGGATGGGATGGGATGGCATGGCATGGCATGGCATGGCATGGCATGGCATGGCATGGGGATGGGATGGGATGGGATGGGATGGGATGGGATGGGATGGATGGGATGGGATGGGATGGATGGGATGGGATGGGATGGGATGGGATGGGATGGGATGGGATGGGATGGGATGGGATGGGGATGGGATGGATGGGATGGGGATGGGATGGGATGGGATGGGATGGGATGGGATGGGATGGGGATGGGATGGATGGGATGGGGATGGGATGGGATGGGATGGGATGGGATGGGATGGGATGGGATGGGATAGAAATGGGATGGGATGGGATGGGATAGAAATGGGATGGGATGGGATGGGATGGGATGGGATGGGGATGGGATGGATGGGATGGGGATGGGATGGGATGGGATGGGATGGGATGGGATAGAAATGGGATGGGATGGGATGGGATAGAAATGGGATGGGATGGGATGGGATAGAAATGGGATGGGATGGGATGGGACGGGATGGGATAGAGATGGGATGGGATGGGTGACACATGGTGACTCATCCACCCCAACCTCCCGCAGCCCACTGGTGACATCGGGGGCACAAAACCTTCATAATGGCACGGGATCGCAGCCCATCACCATTTAATTACACCGTTCTGCAGCCATCTCTGCTAATTACACTACTTCCCCCCCTGCTCTGGGAGGCACTGGGATGTAGGATGTGATGGTGGTGGCTTTGTGAGCTCTCCCCATTGTAAAGGCATGCTGGAATGGAAACGTAGATTGGTTGGGTCAGAGGGGACCTTGGGATCATACAACCATGGAATGGGTTGGAAGAGTCCTTAAAGATCACGGAAGGATGGTTTGGGTTAGAAGGGTCCTCAGAGGTGGCAGAACCATTGGACGGTTGGTTGGAGGGGTTCTTAGGATGACAGAACCATAGAACGGCTGGATTGGAAGGGACCTCAGGATCATAGAAGCATGGTTTGGGTTGGAAGTGTCCTTAAAGGTGGCAGAACCATAGGATGGTTGGGTTGGAAGGGACCTTGAAGGTCATGGAACCATAGAATGGTTGATTTGGAAGAGACCTCAGGATCACAGAACCACACTCTGGCGTGGAAGGGACCTTAGAGATCACCATGGAACCACGGAATGGGTTGGCAGGGACCTCCAAGCCCATTCAGTTCCACCCCGTCCTGCTCCAAACGCATCCTCCCTTAGGCAAACAGCACTGACACACACAGACCCTACGGGACAAGGAGCAGAACTGGGTGCAGCCCCACTGCTGGAAACATCCCCTCACTTCTGCTCACAATGCCAGCCCACAGCTGATGCCGTCGCTTTGGGAACACGGAGGGAGATTAATGACAGCGAGCAGCTGAGAGCCGCTGAGCAAGGATGGGGAACGGGCTGCAGTGTCCCTGCGGCCACGAGAGCCCCTTCCCTGCTCCGTGCCGCTGCACCTCTCCTCTATTTACACAGCAAATTCTTGGTTGGGGATGGCCTCCTCTGATGAGTTTGGCCGGGGCAGGAGAAAGGAGCACTTATTCTGCTATTATTCAGCCTTTTTTTTTTTTTGTGGTAGACAAGACAAGGGTGGGTTAAAGTGCAATTTGTCTCGTTTTCACTTTCTTGGGGTGGAAAAAAAAAAGAAAAGGAAAAAAGGAAAGTGGCTCTTTGGAAGGAAAGCAAGGCAGCCTGAAGACATGGCAGCCCAAATGGCACCAAAATGGGGCAACCCAGATCAGGGCATGGAGTGAGGGGCACATCTGCAACGCAGGCAGCGCGGGCGCTGCTGTAATGATGTGCATCTGCCCATGCTTTCCATCATCGAGTGCTCTGCACTCGGGAGAAGGCAGGGAAGCCATGCAAAGCGCACCCTGCCCCACTCCATGCTGGAAGCAGAGAGGCCTTGGCTGGGTTTATGAGGGCCCCCATAAAGATCAGGGGTTGCTGATAAGTGGCCCCAGGCATGCGCTGCTGCGGGAACAACAGAGCTGGTGATCTGTACAATTTAACCAGCCTTAACTGCAGCTGATGACAGGGCACGGGGCTGGGAGAAGGAGTTTGCAACGGGGGTTTTCTCATCCAGCAAAGGGCGTTTTCCCATCCAGCAACGGGAATTTCCCATCCAGCAACGGGGATTTTCTCAACCACCAATGGGGGATTTTCCCATCCGGAGATGGGAATCCTTTCAGCCACCCATGGGGATTTTCCCAGCCACCAATGGGAATCCACTCATCCAACAATGGGGATCTTCCCACCCACCAACGGGAATTATTTCAGCCCCCAGTGGGGATTTCCCCATCCTCCAATGCCATCCAGCGATGGGAATGTTCCCATTTGATGCTGACAAAACCCAGTTTGGTCCCGGTGCCACAAACCCAAGCGGTGGCAATGAGTTTTTTGGAGCCTGGGGGTGACAGCAATGCAAAAACCTGCACGAAGCCACACATTTGGCCAATGCGAGGGATGACAAAGGCTCTGCTCAGAGCCATAGAATCACCAGAGCTCAAAACCTACAGCTGAAAAGTGTTTACAATGGCATAAATGCAAAGGTCAGCGTCGCGCAGAGGTCAGCACCGCTTCTCCAGATGCATTAACGTCAGCCCCGAGAAATTCCCTGTAGGAATCCTCCGGCAAATCCGGCACCGTGGGGGCATTCAGCTCCCCGAGCAGCAAAAGGGAACTGCAGGAGAGCAGCCAATCTGAGCCGGAGGAGGAAGGAAGGAAAGGAGGAAGGAAGGGAGGAAGGGAGGAAGAGGAGGGAGGGAGAGAGGGAGGAAGGGAGGAAGGGAGGGAGGGAGGGAGGGAGGAAGGGAGGGAGGGAGGGAGTGAGGGAGGGAGGGAGGGAGGGAGGGAGGGAGGAAGGAAGGAAGGAAGGAAGGAAGGAAGGAAGGAAGGAAGGAAGGAAGGAAGGAAGGAAGGAAGGAAGGAAGGAAGGAAGGAAGGAAGGAAGGAAGGAAGGAAGGAAGGAAGGAAGGAAGGAAGGAAGGAAGGAAGGAAGGAAGGAAGGAAGGAAGGAAGGAAGGAAGGAAGGAAGGAAGGAAGGAAGGAAGGAAGGAAGGAAGGAAGGAAGGAAGGAAGGAAGGAAGGAAGGAAGGAAGGAAGGAAGGAAGGAAGCTGTTGGGCTGTTGGCAGCAAAAACCCCGCCTTTGGGAACATCTCCAAGAGGAGGACGCAAAAACACAAACGCTGCGAGCGAAGCAGAGGGCATCTGCAAATGGCAGCAGAAGCATGGGTTCCTTGCAAAGCAGTTGTGGTTCCTGGGATCGGGGTCCTGCTCCGATGGATACGGATACGGACCCACGCTGCAGTGCCGCCTTCGGCTCCTCGTGCCCTCTCTGCTTTTGCCATCAGAGGAGGAGGAGGTGACCCCGCAGCTGCGGCTCTGCCCGAGGTTTCGCCCTCAGCACCGGATTCGGGCCCGTAGCAACGGATGGATGCGGGATGCAGAGCCCACGCTTTCATCCCGATGGATTGAAGGGCAGACCCCGAACTCCACGGATAGGATGCAGAAATATGGAGCTGGGAGCAGCCTGGGGTGGATCTGCGGGAATTGTGGCCCCTCGGTTGGGATCAAACACAGACAGCATCTCCGCGTCAGCTCTGGCGACCCGCAAATAACGCAAACAGAGCTTTGGCCACGCACCGCCTGGACCCAGGGCCGCAAATTCCTGCTGCTCCCCTCGCTGCGATGAATTTTCCCACTCTGGAGCTTTCCCTTAATTCGAGAATGAACTCCCGTGGGATGCGAGCGCTTTGTGTTACAGGAGCGCGGCCCTGGGGATGATGATAGAGCCCCGATGTCGGGAGGGAGAGAAAGGCTGCGGGGGGAAAGGAGGGAGGAGAAAACACCGCTTCCAGATAAGCAATTGTTAACATGATCCATATGGTACAGAACTCGCCTTTCTGTTTAACCAAAATGATAATGGCAAAAGGAAAGAATGCGGCGGAGGCTCCGCGGGAGAACAAAGGCACTGCCCAAAGGC
Source organism: Tetrao urogallus (assembly GCF_951394365.1). Classification (NCBI taxonomy): domain Eukaryota; kingdom Metazoa; phylum Chordata; class Aves; order Galliformes; family Phasianidae; genus Tetrao; species Tetrao urogallus. The sequence continues at coordinate 50,636 of NC_136848.1, read as the reverse complement.
TTCCCTGCGGAAAAGGAGTTGGGAGAGGGGGGGAATCTCTCGCTGGTCTGTGCCAAAAATCCCCCCGGAGCCCTCAGATCCCTTCCACGGATAAACGCCGCCGCGGTCCCGCGGTCGGCCATAAAATACCCCGACACGAATTAACGGGGATGTGTCCCCAACCCAGAATAAACTTTGAAGGAGAGCCGCGGCTCCGGAGCGGCGCTGCTGGAATCACGGAGCTCAGTGAGTGCCGATGAATCCAGGCTGCTGTGTTTACGTTCCTGCAGATCCCGGAGCGCTCCGAGGAGCACAATGCAGTTCGTGCCACTCGTTATCCCCGAAGAGGGGAAAATGTCAACACAGTTCTGCTGCACAGACCGAAACCAAATGTTGGGTTTGATAACAACAGCGGCGCTGCCACCCCCAGCGTCACCCACAGCCCGGTGCCGCCGTGCTGAGAGCCCTGCAGTTCTGGTCTGAATGCGGATCCACCTTCAGGTCTGCATTCAGTTCTGCAGTCACTTCCGAATCCAGTTCTCTGTTCAGATCCACACTCAGTTCCACATTCAGTTCTGCGCTCAGTTCCGAATTCAGTTCTGAATTCGGTTCTACTCTGAATTCTGGATTCAGTTCCAAACTCAGTTCTGAGTTCAGTTCTGCACTCAGCTCCTCACTCAGTTCCACGTTCAGTTCTGTGCTCGGCTCCAAATTCAGTTCTGAATTCGGTTCTACATTCAGTTCCACATTCAGCTCTGCACTCTGTTTTGAATTTGGTTCTATATTCAGTTCCACACTCATTCTGAATTCAGTCCCACATTCGGTCCTTCAGTCCATTCCACACTCGCTTCCGAATTCAGTTCCCAACTCAGTTCCAAATTCAGTTCTACATTCAGTTCCGAATTCAGTTCCGAATTCGGTCCCACACCCGGTCCTGCGTTCAGCTCCACTCCCGTCTCCCCACGCAGCTCCCATTTCAGCCCCGCACACTTTTCTCCCTCGCTGTTCTCCCATTACGAACCGCTGTCTCCGTTTCGCAGCATTTTGTGCTCCGGGATGGGACGACGCGCACGGAGCCCCCAGAACCACCGCGACGGAGAGAAGCGATAAATCCCGCAGCATCGCCGTTCTGTTCCGCTCTTTCTGCGTTCCTCCTCCCCCCCCCCCCCCCAAATGCCTTTTGTCCTCCGAGAGGAAGAAGCAAACCTCAAAACAAATCCCCCCCCTCCCCCCAAATCACCCCTTCCCCCCCAAAAAAGCGCTTTCGGGAGCCGCTCCCCACTGCGGCGCGCACCGCTCGCAGCCCGCGGCGCTTCGGGGCCGTTTTGACGTTCACGATCGCGCATTGTTCGGGGCCGGACCCCCCCGGGGGCTCAACCGGGATGCGGACCCTTCCTCCTCCTCCTCCTTTTCCCCCGCTCCCCACGATCCCCGTTGGTGTGCGGGTTATTTATTCATTTATTTATTTATTGGGGGGGTGGGGGGGGGAGGAAGGGGGGAGGGAAATGGGCAAAGCTCGGGGTTCGGAGGATGCCCGACCCCCAGGGTGGGGTTGGGACCCCTCTGCAGCCAGCAGAGCCGAAATCGCTTCATTTCACTCCCAAAACTCGTTGAATTCCGGAAGGAAGTGCCAAAAGAGCCGAAATCGCCTTATTTCACCCCAAAACCTCCCGAGATTCCGGCCTGGATGGAGAAGGTTCCCAGCACGGGGATGCGTGGCCGGGAACCGCCCCTCCCTCCCTCAGCGCCCCCCCCCCCTCCTCCCCCCCCGGCCCGGGGACCCCCCCCCACTCACCTCCTCATACCGACGGGCCTTAACGCAGCCCGGGAGGGGGCGGCCGTGCGGGGACCCCCATCCTGCCGCTGCCCCCGGACAATGCGGGGCGGCCCGCGGGCGGCGGGGGCTGTGGGGCCGGCGCTGGGGCTGTGCTGGGGCCGAGGGTTGGGGCTATGGGGACGGCCCCCACGACGCCCACGGACCGCCCCCCGTGCACCGCTGTGGGGCGGAGCGGAGCGGAGCGGCGGAGCGGAGCGGCCCCTCGGGCGCAGCGGGGGTGGGGGTGGGGGGGAGTGGGGTGGAGCGGGGCGGGGGGGGCGGAGGTGGATGCGGAGAAGGGTTCGGGCCCGGGTGGGGTTGAGGAGGCACAAAGCGGGGAGAGAAGGGCGGGTTGGGGGGAGGCCGGCAGCTCTGAGCCCGTGCGCCCCGACCTCCCCAGGCCAGCAGCCGTGGACCGCGGCATCCTGCATCCCAGCAGCCGTGGGTCCCAACGTCCTGCATCCCTGGTGCCCCTGCACCCCAACATCCTGTGCACCATAACAGCCGTGCGCCCTGGCGTCCTGCGTCCCGCATCCCAGCAGCCATGTGCTCCAACCGCTTGCATCCCAGCATCCTGACACCCACGAACCCCAACCTCCTGTACCCCACCATCCCGGAGTCTGTGCACCCCGACTTCCTGCACCCCGTGGCCCATGAACCGTGGCATCCTGCATCCCAGCACCCAACCTTCTGCATCCCAACATCCCACAGCCCACGCACCCCGACCTCCCATCAGATCAGCACCCAGTCACCTTCATCCCAGCACCCCAGTGCCCGTGCACCCCGACCTCCCGCATCCCAGCACCCATGGGCCGTGGTATCCCGTACCCCAGTGCACCCCAACCTCTTTCATCCCAGCACCCTGGCATCCACACACCTCAACCCCCTACATCCCAGCACCTATGTCCTCCAGCATGCCATCCCCTGACACCTTGCGTCCCAGCACCCATCCACCCTGACACCCTGGCCCCCAGAATCCCACCCCCTACATCCAAGCCCCCCAGCACCCATGCACCCCAAGACCTCGTACCCCAGCACCCCATCCCCCTACATCCCAGCACCCCGACACCCTGACACCTTGCACCCCAGCACCCATGCACTGCAGCACCCTGCAACCCGCTCCCGTGCCTCCTGCACCCATGCACCTGACCCACACACTCTGCTTCGTTGCACCCCATGCACTCCATCCCCCTACATCCCAGCATCCCAGCACCCCATGCACCCTGGCACCCCACACCCCAGCATCCCAGCACCCGTGCCCTCCACCTCACCCCCCTGACCCCCACCATCCCAGCACCCCCCATCCCAGCACCCCACTCTGTAGCCCAGCAGCCCCATCCCTGCCTGGAGGAGCACAGGGAGCCCTGGGCCGGATGCTCAGCTGCCGAGCGGCGCTGGGAGGAATCCCAAATACCTGACATACTTTCCTACTATTACTTTACCACGCAAAAATCAAACAGTTGCCCCCAAGGATACTGTGTCAACGGGAGGTGTTGGGCAGACAACCCTCTATTAAGGCATTATCCGCCCCACTGGATCGCACTGCCCCCCAGCAGCAGGGCTGGGACGATGTGAGAGCTTCTCCAGACCCCAACATTCGCCTTTTTAAGGTCATTTTGCAGCCGCCTCTCCTTGGCTGCTGGAGCCCCCGTTCCATTTTATCGAACCAGATCGAGACCTTCCCCGATGTAATCACATTACAGCCCTAATTCCCCCTGCACGAAGGCTGGGCTGAATCCCTCGGGGATCGGGGCTCATTTTTCCTCCCAGGAGCAGCAGCCATGCGGGACGCAGCTGCAGTTCCCTGCCCACAGCTCAACCCCAGCACGGCGTGGGGACAACGTGGGGACAAGGCTCTGCTGCTCTGCTGCATCCCACTGCAATCCGTGCGTGGCAATTTCGCTCATCCCCTTTGCATGGGAGCACTGCCTGTTCTGTGTGTTTGCATTCTGTGCACAGGAGTCTTGCTCACCCCTTTTGCAATCCATGCACAGGAATCTTTGCTCACCCCTTTTGCAATCCATGCACAGGAATCTTTGCTCACCCCTTTTGCAATCCATGCACGGGAATCTTTGTTCGCCCCTTTTGCAATCCATGCATGGGAATCTTTGCTCACCCCTTTTGCAATCCATGCACGGGAACACTGCCTGTCCCATTTGCAGTCTCTACATGGGAATATTTCTTTGTTCGTTTGCAATCCGTGCATGGGAATCTTGCTCATCCCTCCTGCAATCTGTGCAAGGGAACGTTGCTCACCCCTTCTGCAATCCATGCACGGGGATATTGCTTATCCCATTTGCAGTCCATGCATGGCAATATATTGCTTCTCCCACTCACAACCCGCGCGTGGGCATCGTGCTCACCCCTTCTGCCATCCGTGCATGGGAATATTTCTGTTTCCCTTTGCAACCCACGCGCGGGAATATTGCTGACAAAGCAAAACCCCCAACACGACCAATTAATGGGATTTTTTTCCCCGGGGGATGAGCAGAAAGCTGTGCACAGAGGGACAGGGACGCAGCGGGGCGCTGCTACGGGCCGGGACCCCGCAGGAGGGCCGACACAAAGCGCTAATTGGGGTTTCGCCATTCTCCCGCGGAAACGAGCTCTGGCAGCTCGCTGCTCCACCCGAGCACGCTTTGCTCCCACCTCGCATTCTCTTCATTCCGCTTCTTTGCATGCCCAACAGATCCCTCATTTCTCCTTTTTCCCATCCCGCTCCGATTCAGCAGCAGGGAAAGGCTCTGGCTCTGTTCCTGCAGCAGCCGCTCGGTGACCCGCGAGGGTTTCCCCGCTCTTCCCACATTGGGATTTATCCTGGCACCGGCGCTTCCCGTTCACTTTCCATGGGGGGGGGAAATGCTTTGGAAGTGACTCCATCGCATCACAGCCCCTCTGCTTTATGTCAGAGCTCTGTGTGATGCACGGCGGACCTTCAGGACCTTCCACGTCTGATGGGACGTGCGTAAGGTGCAGCACAGGTGACCCCAACACCAGCAGGGATTTTTGTGCACGATGCCAAAACCCCAGAGATGTGAGCACCGATACCGGGGGTTGGGGGTGAGCATCCCTCTCCCAGCAGTTCTTGGGGTTTTTGGTACCCAAACCCCACATGGGAGCTCTGGGAGATGCAAATTTGGAGTCAGTGCTTTTCGATATCCAACCACAGAGGGGACGTTTGGGTGATGCAAAGTGGGAGGTGACGTTTTTTGGTATCCAACCACAGGTGGAATAAACTGGGAGACGCGGAGTGGGAGCCAATGCTTTTTGGAACCCAACCACACGTGGAACATTTGGGGAATGCAAAGTGGGGGCTGAAGGTTTTTGGTATCCGACACCACATGGGAATTCTGGGAGACACAAAGTGGGAGCCGATGGTTTTTGGTACCCAGCCACAGATGGATCTTTTGGGCAATGAAGGGCGGGAGCCAACATTTGTTGGCACCCAACCACACGTGGGATCTCTGGGTGACACCAACTGGGAGCCGATGGTTTTTGGTACCCAACCAGAGATGGGAGCTCTGGGCAATGAGGAGTGGGAGCCAATGGCTTTTGGTACCCAACCACAGATGGATCTTTGGGGCGATGAAGGGCAGGAGCCAACATTTGTTGGCACCCAACCACACGTGAGATCTCTGGGTGACACCAACTGGGAGCCGATGGTTTTTGGTACCCAACCCCACGTGAGATCTCTGGGAGATGCCAGGTGGGAGCTGACATTTTTTGGTACCCGGTGACATTTGGGACCGCAGTGACGTCAGCCGGCGGCGCACATCTGGCAGGAGAACCCTGTGCCACATCACCAGCGGCCACCAACCAGGTGGGTTTTGCCATCCTTCAGGTTGCACTGCCCTTCACCAAACGGGACGCCGGATTTCTAGCCCTGCTCCACCTCCCCTCATTAGTGCAGAACCTCCGGATGGGAACCGCGGGGTCACGCCGTTTGTTTGCGCTAATAACTCCCCGCGATGCCCCTAAAAAACGAGCTCCCCATCCAAAGTCCGAGCGCGTTAATTACATCTGTGTTTGATCAGAGATAGAAACCATCAGCAGAAATGCGTGCTGACACCTCCTGCTTCGGAACACCGGGGTTTCTGTGCTCCCACAGGGAGGGGACATTCCTGGGGTCGTGTGAGGGTTTAGTGACAAGATGGGATAATCCCGGGTCCTGCCATGTGATGCGCAGCGTTTGCTGCTGTTTGGGTGACGGATCGTGGGGTGGTGACGCCGGTTGTTGGATGCTGTCCCTCGGTAGGGGAGGGGGATTGGGAAGGGCTGTGCGTTCTGCTCGTGGGGTGTTTGGGATGTGAGCAACGGGAGTGGGATGGGGGTGGGAAGCACCGCCGCTCAGCCCCCACGTGTGGTGAGATGGGTTCCTGTCGGGGTTTCTGTCCCATCAGGGGAGGGAGCTTCGGTGCCTCTACATGGCAATGTACGTATCCCCCTTTGGGGATGGGATTTAGGTCCAAATTAGGGGACAGGGCTGATTCCCTTTGGGGATGGGGCTTCTGTCTCATTTGGGGACAGTGCTTAGGTCCCCTTTGGGGATGGATCTTAGGTCCCATGTGGAGTCAGAGTTTAGGTTCCCCTTTGGGAAAGGTCTTACGTTCCCTTTGGGAATTGGGGTTTCTGTCCCTCTTGGGAATTGGACCCTGTGATGCTGAAATCCCAATAGCAGAGGTGTCTGTGGGGTGGGGGCTGTGGATTTGGGGTGGTGCCACCCCATCTGTGCAGGCAGTTGGAGAATCCAGGTTGTGGCAGCGAAACAAGTTATGGGATCTGGATGCAGGCTGGGTCCCAGTGCAGATGGTGGGTGGCACTGGTGCCCGTAGGAAGGACAGGGTGCCATTTTTGGTGCTCAGGTGGAAAAAACACTTTGTGCCACGTGGGGGCCTCAACCAGAGCCTCCATCACGGCTGGTGATACTGGTGATACTGGTGGTACTGGTGGTGGTGATGTCGATGATGTCAGTGATGTCGGTGGAGCTGGTCGCGGTGGTGATGGTGGCGATGATGTTGGCGGTGACGACAGCGATGCTGGCGTTGTTGGTGACACTGGTGACGTCGGCGATGCTGGTGATGGCAGTGTTGGTGATGCCGGTGATGCTGGTGATGCCTGTGGTGTCGATGGTACTGGTGGTACTGGTGGTACTGGTGATACTGGTGGCACTGGTGATACTGGTGATACTGGTGATACTGGTGGTACTGGTGATACTGGTGGTACTGGTGGTACTGGTGGCACTGGTGGTACTGGTGATACTGGTGGTACCGGTGGTACTGGTGGTACTGGTGATACTGGTGGTACTGGTGATGCTGCTTCATAGACCTTGGGCCCAGCAGAACGGACAGAAGAGCCCGATGGAGGACTCGACCCTTCTGAGTTCACACCCACAGGGGCCGAGGGACCTTTTCCCCTATAGAAAGAGCAAAATCTGCCCACCCCACTGCAGGTGCACCCGAGGTCCCCGTGCCCTCCTCCCTGCTCACCTCTGGGCGCACAGAGCCTCTTCTGCCCAAATGGGGAGGGGGGGAACGCTGCCCGGGGGCCGTCACATCACAGAGCTCATTAAGAATCTTCCCAGGCCCCCAACCCGCTCACGGAGGCGGACAACCATCAATCTACAAATTATTTTAAAGCACCGCGCCGGAGCGGGGGGCTGATTTATGCCCTACAAGGCCCGAGCTATTTTCATTTGTCTGATTTATTAACGTTACATAAAATTACCGAGAGGCACTGATTTACGACCCACGCGGGTGCCGCATCCTCACCCACCGCCGCTCCCTACAACGGGGCCAAGCGGGTTCTTAACGAGGACGATTTCCCTAACGAGGGCTCTCGCCCTGCTTTGGGGAAATGCAGCCTCTGCACGTGCAGGGAAGTGCAGAAAATTCAGTTCTGTGCATCTCGGGGGTGAGTTTGTCCGCTTAGCAAAAGGCTGCAGTGATCTTTTGGGGGATCGGGGTCGGCGATGGGGGATGGGGCCGCGATGGAGGGGTCCCCAAATCATCGTGTTGATGTATGGGATCTGCCCCTGAGCGACGCTTCTGGGCTCTGTGCCCCCCACGGCCTCTGCTGCGGCCACAGAAGGACTTTCACAGCTCCGCTGCCCACATCTGGATGTGCTTAAAGGCAGAGCTGCCCCCGGCGTGGGGGGGATGCGGTCATCGTCAGCTGAAGGAGAATTGGAAATGGGGTTTGGGTTTGGGGTGGTGCCACGCGGAGCTGGGAAATGGGCTCAGTGCTTCTTCCTATCTGAGACACTGTGTTGTTCAGCGATTTTTTTTTGTGCTCCTCTGCGCTGCTGAGGCAGGAAAAGGAGCAGAGTAAGGGGTGGAGTGGGCCATGGAGCGCTTGGAAATGGGGTTGGGATTTGGGGTCATGCCACACGATGCTGGGAATGGGACTCAGTGGTCCTTCCTATTCGGTGCACTGCATTCTTTGGTGGTTTTTGGTGCTGCTGGGGCAGAAAAAGGATTGTGGAAGGGGGCGGAAGGGGCAGTGGGCGCTCAGCTGTGCATTGGAAATCAGAGCTCAGCCCCACAGCCTTGCAAAGATCCCACCTCCACGTAAACGATGGGGAGCAAAGCAGCAAGCAGTGAGCAAACCTGAGCTTTTTTCTGCTGCAATTGTTGCTGTGATCCCGTATCTCCTTCCTGGTCATTTTGGCCCAGCAGACACCTGCATCTGCAGCAAGAAGGGGAGAGCTTCTCCTGGTGGATTTCTTTCTGCACAGCCCAACCTTGACCCATTTGCCGCTCCTTCGCAGAACACAGATTTTAAGAAGGAAAAGGCACAGATTTCTCCCGCCCCGCTTTTTCCAGAGGGCAGAAATACCTCTGTGCATAGGGCGCATCGGAGGGGCTTCGGGGCACCGTCCCCCCCCAAAGGGGAGAAGGTTGGACCCACAGATATATATAAGGGGCAGCTGATGGCTTCAGCACATCCCAACACATTTCTGTTTGGGATTTTATGCTGTGGTTTACTGATTGCTGCTCCCTGTGGGTGGGGAGCAGAAGGGGAAAGGAGAGGAGCACCCAACGCGGGCGCAGATGCCACGCAGCCCCCTTAGAAAATGCCCCGCTGCAAAGCATCAGATGGGGAGCAGCTCTCAGTTTCGAGCTCCGTACCCCAAAGCTGCAATTAAAGCTACCAAAAAACGGCCATTAAATCTACCCAGAATCGCAATCAAAGCTCCTTTGCCCCTTGCACTGAACCCAGGCCGTTCCTAAGCACGAACAGTCCCCTGCACCAAGCCAAGCCCCAATGGGAGCACAATGGAGTCTTGTTTCTGGTAACCCGAGCTGCCTCCTTCCCCGCTCTTTAATTTTAGCCTCCAACGCGCTCGCATTCCTCAGCACTACAATGGCAGATATTTATACTCTGGAATGCGGAGCCCAGCGCTAATTTAGCAGGGCTGGGTAACCACGAGCCGGGGCTCCGGCGAGATAAAATTGGAGCAGGCGAAGTTTTATGGCGCTGCAAATCTCCGCGTGCATTTGCTGTGCGTGCTGAGCCGAGCGCTGCCGCAAGGCACCGAGCAGATGCACGCGGCAGCTGCGTGGCACCGGGGTGGTGGCAGAGGCACGGGGGTCACGGGGGGGGTGGGGGGGGGTCCTGGTGCTACGTGGAGGTGAAAAACTCTCGTCTGTGCGCCGGAGCTGTGCGTGCAGGGGTTGCTTCAGCTGCTGCGCAGGAGGTTTTGCTGCTGTTGTGACACCAAAGCGTCGCTTTCACAGCTGCCGTCGCTCTCCTGGGGAGGGTTAGCCGTTATTTCCTGGGCAGGGATCCCGTGTTTGTCCCCAGGTGTCTCAAAGCGGCCACTTGGCTTTGGTTCATCGGATGCACCGATGTCACGGCGTTCCTCTCGATGCCCCACAGCACGTGGAGAAATGGGGGAAAAACCCACCCTGAGCGCATCGCACGATGCCCGAGCAGCTCTGGGAGCTTCCCAGCATCGCTTTGCCCCATCCCAAAGAGGACCGAGTGTCTTCTGGGTTCTCCCATCCCACGTCCCCTGGCAGAGGTCTGTCCCTAAGGAAGGGGCTGTGGATGGGACCGCCCCAATGAGCTCCGTTTCGGAGCCACTCGTGCGTTGCACGAAGCCACGCTGACGCCGGCCAAGTGGTCCCAGCACCGGGGCCGGGGGATGGCAGCTAATTGAGAGAGGAGCAGTATTAGCAGATAAGGGAAGAGGTCAGCGCCGCCAAGCTAAATCCTTGACCTGTTATTTAAGAGGTCAGGCAGAGTTCAATAGACGAGTCCAGGTCAATTCACTCAATTAAAATATTAAAAGTTCGAGGCAGGAGTGTGGAGATGGAGGTCGTCCCGCGCTCCTCCTCGTGGGGACGGAGGGATCGGGGGTTGTGGGGATGGAGATGTGCAGGGAGAGGTGAGGAGGGAAGAGAACCGTTCCCGAGTCAGGCGATGGTCTGACCAAATCTGTGGCTGCGTCCAACGGCACGGAACCCATCGGAGCTGCAGCATCATCAGGGTTCCCCAGGGAAGGGAAGGGAAGGGAAGGGAAGGGAAGGGAAGGGAAGGGAAGGGAAGGGAAGGGAAGGGAAGGGAAGGGAAGGGAAGGGAAGGGAAGGGAAGGGAAGGGAAGGGAAGGGAAGGGAAGGGAAGGGAAGGGAAGGGAAGGGAAGGGAAGGGAAGGGAAGGGAAGGGAAGGGAAGGGAAGGGAAGGGAACTGCAAGCCCAAGGAACTGCAAGCACAGACCTTGCGGATGACGTTGGGGTGGAGAAGGGAATGCAGCCTGTGTCCCTCCCTCAGCCCATGGGGCTGCACACTGCGTCCCACCGTGGGGCTGCCCAACGCGTCCCAATGGGGCTTTGCCCGCCAGCTGCAGCAGGACAGGCTGTTGTCCGTGGTCCAGCAAAGCCGCCGGCCCCATCGCCAAACCCCGACGCCTGAAAGCTGGCCAGCTGGATGAGGCCTTGGCTGCATCGACGTCACCCGTGCCTTGTTGCACCGTGGAGGAGCGGAGGCTTTGTCCGAGGGAAGGATTGATCCCCCGCGCCGTGCGCCGAGGCAGCACGCGCTACGAGAATAAATAAAAGCTTTCAGCAAAATTAGCAACTGAGGGAATAGATAAACACTAAGCAGATATTGACTTCTGTTGAGGTGAACGTCGAGATTTATTGAGCTGGGGAGGTAAATATTGACCGAGGCAAAGCTAAGGTCAATAATTAACTCAAGGGATGATAAATCAAAGCACAGTGAAACATGAACTCTGCGTGTGCATCGTTACGGACATTCTGAACGTCTCCATTGAGGAAGATCTTGACTTTCCACAAGACTTCAGAGTGGAAAGCAGGACTTCAGTCTTGCTGCTGCCCCTCAGAAGTCAGGAAATAGTTTTGGTGAAGTCCCAGATCTGGAGACTCTGCGGCTCTTTGGATGTGGTGTGGATTCGGACCAGATTCAGTGGTGATGGGATGGAGACAAAGCACCCATGGTGTGAATGTCTACAGGTGTGTAAGCCCGTGATCGGTGCTTTTTGTCCATCAGGGTCGTAATGGGGAAGGGGAAGGGGAAGGGGAAGGGGAAGGGGAAGGGGAAGGGGAAGGGGAAGGGGAAGGGGAAGGGGAAGGGGAAGGGGAAGGGGAAGGGGAAGGGGAAGGGGAAGGGGAAGGGGAAGGGGAAGGGAAGGGAAGGGAAGGGAAGGGAAGGGAAGGGAAGGGAAGGGAAGGGAAGGGAAGGGAAGGGAAGGGAAGGGAAGGGAAGGGAAGGGAAGGGAAGGGAAGGGAAGGGAAGGGAAGGGAAGGGAAGGGAAGGGAAGGGAAGGGAAGGGAAGGGAAGCAAGAAGGATGCATCCACCCATCCCCACACTCATCCCTTCTCCTCCTCACTCCTTTCCCCCAGTCCCCAACCCATGGGGACACAATGACCATCCCATGTTCCTCCTGTGTGCAGCACAGCCCACGCTGCGGCCCTTCCCCTGCCCTCTCTTCACACTTGGTTGAGTGCAGCGCCTGGATCTGCTTTCCCCACAGCAAGGCCCTGCCAAAAATCCACCTCCACGAAAAGAAACCCGCGCAATTTTGATTTTTACCCCTCAGCCCACGAGTGGTGCTGCTCCCAGCGTGCAAACAGGGACCTCGGGCTGCAGAGATGAGGGATGCACAGCACGGGATGTGTCCCCAGGGCTGGGTGACGCTGGGTGCCGTGCGCTGGCTGTGTAGAGCACAGGTAACAAGCGAAGCATCGGACGGACGGACGGACGGACGCTTCCAGCCACGCTGCCATCGCAACGCCAAAGGGAAGCACTGCAGGTGCGGGGCTGGCGCTTGACATAAAGCAGAGCCCTCGTGCTCTTGTCAAGAGCTTTTCTCACCCTGGTTACAGCACCCTGCACCCTGGCTGACCTCCATGCAGGCATAAATTGGTCGAGATAGAAGAGCCACCCGTGCTAAGCCCCACAGCGCGAGGGAGCCGTCCGCCAGCAGTGGAGAAACCCTTCGTGCTGCCCTTTCTTTGCAAGTTTCGCCCTGGAAATCTCCACCTCAGCCCATCCCCTCTGCAGGGAAAGCTCGTGCATCCCCAGGGAGCACAGGGACGGGTTGGGGTCTGGCAGTAATTACACAGGGAAAGCGGAGCCCTGCTGGGCTGCTTCAAGCAGCAGCGTGTCACGGCTGGGAGCGGAGGCATTTCGCATTCCGACTTCAGATGTCATCAACAACAACACCGGGGCAGAAGGGCACGATGGCAGCACTTCTGTGCCCTGCTGTGCGCTTGGTTTTCTGTTAAATCAGTGGGAAAAGAGCAAATACAGTCAGAAGACCCATGTGTTGAGTTGGAGCTGGATGGCTTTTAAGGACCCTTCCGACCTGACCATCCCACGGTTCGATGATCTTTCAGGACCCTTTCAACACAACTCATTCTATAGTTCTCTGACCTTCAAGGACCCTTCCAACCCAACCACCACCACATGGTTTTATGATCTCTAAGGACCCTTCCAACACCACCATCCCATGGCTGATGATCTTTAAGGCCCTTCCAACCCAACCACCCCATCATTTATGATCTTTAAGGCCCTTCCAACCCAACCACCCCACGGCTCTATGACCTTCGAGGACCCTTCCAACCCAACCACCCCATCGTTTATGATCTTTATGGTCCCTTCCAACCCGACCACCCCATGGCTCCATGATCTTCGAGGACCCTTCCAACCCAACCATCCTATGGCACAATGATCTCTAAGGTCCCTCTGAAAACACCCCCCCCTAATGGTTCTATGACCTTCACAGCCCCACCACAGGCCCTGAAAAATGGTCAAATGCACCCAAAAAGGGGACGTCCTGGAGGGTCAGCTTTGTGTGTCGCGTCCATAAATCAGAGCTCCCTGTGGGCCGTCCCCGCGCGCCACGCCATTCGAGTTGGGTCGTAAATAGGGCCATGGGTCCTTTCAGGTTGATAAAGGCAGAGGGGGGTGGAGCAGCGGGGAGGCGTTGCGACCACATAACACTTTCATGGCGCTGTCAAAATAAAGAATACCGGCGCTGCTGACCCCTTCTGCAGCGTCTATCAGCAGCGCTGCTGACACCACGCTTCAGCCAAAGGGAGAATGGGGAAGGGAGAATAAAACCCCCCTGCTCCAGACCCCAAAGTTTGCTGTCTGGGGGGCACAGAAAGAGCCAACAGACGTTGCAGGGAGCGCTGCAGCATCGCGCAGCTCCATGCAGCGTTCGGAGTGGGCACAGGAAGGTGACAGCGTGGGGAGGGGGACACCGTGGGGAGGGGATACGCATATGGAGGGGGCACCGTGGGGAGGGGGGCGTCACTGGGAGCTGGTGCGCATAGGGAGGTGGCACCGTGAGGTGGGGATATCATGGAGAGGTGACATAACAGGGAGGGGATCCCATAGGGAGGGGACAATGTGGGGAGGTGACACCATGAGGAGGGGACACCACGGAGAGGGGGCATCATGGGGAGGGGATGTCAAGGGGAGGGGGCACATACAGGGAGGAGGCACCATGGGGAGGGGACACAAATGGGAGGTGATACACATAGGGAGGTGACGCCATGAGGAGGGAATATGATGGAGAGGTGACACCGTGGGGAGGGGTCACCATGGGGAAGGGGGGGGGGGATACGTATGGGGAGGGGGCACCGTGAAGAGGGGACATCTTGGGGAAGGGTCACCATGAGGAGTGGGCACACATGTGGAGGTGACACTATGAGGAAGGGACACCACAGAGAGGGGACACCGTGGGGAGGGGATACGCATAGGAAGGGGACACGGGGGGGGGGATCCCGTGGGGAAGGGACATCATGGAGAGGGGATGCATGTAGAGAGGTGACACCACGAGGAGGGGATAGACATAGGGAGGGGACATCATGGGGAGGGGGGCATCATGGGGAGGGGACATCATGGGTAGGGGGCATCATGGGGAGGGGACACAACAGGGAGGGGGCACATATATGGATGTGACACCGTGGGGAAAGGACACCATGGGGAGGGGGGTCCCATGGGGAAGGGACATAACGGGGAGGGGATACGCATCTGGAGGTGACCCCCCCCCCCCATGGGGAAGGGACCCATGTGGAGGTGACACCATGGGGAAGGGGCAGCACCGTGGCCCCTTTCCGAGGGCAGAGGGTTTACCCCCAGCAGCCCCCCTAGATCCAAGGGACGACCCCCCCCCCCCCAGCTCTGCCTTTAACAGCTCCAGCGATAAAACCTCCGTTTATTGGAAACACATGGAGCATTTAAGGGGGACATCAAAGCGGGTTGGGGGTTTGCATGGCAACGGGGCAGATTAAGGCCGAAGGCATCTGCTTTTTTCGGAGCTCTCCGGAGGCGCAATAAATCGGCGGCACGGTGGCCCCTCCGTTCCCTCCTTTGGGGAAAGCAAAGGTTGGCCAAACACGATCTCACCACATGCCCGGCCATGTAAAACATGACAGGAATGGGAGAGTCGAGTTACACCGCCCCGAAGTGCACCGCGGGCTGCGCTCCTCCATCCCAAATCCAACCCCAAAGCAAAGGGGAAACCCCATTACAGGGTGAGCAGGGAGCATCCGGATCCTCCATCCCTTATCTGACCCCAAAGCAAAGGGGAAACCCTGCTGTAGGGTGAGCAGGGAGCATCTGGATCCTCCAACCCAAATCCAACCCCAAAGCAAAGGGGAAACCCCATTACAGGGTGAGCAGGGAGCATCCGGATCCTCCATCCCTTATCTGACCACAAAGCAAAGGGGAAACCCTGCTGTAGGGTGAGCAGGGAGCACTGGGATCCTCCATCCCTCATCTGACCCCAAAGCAAAGGGGAAACCCCATTACAGGGTGAGCAGGGAGCACCAGGATCCTCCATCCCTCATCTGACCCCAAAGCAAAGGGGAAACCCCATTACAGGGTGAGCAGGGAGCACCAGGATCCTCCATCCCTCATCTGACCCCCAAAGCAAAGGGGGAAACCCCATTACAGGGTGAGCTGGGAGCATCCGGATCCTCCATCCCTCATCTGACCCCAAAGCAAAGGGGAAACCCCATTACAGGGTGAGCTGGGAGCACCAGGATCCTCCAACCCAAATCCAACCCCAAAGCAAAGGGGAAGCCCTGCTATAGGATGAGCAGGAGCACTGGGATCCTCCAACCCTCCTCATGGGGGGAGCAG